>NC_060074.1:46784469-47087500 GCF_922984935.1 Meles meles | reverse complement strand
GTGTGTCTCAGCTGTGTCTTTGAGGATGCTTGGATGGAAACGGGGCATGGCTGGGTGCGGAGTGGTGCTGGCCGGGGCTCGAGGAGTGGCCGCACTCTGGACTGAGGCAAATTCCCCGCTTCACAGAGGATCCTCAGACAGGCACCCTGTCTAAGTAAGGGTCTAGGAGCTCTGCCATCGGGCGGTTGACAAGGACAGCCTGCTCTGGAGTGGAGGCCACTGAAGACTAATGTCCTGGCCTCCTAGGGACGGCTTATGCTGCCCTCAGAGGGCATTCTGGGCCACGGGCGTCTGCTCTGCTCACTTTCTTCTGGGGTTAGAGATGGGGACGGGAGAAGAGCCCACTGCCTGCTCAGTGCTAAATGGAGAGGAGCCTGGCTGTGGGGGGTGTGTGGCGATGCCATCTGCCATGGGCCACCCCGGTTCCACTCCAAGCATCCTCCCCCAAGGGGAGGAGGTGGGCCACAGGGTTTTGGCCAACCCGGGCAGGTTGACCCCTCCTTACTCAGACAGGGCAGGAGGGGGAGGTCCCCATTCTGCCCTCTCCCCATCTCTCACCCCTCTGTCTGCCTCCACGTCTCCTCTTCTCCCTCCCTCTCTTCCCCTTTGTTGCCATGTCCCAGCCCACGTGCCTTCCTCCCTCCCTCCCATCTCAGCCCTCTCTGGCCCCCACTCCCATTCCTGACTTAGCACCAGCGCTGTGGGCTGCCCTGCCCGTTCATGCACGGGGAAAACCCCTCCAGCCCGAGTAAGGAGGAGCCTGTTCTCCACACCGCCCAGGCTGCTCTCCCTGTGGTGGCCCTCATGTCTCTGTCTGTGTCTGTCCATCTGCATGTCCCCAGCCCACGAGCCCAGCCTGTGGGCTGCCATGTTTTACCTTGTCTCTGCTTCCTTCCAGGACCTTCTACCAGTTCGAGGCTGCGTGGGACAGCTCCATGCACAACTCTCTCCTGCTCAACCGGGTCACCCCGTACCGAGAGAAGATCTACATGACTGTCTCAGCTTACATCGAGGTGAGAGATCCCTGAAGCTGCCATGCCTCCAGCTGGAGCTGCTCGCCAAGGGGCAGGGAGGGTGCTCAGTGGCCCTGGTCAGCCCCAGATGCCCCTATGTCTTCTAGGAGGACTTCTAGGAGGACGATTCCCTTACTTTCCACGGCGCCTCCCGCTCACCGCAGGGTGCGGCTTTGCCCTGGGGCTGCAGGACGGTTCCTTCCAGGCTCCACGTGGGCTGGAAACGGGCGCCCCCAGAGTCTTGGGCTGCACCCTCCCTGTGAAGCACAGAGGTGGTGGGGCGGGGGGGAGGCCGAGAGCAGGGGTATTGCCAGGTAGAGGCACTATTGAGGAATAAGGAGGCTCGGGAGAGGTAAATGCAACCCCTCCCCTCTGGGCCTGAAACTCCAGCTATGATATGAGGACCCACTCGCCTGCCTCTTGGGATGCTGGTTTGTTGGGGAGATGCTGCCGGTCTGGCCCAGTAAGGCCCCGGTGCACACGGGCTTTGTCGGGGTGCTGTTGAGCTTCGGGAAACAAAAGAGCCAGCTGTATGAGACGCAGACTGTCGGCACCCAGGGAAGTCACGGAGAGAACGTGGGTGCGGAGCTGGGATCTTGCTTCGACCCTCACAGGCGTTTCGGGAGTGTGTCGCCTGATCTCATGGCCAGGCAGCTGGGGCCTGTGTCTAGGATCCTCAGGGTCCCCGGCACCTGCAGCCCAGGGAGGTGGGATCCTGGCTTTCTCCCAGGAATCAGCTGGGAGGAGCAGAGACCTCCCGCCTGGGTCTGGCACCATGCCAGGGGACCATGGAGGTCTGAGGCTGCCGACCGGTGGCTTGTGCACCCCCCAAAGATGGTTAGAGGGGGTCTGGTGCCTGGGTCCTGTGGGGGTGCTCCTGTGCCTGAGCCCCTGCCCTGTGCCCCATGGCAGATGGAGAACTGCACCCAGCCAGCGGTCATCACCAAGGACTTCTGCATGGTCTTCTACTCTCGGGACGCCAAGCTGCCCGCTTCGCGCTCCATCCGCAACCTGTTTGGCAGTGGGAGCCTGCGGGCCTCGGAGAGGTGAGCCTGCGCTGGAAGCGGTGGGGCTTGCATAGGGAGCAGCTGGGAGAGGTGAGCCTGCAGTGGGGGTGGCGGCGGCTGGGGTGCTGCTGTGTGGCTCTGCGTGGGGAGCGGCTGGGTGTGCCGGCAGAGGCTCGAGTGACTGGCCGACTGCGGGCCATCCCAGATGAAAAGGTAGACCAGCCACTCTCCCAACCGTTCCCCTGCCCTGGGACCCTCTTGTCGGTGGTCCTGGGGCCCGACTCCTCCACCCCCATTGCTGGGAGACCTCCTCCCCAGGGACCTCAGGGATTAGGCCAGCAGGATGGGGGGCTGGTTGGGAAAAGGGCACTCTGGACAGAAACTCTTGCCTCCTGGAGGCTGGCAGCACCCGAGGGAGTAGAGTGTCAGCCTAGGACCAGCCATCTCCTCTTGCCCTCTGACCAGTCCCTGCATTCCTGGGGTATGGGGATGATGGACAGGAACGTCAAGGCAGTGAGGAGGGGGCTTTGTCCCAGAAGCGGAGACCACCACAGGTGCTAGGCCTCCTGTGCTCACCTCCTTCCCACGCTGTCTTGTGGGCCCTGGTGTGCAGGACACCCGGGGCACAGACAGGAGGGTGGAGTGTGGGGTTCAGGGCGTAGTGGCCTCAGGCTGGCTATGACCCAGGCATCCAGGGGTCACCCGGAGGGGATGGGATACTGTCTGCCAGCTGGGCCTGCCTCCACGACAGGGTTGGCAGTGTGCACTCAGCAAAATGGGGCCTGGAGGGGTCTGGGATGTGGACTCCCCAACAAACCAGTCCATATGGGCTGCCGCCCAGGGACCCCATGCAAGGCCAGCCAGCAGGGCATGAAGTCGGACTTGTCCCCAGTGTGCATTTGGACAGGCCCTTGCTGGGCCTGGTGTCCACACGTCCTCTCTCTGCTCCCCGCAGCAACCGCGTGACTGGCGTCTATGAGCTCAGCCTGTGCCACGTGGCCGATGCAGGCAGCCCAGGTAGGCCTCTGCCCTGCTCTCTCTGATGGGGGTGGGGGCACTTTGTCAGGGAGTTGGGGTTCTCTGGGGTCATACAGGTCACCTCAGCTAAGCTGCCATTTTGGGGAGCCCTCCCTTTTGAGACTCAAGTTTGAGACATTTGAATTTGCGGGGTTGTCCCAAGAGGCCAGAGGACAGTGGGGTGAGGCGGCACTGGGAGCTGGATGACTTCTGTGGGCAAGGCGCTCCCAGGGGGACCAGCCTCCCTGTGTGGATAAGTCCCCACCCTAAGCCCAAGGCCTGGAGCCAGGGCGGGAACGTGGCCAGCCCGGGGTCCCCTTTCTAGGGATGCAGCGGCGGCGAAGGCGAGTGCTGGATACATCTGTGGCCTACGTCCGGGGCGAGGAGAACCTGGCGGGCTGGCGGCCTCGGAGTGACAGCCTCATCCTGGACCACCAGTGGGAGCTGGAGAAGCTGAGCCTGCTGCAGGAGGTGAGCTCGTGTGTGCCGTGGGCACGGAGAGCCCAGGCCGCAGGTCCGTGTGGGAAGCAGGGTGCTGGGAGGGTGCTGTGGCTGGGGTGGACTGTCCCTCCACTCACTGTGAGCACAGACGCAGGGGACGCGGATGCCAGACGGAGGGTGGCCGGGTGGCTTGGCCGAGTCCCATCAACAGCACAGCCCGTGGGGAGAGAGTGAGGGTGGGCTCTCGGGTCCACATGACCCTGGGGTGCAGCAGCCGAGCCATGTCCTGCCTCCTGCAGGTGGAGAAGACCAGGCATTACCTGCTGCTGCGGGAGAAGCTGGAGACCACCCAGCGGCCTGGCCCCGAGGCGCCATCTCCTGCCTCCAGTGAGGACTCCGGGTCCCACGGCTCATCCAGCCCCTCCTCCCCACTCTCTGCTGAGGGCCGGCCGTCCCCTGTGGAGGCTCCCAACGAGAGGCAGCGGGAGCTGGCCGTCAAGGTAGCTCAGGCAGCACTGCCCTGACTGTGGTCCCTGCAGGGCTCTGGGGACTCAGCCTTGTCCTATTAGGGCAGGAGCTGGGACAAGGAGGATCCATAGAGGCCCCTTGCCTGCCCCTCACTCCACATATGTTGGAATTTGGCAGCCTTTTATAGCTTCCTCTCCCAAGAAGTGATCTGCTTCCTTGAATACCTGTGCTGATGGGGAGCTCACCCCCTCTCTCCAGAGCTGGCTCTTTGGGCAGCTTGATGGGCCACTGGGAAGACCTCTTAGGCTGGGCAATGCTGTTCCCCCATCTTTGCCCTGGGCCTGGGGCCTGCTCCCAGAGGCTTCCCTGGCTCACCCATCACCTTGGAGGCTGGAGCCACTGTGTCCAGGCCTTCAGCCAGTCCTCCACATCCAGGGGCCATGCTGCGGTCGAGCCAGGTCCAGGGCACCACCCCCAACTGGACATTCGCTCTCATTACAGTGTTTACGCCTCCTCACGCACACATTCAACAGAGAGTACACCCACAGCCACGTCTGCGTCAGCGCCAGCGAGAGCAAGGTAGGCAGCAAGGGGCTGTCTGCAGGGCTTTCATTTCCAAGAACAGTTCTCACCCCTGTCCAGAGAAGGAAATAAGGGTTTTCTTGGAAACATACTCTTACAGCCCAAAGGAGCACCTCCTAGCCAAGGGCCTGGTCTGGTCTGTGTGTGGGGTCCATGGAGCCCTGGGGCATTCAGGGCGAACCAGGGCCAGGCCCACCCAGGACCCTCCCCGATGCCTCTAGCCCTGCCCTCAGCTCCCTCTGTCCTGGGTGCTTGGGCCCCAGCCCTCGAGCTGTCTTCCCCTACCAGAGGGCCACTCATGCCGCCCCGCCTACCCTGGTGCACAGCCCACCATGCACAGCCCCCTTGCAGCCTGGCCTTCCTACTTTGCACTAGCCTCACCCTCTGCCTGGAAGGGCCTCTCTCTGAGGCTCCTGGACTGCCCATCCTACAGTCGGGGCTCCAAAACTGCACGTGGGCAGAGCCTTCTCGGACCCCGCTGTGGTCCCTGCTCCCTCCTTGGAGCACAGCTGTTACAAGTCCTTCCTGAGGCCAAACAGAGCCCACAGCCCGGGGAAGGGCAGGCCAGGGCCTCGTGGGGCTGGGAGAGGTTTGAGGGAGGCTGGCTGGGAAGAGGGTCTGGCCTGCCGTTGGTGTGGGGGTGCCCTAAATGGAGGTAAAACATGAGCCGAGGTGCAGGAATTAGCCACTGCAGGGGCGTCCACACCCCGTCTGCCCCACAAAAGGCTCGCTCTCCTCCACAGCTCTCCGAGATGTCTGTCACCCTGCTCCGGGACCCGTCTATGTCACCTCTGGGCGCGGCCACGCTCACGCCCTCCTCCACCTGCCCCTCTCTGGTTGAAGGGCGGTACGGAGCTGCGGAGCTGAGGTGAGTGCAGACCCTGAAGAAGTTGGCAGTGCCACGAACCCGCCCACTGAGATGGTGCGGCTGCAGCTCTGGTACAGAACACGGGGACAGGGTGGGACGACAGTGACCTGGGAGGGCCGCACACAGCTGGGCAGGGCAGTGGGGGAAGGGGTCCACCCTGCGCCCTGGCCGGCACGGCCCCTAGCTGCTCTCCAGTCGTCTGACTCTCCTGAGGACGTTTTCGGCTGAAGCACTGATTTCCAGTGTCGTGGGGACTAATGCCGGGAATGGATCAAATGGCACAAAACCAAAAGCCCTTTTCAGGGGGATGGGCTCACGCAGTACTCAGTAGGATAGAAGGTGAGCCCTGTGGCAGTGGCCGCAATGAGGCCGTCGGCCGTCTGCCCCGCCCGCAGCCGTGCTAGCACCACCCACACCTGAGCCCTTACATTTTAGATCCCTCAAGATGTCCATGTTTCATCCAGGCCCTCTGGACCTCCCCGGAGACGGGTCTCCCTGGCCATGAGTCAGGCTTTTTGGACTCGGCAGGCCCCAGTGCAGGGGGCCCTTGAGGACATGACAGCCTGGGCTCCTCGGGCCATCTGGGGAGAGGGGCCGCTTTCACGAGGGCGGGGGACAGAAGGTGCCATGGGACGGGGCGGGGCACCCTGGCGCAGCCCTGGGATCAGTTGGCCTGGGCCCTCCAGCCCCAGCTGTGGGAGATGGTAGCCCGGCCCGGCCAGGGCCTCTCCTCACAGGAAGGCAGAGGCTTGGCTTTGTTTTCCCAGGACCCCTCAGCCCTGCTCCCGGCCGGCCAGCCCAGAATCCGAGCCTGTGCCAGAGGTAGATTCGAAGAAGCTTCCCTCCCCAGCTCGGGCAACAGAGGCAGACAAGGAGCCCCAGCGCCTGCTGGTTCCCGACATCCAGGAGATCCGGGTCAGGTATGTGGGGGGCCCCCAAACGGGGGCGCTTCTGAGGCCCCACCCAGCCGGCTCTGTCCCCACAGCTCCATGCGAGGGAGACAGGCTGGGCACCCTGACCTTGGGCGGGGGCAGAGAAATAGTAGACAGCACAGGGAGAAGGCTGGACCAGGGCCAAGCCCGGGGCAGGGGACCCGACAGGTGCCCCCGCAGAACCACGGTTTCCGTGCATCTGTGCGTCACTAGTCTGACACCTGTGCAGCCCCAAGAAGGCCATGCCCTATGGGT
This sequence comes from Meles meles, assembly GCF_922984935.1. NCBI lineage: Eukaryota > Metazoa > Chordata > Mammalia > Carnivora > Mustelidae > Meles > Meles meles. The sequence continues at coordinate 47,080,917 of NC_060074.1, read as the reverse complement.
CGTGCTCAGGGCAGTGTCTGTTCTGTTTCACTTTCTCTGTTGTACAGATGGGGAAACTGAGTCTTAGAACTGGTGGTTCTGGTCTCCGACCTCCCAGGTTGGGGTTCTGCCCAGCACTTGGCCCCCACTTCTTGGGGGCCCCTGTCTGACCTTCCCAGTGGCCAGTACTGCCAAGGGCCTGGTGGTGGGTGGGGGGCCCGCCAGGAGACCCCCTGCCCCTGGGCCCAGGAGCGCAGGAGCAAGCAGCTGTCCCTGCCCTGCAGCCCCATCGTGTCGAAGAAGGGCTACCTGCACTTCCTGGAGCCGCACACGGCCGGCTGGGCCAAGCGCTTTGTGGTCGTACGACGTCCCTATGCCTACCTATACAACAGCGACAAGGACTCCGTGGAGAGGTTCGTGCTCAACCTATCCACCGCCCAGGTGGAGTACAGCGAGGACCAGCAGGCCATGCTCAAGGTGCGGCCCAGAAGACGGGATGGGGGTCCAGGCAGGCTAAGGCCTGCAAGCCGCCAGGGGGCTTGGGGAGGGGGGCTGGGCCTAGTTCCCAGTGGTCTCTATTCCGGCTAGCTGCCAGACCACGGCCCTCGTGTTCTGTCTCACACAGCATCCCTCTGCCTCTCATGTTGGGGCTCCCCTCTGCCCACCTGTGAGGCTCCTCATCACATGACAATCAGCCGTGATGGGCTGTGGTCCTGTGGGGATGGGGGAGCAGGCGTTGATCCACTCCCATTCAGGAGAAGCCAGTACCTAGTCCCCTTCTCCTGGGGCCACCCAGCTCCATGGGGGCAGGTCATGTAGTGGGCCTGGGAGTCCGGCCTTCCTCTCCCCTGGCTTTTCTCCTCTCCGAGTCAGCAGTGGCGCTGGATGTGTATGCCGGGGAACTCAACCCCTTCCGCTGGCCGCCTCAGTGCCCACTGGCTGATCTTTGATTCCCTGTGGTGGGGTTTGGGGACACAATCTCAGCCTGCCTCCCCACACTGTCCCCTACCACAAGGGCTCAGCCTTTAGCAGAAGAGGCCAGGCCTAGCAGCTGAGCCATGTCAAGGGGAAGGAACCTTGTAGGTGGGGGGTAGACACGTCTTCGGGGGGCACAGAGCAGCGGCAAGGTTGCCCTGGGTCGTGCGAGAGACAGGGTGTCCTGACCGCAGACCCTTCTGCGAGGGGGCCACACCTGTCTGTGTCTGAATGGGCTGTGCAGGCCACGGAGAGTGGGGCAGCCTTCCCAGCTCTCTCCTGGGGGTCTTCTCTCCTGTGTCCTGCCCGCCCCCCCACCCGAGTTGCTCCAGCTGGGCCCCAGGGAACACGACCCTGGGTGCTGACCGGGATAGTGGGGAGGCCTTGCGCCTTTTCACGGCCTCCCGCCTTCGCAGACACCCAACACATTCGCCGTGTGCACGGAGCACCGCGGCATCCTGCTGCAGGCCAACAGTGACAAGGACATGCACGACTGGCTGTACGCCTTCAACCCTCTCCTGGCCGGCACCATACGGTATGGGCTCTCTTGGCAGTGCCTGCCCTACTCCTTGGGCCTGGGAGCAGGTTTTGAAGACCTTAATGCTTGTTTGGCTGTTGCTGCTGATAAAGTGTTGTATTGGGGGCCGTCCTTGTGTGGCTGGAAACACGACACATGGGCTCAAGGGAGCCCCGCTCCCCTACACCCGGGCCTTCCAGAAGGCGGGCGGGCTGAGTCCCAGGGACAGGAGCTGGTCTCCAGGTGAGGGGAAGCAGAGGGGATGTCAGCCACGTGGATGCTGGCATCCCGACTATGGCATGTCTCCCGACCCTTCCGCAGGTCCAAGCTCTCCAGAAGGCGGTCTGCCCAGATGAGGGTGTGAGCCCGAGCCCTCCGGACAGCCACAGGCCGGCCCCCCAAGCCCTCATCACCACCCGTCATGTCACCGCACCCAGCCTACCCCTACCAGCCAGCCAGCGAGTCCCCTCTTAGGGACCGCATCGGGCCCCATGAGCGCCACCTCTGGCCCGGGGACGTGCGCCATACGACCTGTCCTGCTCCCAGCAGAGGCCATGTTTGTTCTTTGTTCTTTCCAAGCATGCCCTGGGTGGGAAGAGCTGGGAGGTGCTGGAAAGGCAGAGGGCACAAGCCACAGGGGCATCGCTGCCGTTCTAATATTTTTTTAAGCATAGACAGACTTATAATTAATATACATTAGTTAGTGACATTGAAAGAGTCCACTCAGAAATTAACTATAAGACTGTGTTCTATTTATAAGTATTTATTTCTAATGCCTTCACATAGACCTGTAGGATTCAGATGGACCCTGTCCCCTGCTTGCTCCCACTCACATCCCCCAGGGCTCATAGGGAAGGCCATGGTGAATGGGTGTCCGCACAGGCCGGGCGCCTCCTGGTTGGCACCACAGGGCACGCCTGGCCAGGCCCAAGCGGGGGCTTCTCCCCAGTCGCATTGGGGGGCAGGCCTTCATCGCGGATGCGGGAAGTGTGAGTGTCAGGGGACCTGGTGCCTGGATCCTGAGCTGCGCGGAGGGGGGCGTGCAGTCTTCTGGCAGGAGGTGGCATCCTATCACCGGGACAACAGCCTCAGAGATGCAGCTTCTCCCTGGGAGCATGTGGAGAAGGGGAGACCGGGCAGACGGGCCCCTGGGCTGTGGGGATCTCCCGGCCGGGACTGCAGCTGGCAACGTGTGTCCTGGCCGCCGGGGTGCAGGTGGCTGGGGTTCAAGGTGGTCCGGGCAGCGAGGGGCTTCGGGTGCCGCTTCTGCAGCTGCGGTGAGAAATGGGGTGAGCTCCAGGTCGTTCCTGGGAAGAAAGTGTGTGACCTCCCCCTTTGCCCCAAGAGATGAGTTTCTGAGAGTCCCAGGGTCAGGTGAGGGCAGCCGGCCGGCCAGTGTCCTCAGGGAGGTGCTCCTGTCCTGCACCAAGGGGCTGTTCTCGCACTGTTGGGAGCTCTTGTTCCAAGATCTACTTCCTTCTCTGTGCAGACACCACGCCCGAGGCCCAGCCCCCACAGGGCAAGGGTCGGCCCCAGGCTGAGAATCTGGTCAGGCATCACACCCAGACCAGAAACCCGTCAAAGAGACCGCGGGGTCCGGGGGTCTTCAATGACCTGTTCCCACATCCAGTTGTCCTCCTTCCAACTCAAGGGAAAACAGCAACCAAACCACAAAACCCCTGTCCCTGCCATGGCCCCCTGCGAGCAGGTTTCATTCAGAGTTCAAGGGTTCCGGGCCCAAGTTTGCGGCCAGCCAGTCTGTCCACACTGTTCTCTGCTGTCTTTACGGGCCCTGCCGGGCGTGGCTCACAGACCCCTCACCTCTTCACCCAGTTCGGATTACCATGTCACACCTGGTCAGGGGTTCCAAAGCCCGCCCCGTCCAGCCCGGACCGTCCCCGACAGACACCACATGACACATGGACCCTGTCCCCATTCTGTGTACGGAGGCGGGAGGGTGTACAGCTGCATTCCTCCAGATATGTGTGGGGTCGGCTCCAGCACCAGGTGAGAAGGTTCCAGTCGGGGGTGCTCCTTGGGGAAAGTTATTCAGGCTCCTTCAGCGCCGCCTTGGACATGGGACTAGGCTGGTGGGCACCCGACCTGAGCGGTCCCTGGCAGTGGGGTGTGGCCCGCCAGCCACCCAGCCGCCCCAGCCCGGCCAGAAGCAGAGAGGCCAGCATGCCTTCTCCACCCCCAGCCCCAGGCAGTGCCTCAGTGGCCCCTTTTGCTCTCTGCTCCCCCCACCCCCAGGGCTTGGGAGGCACCCCTGGAGTAGTAGCTTCTTCACATGCGTCCTGGGAGGCCACATCTGGAAGGCACAGGGGTCCGTAGCCTTCCTTGGAGGCCCCGGATGAGTGCTCCCATCCTAGACTGAAATCACACGTCATCCAGAAACCAGATGTTCCCAGGCCGAGACACAGAGAGCAGGGGTGCGGCCTGGTCCAGAGCAGCACTTTTTCTGGCTTTTACGAGGGCCTGGAGGGCAGGGAGGACCACAGAGGACAGGAGCTGTGCTAAGGTGAGCTGGTTCCCAGGAGCCCCGCGTGCCCGCAGGGATCCTGAAGGTGCCGGGCCCTGGCCACAGCCTACTCAGGTCAGCCAGCCTGCAGCCGTGGCCATGGAGAGTCTGAGGCGCTCGCACCCAGGACGCAGGTATCTGAGGCCAGCCAACCTGCAGAGCACCTGCCTCGTGGGGCGGCCTGAATGAACGGGGCCTGCGCGAGGGTTTCTGGGAACCACCCTAAATTTGGGAGCCTCCACAGCCATGGAGGTTCTTCACGGACTGTTTAATTTTGGCCTGATGCCCCTTGGTAGTTGCTGGGAGCCCCGGCCCTGTTGTCACAGCCAGACCCTCGGATTGCTGGGGAGAGAAATCCGAGTCAGAAAAGCTGGTCTCTTCACGTCTGCCCTTGCCAGAAGCTACCCACATGTCACGTTAGGGGGCCAAGCATTTAGCAAGCTGGGATGTGGGCTTCACCTCTGTGACCCTGGGGGGCTGATCTGGGGGCCCCTGAGGGTCTGCTCATTGTGGGGTGCAGAGAGGAAGGTCAGACCTGACAATTTCCCACTAAGTGGGGAGAGACGAAAGATCCAGAAAGCCACGTCTCTGGGAGGTTTTTTGTTTTACCACTTGATGCCACTCATTTTGGTTTGAGGGACAGCCATCCTCCCCGAGAGAAGCTCTCTGCCTCCTCCAGGGGAGGGTGAGCCCAGGAAGGGGGGGCGCTGGGCTCCAGTGTGTCCAGACCAGTCCCCGGGGGGGATCTGAGAGGCTCCTGAGTTCGTTCCGAGTCATCATTCCTTCGGTGCCCGTGTCCCATTCACCCATAGCACACACACTCACATGCTCCCGGGCCCCGGGGGGCTGCAGTGAGGGGCCCTCCCTGAGGGGCAGGTGTGGCGAACACTCGGGGAGAGTTCCTGAATGCTGCCGGTCCAGGTGTGAGCGGGGTCACACTGCTGGTCCTCTGTCAGCTCCCTCCCACACAGGACCCCAGAAGGCGCCCTCCTCTTATCCCCAGGATCAGCAGAGGCTGTGGCTTCCTGCGGGCCTGCGCTTCCTGCCGCTCGCCGTCCCCTCCGCTTTCCGTAGCTTGTACATACGTGGTTGTGGCACACCCTGGGCCCCCGCGCTGTAACCACCATCCCGATGTAACGACTCTAGTTCCCTGATGTCCTAAACCCGAGTGTTGGGCTCTAGGCCCCTGTACTGTGTGTGTGCACTTCAGATTCTGTCCAATTAAGAAATAAATGTGGCTCCTTATGCAACACCAGACCTGCGGGCCTCCACGGTGGCTTTATTTGTGTGTGAAGTCTGTTGGATGCGGCTGGAAATGGCTGCTGGGGCCAGATGTCCAGCATTGCCCAGAGACAACACCCACTGCCCACAGTGGGGAGGCAGGGTGGGGGGAGGTGCCGCGAACCCAAGGGATGTAAGGGACAAGATGATGTTTATCATGAGAGCGCCCACCTGTGTCCCTTGGCCATTGGCCACACCCGTCCGTGTCGCTCACGCACCCTTGGGCACGCTGGGCAGCCCCAAGCTTTCCGTGTGGTTAGCATTACCCCATACCCGAACCAGACGAAAGTATTACAAGGAGATGAAACTACAGACCATTAGGCTGCATCCACATAGAAAACAAGTATTTTCAAATCTTTCACCAAATGGAAGCTAATGATGCGTAAAAAGGATAATACTGTCGTGACCAAGCGGAGTTTGTCCTGGGAAGGCAAGGTTGGTTCAGAAACAAATCCGGTGAGTCACCATATTAAATAAACAAAAAATCACTCTCTCTGTGGATCTAGAACAAGCAGCTGACAAAATTTAATGCCCACGGGTAACTACGCCTTTCGCCAATAAGGTTGTAGAAAAGACCAATGGGACGATAAAAACGTACATGATCAATCAGGAGAAATGAAAAGTAAGGGCACAAAGAGCAGTTGGACAAGAAGAACATAAATACTCAGATAAGAGACTTCCGTGCAAATTGGTCCTTAGCAATGCCAAGTGGAAACGGACCAAACATCCTGCTTCAGTCGGGAGAGACAACAGCGGTGTTTCGATAGAGAAATGTTCCACCAAGAACTGCTGACTGGAAATCCGAGCTATTTGGACAATGTCTACTTCATCATGGGACCACGCAGTACGGGGCAACTGAACGAGAACAGCTGACATCAGTCGGGTTTCTGGATGAGCCAAGGAGGACCCCGGGGGGACTGCGATCGAGCACCAAGATCCGGGGTGCGGGGGGGCATTTGTGAGGACCCCAGGGCCCCTTGCGTGTGTGACTCTGGCAAGGTTGTTCTGATCTCGGGGTGAAGGTGTTCCCGTTGAGGACGCTCAGTCGCAAGTGTGGGTGGGCACACAGGGAAGAGGGGCAACCTCGGGTGGGCATTTAAACTGCAAATATCAGAGCTTGTGAGGACCGGCCGCGAGCCTTCGGTCTGGCGAGGCCATCTTTGCTGATCTAAAGTGCTCTCCCAAGACCCGGGCACAGTCCTGCGCGGTGAGGCAACTGGCAGCAGTGGTGGCGACACCCAAGGCGGAGCCTCTTCCTGCCAACATGACACCTGCATTCCCTTACAGTGCGCTCGCCACAGGGGACCTGGGCTTCGTGCCTGCGTGGACGTCCGCTCTCGCTAGCTAAGCCGCCTCTTCCGAGAACCCACCCGCAGGAAGGTAGCTCTCAACTCAGTTGGACTTTCGTTCTGTCCTCTCCCCTCTGCCTGGAACAACCGTGTGATCAATCAACTTGTCTGGAGAATGTCACTTTTGGTTCATCAGGAGACATTATTCTGTGTGCTATTGGCTTGGGAACTACCATCTCTCTAAATTATAATTCCCACGGTGGGCCTGTGTAAATAAATTATTGGCAAAGACAGAGATCCATCTTTGAGCATAAATTTGCCTCAAAAATCCAGAACGCGGTAAAATTCATGTGAAAATGACCTCAGTTCTTCAACAAATAAACTGTAGGATAAGAGTGAAGGCAATCCGAGGAAGAGACACCCAAGAGGCTCCTTATAGATTCTGGTTTTCCTAAATGTCAAAAACATTAGGTCATCAACTCACACTATAGAGATCTTAGCAGCCACCATGACTTGTCCTAACAAGAAAAAGCTGAATAAAACAGAAGCAAGTTTTCTCACACCCGTCAGAGAACTGAGGTCACCGGGCCAAACGTCACCCAGAATCGAGAGCAAGGAGCGCAGACAGCCCCAGCTGAGAGCTGCTTGTGGGTGCCCAAGCTGCTGGGGCCGGGGTGTGTAGGAACACTGGGATGGCGGCATTGACTCCGCATTGCTTGGAGGCCGAGTGTGGCCTAGCTGGAGGTGAGGAACTCCTGGGGCTCGGGCTTAGGGGGCCCTCACACTCCCGTGGCTTTTATAAGAAGGAGCCCATGAAGTTCTCACTGAGGAGAGTGAAGAAAAATCCCCTTATGCTCTATCAGGAGGAACAGAAGAGTAGTCCTTTTAGAATATGCCCAGAGCTTTCTCCATGACAAAGTCTTGGGGGACAGGGGTCAGGCTAGGAATAGAGGGGAGCTTCCTCAACTCGGTAAAGAACATCTGTCAAAATCGTACAGCTGACGTCATACTTACGTGAAAACTGGAGGTTTCACCCCTTTGACTGAGCAGGGCAAGCAGTTCCTCTTACCAGTCCTATTCGACACTGTCCTCGAAATTCGAGGTGCAATAAGACAAGAAGGGGCACGCAGATTGGGAAGGAAGAGAGAAAACTGTCTTTTTTTTGCAGATGATAAGAACATCTGAAGAAAATCCTGAAGAATTGACCCAAAAACTCCTGGAACTAAGCAGAGATCATAGCAAGGTCTCAGGACTCAGAGACAATACACGAAAAGTCACTTTTTTTCCTATTAACCAGCAATGAACAACTGGAATTCAAAATTAAAAAAACAAAACAGCAGGGGCACCTCGGGGTCTCAGTGGGTTAAGCCTCTGCCTTTGGCTCAGGTCATGATCTCAGGGTCCTGGGATCGAGCCCCACATCAGGATCTCTGCTCAGCAGGGAGCGTGCTTCCTCCTCTCTCTCTGCCTGCCTCTCTGCTTACTTGTGACCTCTCTATCTGTTAAATAAATAAATAAAATCTTAAAAGAAAAAAGTGTTACAGTGGTACTGACAGAGAGAGAGAGCATGTGCATTTGAGCACGTAGGCAGTAAATCTCGAACAGAAAGCACACAGGATCTGTACGTAGCACACTACAAAATTCTGACACAAGGCATCAAAGAAGACCTAAATAAATGGGGAGCATTCTGTGTTTCTGGACTGGAAGTCTCAGGATGGCTAAGATGTGAACTTTTCCCAATTGGATCCATAGACTCAATGCGTTCCCAACCAAAATCCCAGCAAACTATTCGGATATTGACCAACTGATCCTAAAATTGATAGGAAAAGGCAAAAAAAAAAAAAAAAAAAGACTCGGAATAGCCTGCCCCGTACCTAAGAACAACGTAGCAGGACTCCTGTTACCTGACTACAAGTCTTACGATAAGCTCTCAAAAATCAGGACAGCACGGTTTTGGCGAAAGAACAGACGGACCGATGGAGGGAATAGACCTGCGCAAACAGAGTCAGCCTGTGTTGACAAGGGAGCAATGGCAGCTCCATGGGGGGAGGACCATCTTTGTAACAACGGGGCTGGAGCCATGGGGCGCCTAAGTGCAAAAAACAAACAAAACCATCTTATACTTTCACAGAAGTTAAGAATTTAAGTCAAAATAGACTTCAGACCTAACTGTGAAACACAGACTGTAAAACTTCCAGAAGTACTTCTCAAAAGACATCATTAAGAAAATGGAATTGGAGGGCACCTGGGGGGCTCAGTTGGTGAAGCCTCTGCCTTCAGCTCAGGTCATGATCCCAGGGTCCTGGGATCAACCCCACATCGGGCTCCCTGCTCAGCGGGGAGCCTGCTTCCCCCTCCCCATTAGCCCCTCCCCTTCCCTCTCACTCTTGCTCTCTCAAATAAATAAAATCTTTAAAAAAAAAAAAAAGAAAATGGAATTGGATGAAAATACGTGTGAAACAATTACAGGACAAGGGGCTTTATCCAGTGTATATACGGAATACGTGAAAAATCATTAGAACTCAATCAGAAAAAGTCGGATAAAATACAGAGCAGAATGTGGCCGTATTCAGTCGCCATTGGGGAGATGCAGCCGGGGGCCACAGGGAGAAATGAGCAGTGGGCGGAAGCCGTGCTTGGGGCTTCACGGCCTGACTGCTGAAGATACTGTGCGTTACCCGCCCTGCGCCCCCCCCCCCCCCCGCCCAGGGCTCCTGGGCCACTGCCACCTTGGGGAGCTAAACCATCCCCTGCCCTTGGCCCAAGCACTCTGGCCGAGTGTCTGTGAAGACTTGTGCATGAGTGCTCGCAACAGCTTGCTTCATGGTAGTCAGAAACCAAGAACACCTGAAGTTAGTCACCAGGAAAGTGGATGGACGAGCACGGTTCGTCCACAAAACGGACCTCCACCCAGCAGTTAGAAGGAACGAGCACAGTCCACACACCCACATGAGGCCACCAGACTCAGCAGTGTGACTGTGGCGTGCAACGGCCCGCGAGAACGTGGTGACCGCAGACATCCAAGGAGCAGGCGCCCTGGCCAGCGGTGGGCTCAGCAGGCCTGGGTGTGGACGGTCCCTCTCCGCAATGGCCTTGGTTTCCTGGCTCTGTCCCTCTGTTGCACCGCGCAGAAGGGTGCTCCTAGGGCCTGCTTTATCTAAGCTTTCACCGGAAGTTACCAAGTACGTGGAATTATGAAATCAGTTCCCTTGATCACCCAGCATGAGGCACTGCTGCACTCTAGCTGGGAGGCTCCCGTGTTCGAGGAGGCACAGTTGTTGTGTCTGAAACCACATCCCTGTGTTCTCACCGGGCTGGGCCCCACCTGCTGAGGGGTAGAAGGGGGTGACTGTGTGCTCTCTGAGGGAGCCCCTGCTTCTCTGCTCCCAGACTCCAGGTCTCCATGGCTTGCCCCTACCTCTGAGAGGGCCAAGGTCGTGGAGGAGGATGGGATGGATCTCCCGCCCCCCACATCCCCCACACCATCCCCCGCTCCCCGCCGCAGGGCTGGAGTCTGGATGGTTGTCTGCCTTCCAGGAGGAGCAGCAGGTGGATTTCCTCTTGGGGTTAAACTCGCCCTTGTTCCCCAGGGCCCAGACACCTTCCCCACCTCTGGGAAAATTCTGGACCTTGAGATCATGCTTCGGACCCTCTCTCCTGGACCTCAGTCTCCCACCTGCACAAATCGGAGGGAGAGCCTTGGGGCTGGAGCAGTACAAACCAAGGAACAATCAGGGAGGCCGAGGGACAGGGGAGGTGAAAGATGGTTCTCCTGGAAAAGATGGAGCCCCCCTTAGGCTTCCTTATAAACGTGCCCAGCCTGTTCTCAGTGGCCTGGGGTCCAGAGCTCATATCACAGGGGCCTGCTGGGCCATCCTGCAAGGCTACAGATGATAGAACCACTGGGGCACGGCCGGGACTTTTGCCTCAGTCCCCCAGCTGTCGGGCCCCCTCCGGGATCAGGTGCTCTCAGGAACCCCTCCTCTTGGTGGCGTCCTACTCTGCACCGTCTCCAGCAGCTGTGCTCAGCTGACTCCTTGGAAGGAAAGGCAGAGGATTTTGATGGGTGGTCCCACCTTCTCCTGAGGGGCAGGGGGGACAACAAGATGGGGAAGGGGTGCAGGGCAGAAGTCAGGGTCTGCTGCTGCCTGTGGGGGTCCTCCCGGTGGCACAGGTGAGGGTAGGGGGGCAGAGGTGCCTCCTGTACCCCTGGAGGTGTCTAGACCGGGGGGGTCTTTGCTGTGCAGAGCCCAGCCACTGTGTTCAGAGCCCACGTCCATGGCTCTACCCGGCCAACTGCAGGCCTCAGGCATTGGGACACGGGGGAGAGGGATGAGTGAGGCACCCGTCCCACACAGCTGATCTCTGCACCTCATTGGGCTCACCGCCTCAGCCTGGCCCCCTGTGGCCCATGGCCGTGCTGCACCCAGCGGCTCTCTCCCTTCCCCTCCCCTCCGGTCCCTCCCCTTCCCCTTCCTCCCCTGGCAGGGCCGCACCTCTCCCAGCCTCTTTCCCTCTCTCCTCCCAGTCCTGGGGGACAGGCTTAGGGCGCAAGGCCCTCCCCAGCCTGGCAGCCCCTTCCCCTTGCAAGTCCATCCCCGCCCCCCAACCCACACTCCTTTCCGGAGTGGCCTCTGTGCTGTCCTCAGCCATTTCCCTGGGCCCATATGACCCCTCCACCAGGGCTTGGCTGCCCTTGACGATCCAGTGTAGCTGCTTGATGTCTGCTCTTCCCTGAGGGGCTCCATGGCCAACTGCAGTAACTGTGGTGTGCCACAGACCTCCAGGCCCTGAGACCATGACCCCTAGGCTTGTGTCCTTGAAGCCTGGTCAGTGTTGGGGACAGTCTCTGACGGTGTCTCTGCCCTCAAGAGCCATGCCCCGCAGGGTGTCCCCAGGAGGCCTGTGCACAGGGAATCACTGCTCACGGAGGGAACAGGGAACAGGTCTTTTTTTCCAAGGTCTTCACATTTGTGCGTCTGTCAGGAGACACTTGAGCTGCTCACCAGCCAGGCTTTCTTAGAGATGCATTTTTATTTGTCTATACTGCCAGTCAGAAAAACTAACGTGTGTGGTGCAGTGGGGTCGCTTCTGCAGGTTCAGCTCCCCGAGGCACCCCCAGCAGCCAGGCCGGAGCACCCAGGGCTCCCTCCCTCCCTCGCATGGGAAGGCCCGACCTGGCAGACAGCTGCCCACAGCAGGGGCAGAGCTGGAGATCCTCACCTGCTTGGGGGGGGGGGTTGTGGGGGACAGAGCGCAGGTGCAGGGAGCTGCCCAGCTGCGTCCCAGGAGCCAAAAGCCCCAGGGGCTGAGTCACAGAGCTCCAGTGGTGGCTTTGAAGCTCTGGCCCATGCCCAGCCCCTGCAGCTGGGCGGGCAGGGGCCTGGTGTGTTTCTTGCCCCAGGGAGGACGCCTGGCCACAGGGCGTCTGCTGTGGAAGTTCCTGGTTCGGCTCCCAGGCCGGCAGCAGGTGCGGTGAGAGGTAGGGGCACAGGTGTGGCGTTCGCAGGGCTGTCGGCCCAGGTGGCGTCTCCCACAGCTGCCCCGTCCTTGGGGCTGGGGCTGGATCGGGCCCTGACACGTCAGCTCAGGCGTCCCGCTCGGCCCTTCTCCTCAGGGAGCCCCCAAGCCAATGGCCGGTCTGAACGTGTCCCTTTCCTTCTTCTTCGCCACCTTCGCCCTCTGCCAGGCAGCCAGGAGGCTGTCCAAGGCCCTGCTCCCGGCAGGCGCCTATGCCAGCTTCGCCCGGGAGGCGGTGGGCGCCGCCCAGCTGGGGGCCTGCTGCCTGGAGATGCGGGTGTTGGTGGAGCTGGGCCCCTGGGCGGGGGGCTTCGGCCCTGACCTGCTGCTGACGCTGCTCTTCCTGCTCCTGCTGGTGCACTGGGCAACCTGCGATGGGGCGGCAGCCAACCCCACCGTGTCCCTGCAGGAGCTGCTCCTGGCCGAGGCCTCTATGCCCTGCACGCTGCTGGCACTGGCGGCCCAGGGACTGGGCATGCAGGCGGCCGGCATGCTGACTCGGCGCTACTGGGCCTGGGAGCTCAGCGACCTGCATGTCCTCCAGAGCCTCATGGATGCACACTGCAGCTCAGCACTGCGCACGTCCGTGCCCCACGGCATGCTGGTGGAAGGCGCCTGTGCCTTCTTCTTCCACCTGAGCCTCCTCTGCTTCCGGAACACTCTGCCTGTCTACAGGGTGCCCCTCACGGCTCTGCTGGTCACCTTCATGGCCTACACAGGTGAGACCTGGCTGCACTCCCTGGGACATGTTGGAGCCTTTGCATCCGTGTGGACACCCAGGACAGAGACGGCAGCTGAGGGGGACTACTGGCCCCCAGGGACTGTGGACAGCCCTCTTCTGGGAACTTGGTGGTGGCAGAATGGGGGCCAGTGGGACTGGACATAGTGCAGTGGGGTGGGACCCTCGGCCCTGGTCAGCGCCTTCCTTCCCAGCTGGGCCACTCCGTGCTCTGAAATGTTCCTGTCCATGTCAGGAGGTCTGCAGCCGGGGCAGGTGGGTTGCCCGTGCCATTTCTTTAAGGCCCAGCCCACCCTCTGGTCTGGAAGCTCTGGAGTCCTCTGCCGCCCTTTCCAAGAGTCCCAGGTCCTGCTGTTTTTTCCTCCCCTCTCCATCCCTTCCCAAGTGGCTCCAAATGTCTCCAGAGAGGGCAGCATCCTCCCACCATCCCCCCATCCTCCCATCCCCTATTCATCCTCCATCATACCCCATCCTCTTCCCAGCCTCCTCCCATCTTCCCATCCTCCCATCCTCCTCCCATTCTCTCCCATCCTCCCCCCATCCTCCCATCCCCCATCCTCCCATCTTCTTCCCATCCTATCCCATCCTCCCCCATCCTTCCATCCTTCCAACCTCCTCCCATCATCCCCCATCCTCCCATCTTCCTCCCATCCCCTATCCTCCTCCCATCCCCATCCTTCCATCCTCCCATCCTCTCCCATCCTCCCTCCATCCTTCCATCCTCCCATCTATCCTCTGAACCTCCTCCCATCATTTCCATCCTCCCATCCCCCATCCTCCCATCTTCTTCCCATCCTCCCATCCTCCCCCATCCTCCCATCCTCCTCTCATCCTCTTCCCATCCTTCCATCCTCCCATCTTCTCATCCTCTGATCCTCCCATTCTCCATGCCTATGCCTGGGCCCTGGGCCTCTGGACCAAGCTTTCCTGGGGTCGTTCGGCCACCATGGACACCACCTGTCCTTCCCACCTCGCTGGAGAAGCGGAGAGCTGAGCTCAGCTGCAGGATGTCCAGGCTGCTGACCTCACGTCGCAGCTATCCCTGGACATGGGGATGGAGCTGGGCCAGAACTTAAGGTGCCAGGTCGAAGCTGTCGTTAACTCCCCAGGGGACTCCACCGTAGTTCTGTCTGTGGGATCTGCTCCACTAGAAGGGCTCTCCAGGCACGGATGCCTCCTCCACCCCCGAGGACGGTGTGCTGGGAGGGACAGGAGGCTGGGAGTGGGCTCCCTGGGGAGGGTGTGCTGTGGGACGTGCTACAGGTCATACAGTGGGTGCCTCATGCTTGCTCAGGCCTAGGGCTACAACTGGAAGCCCACGTGTGCATTTGGGGCAGTCTAGGCCCAGTAGGGAAAGAATCAGCACTGAGGGCTGACTTCCTGAGACACTGTCCACGTTCTGGCACAGGACAGACCCTGCGTGCCCAGGAAGGTGCTGCTAAAGCCCACGTACAGGTGAAGAAACTGAGGCACATGTGAGCAGAGACTTGCCAGCAAGGCTCTGTGTCCAGACTGCCTGGGCTCCAGCCCTGGGGAGACGAGGGGAGCTCCTGCTTCAGCCCTGCAGCCATCCGGGACACTGCCCCCAGAGCCTGGTCTCCACCGCCAGCTTTAGGCCCTATATGGCCCACTTGAGGTCGCTGCTTCTTGGCTGTGGTCTACCTGGTCCAGGGCAAAGGGACCCTCGTGCTCTCTCCATGTCTCCTCGTCCTCCCCATCCCTCCTCCCTTCTCTTGTTTCCTCTCTGGGCTCAGAACTTCACTGCTGTTGCTGTTGCTGTTGCCGTCTCTGCCCTTGTCTGTCTCCCCATCTCGCCATCTCTGTCTCTCTCTCTCCATCTCTGTCTGTGTCCCCCTTTCTCTCAAGGACAACCTCCGACAGGTGGATGGCGGGGAAAGTGGTGGGAGAGGGTGGTGTACGTTTGTGGAAAGACTCTTGTCCTGGCTGCTCCCTGATCCTATGGAGCTGGCCTTGGCTGACAGCCCTCCCACCTGTGTCCCCATCAGCACAAGGGTCAGGATGGGCTGAGCTCCTGGCCCCAGCACAGGGCTCCATCCCAAGGAGAGGCGGCTGCCGACAGGGCTCCACAAGGAACGTCTGTGTTTCCTTCCACAGCAGGGCCTTTCACATCCGCCTTCTTCAACCCCGCCCTGGCTGCCTCAGTCACCTTCCAGTGCTCAGGGCCCACCCTGCTGGAGTATGCCCAGGTGTACTGGCTGGGTCCTCTGACGGGTAAGGGTCACTGCGGGCAGTAGGCAGGGCCATCCGTGGATGGTGGCTTGGGAAGACACTCGAAGCATTCCTGGTGGACATGCCTGTGGTCCGGCTCACGGGTGGGGAGTCGATTCAGGGATGGCCAGCTCTGGGGTCCCTGATGTAGGTGAGGAGACGGGGGGGGATCCTTCTCAGTTCCCATTAGGAACATCGGGGTGGGGCCGAGTGGCCCGTCTTGGTTTAGATGCGGTTATGAGGGGCTGGAACCAGGGAGGACAGGGGCAGGGCAGGGAGGGCAGCCTCATGGATGTGCCCGGGGGCGTCTCATAGACCCTGATCTGGGGCACCCGTGGCAGGAGCTACCGGAGCCCGGAGCCCGTCCAGGCCACCCTGCCCTGGGGTCTACCAGCACCTGGTCTTAGCCCCTGGGCTCCCCGCTCACTCTCCATACTTAGTGGATGGGTCTGTGGCGTCCATGGAGCTCTGGAAGGTTCTTCCACTTCCCTCTTGGGGAGCACAGCCCTGGCCTCCCCAGGGGCTCCCGGACAGCCAGAGGTCCCTGGAGTGATGAGAAGGCTGGGGTTACGATTGGTAACTTCACGGTCCACTTGAGCAAGGTCTGAGACATAGCAGTCACCCCCCCCCCCGGGCCGCACATCACTCCAGAGGCCCCCGAGTGTGGCCTGACTCACCCCAGTGTCTCTACATTGTGGATAGGAGGCATGCGCTTTCCACCCTGCCTGCCGGGGCGCCGCAAAGATCTGTGCGCACACTGGATGAGAACGCGGGGGGTCCGAGGATCCCACACAGCCCGCCCCCACAGCTCTGCGGGCCTGGAGCCTCCTGGGGTCCCGAGGCTTGTTCCCCCTGGTCAGGGACGTCCCCATCTCTCGTGCTCAGTCACGAATTCGACAGCGGGGTCCGTGTGGCCCGAGGGGCGTGGACGACTCAGGAATTCCTGGACAGCTTCTTCTTCGTTTTTCGTTTCTGGTCCTGGGTGACTCCTCCGTGGCAGAGCATGGCTCCGGGGGCCCTGAGAAACGGTCCTGGCCGCAATCTTGGAGACCTCAGAGTCGGAAATATGTGTCTCTCTGACCCAGCTTGATGGCGTGTCGGGCCATGGATTAAAGTCGGGGTGGGGGGTCCCTCTCCTGTATGTGGGGGTCTGTGGCCTCTGCATTTGCAACCGTAGTTTTTTTTTGTTTTTTTTTTTTTAAGATTTATTTACTTATTTATTTATTTGACAGAGAGATCACAAGTAGGCATAGAGGCAGGCAGAGAGAGAGGGGGAAGCCTGCTTCCCGCTGAGCAGAGAGCCCGATGCGGGACTCGATCCCAGGACCCTGAGATCATGACCTGAGCCGAAGGCAGCGGCTTAACCCACTGAGCCACCCAGGCGCCCCAGGCCTCTGCATTTGTCTCCTGGCGCCTGTGGCCCCAAAGCGCTCAGCACACAGTCCAGGTGAGCACTCAGACACGTGGGTTTGGGGTCCTGCTCGCTCTAAGGGCTGACGGGGCCCCTCCCTGACCTCCTGGTCTCTGGCAGTGGCCATCAGTCCCCTGTCCTGTGGCTGCACCTCTCCCCTCTCTGCCTGTCCTCACGTGGCATCTGCTGTGAGTCCATCTCTGCAGCTCCTCGTGGTAGGACGCCAACCACACTGGGGTTCGGTCCACGCTCCTCCAGTGTGACCTCATCAGTTCAACCGCTCAAGGATACAAAGATGCTTCTTCTTATTATTATTCTTTTTTTTTTTTAAAGATTTTATTTATTTATTTGACAGGGAGAGAGATCACAAGTAGGCAGATAGGCAGGCAGAGAGAGAGGGGGAAGCAGGCTCCCTGCCGAGTAGAGAGCCTGAGGTGGGGCTCCGTCACAGAACCTTGGGGTAATTACCCGAGCCAAAGCCAGAGGCTTTAACCCACTGAGCCACCCAGGCGCCCCACGATGCTGTTTTAAATAAGGTCACATTTGGAGGTTTGGGGAAGGACATGAATTGGGGGGGACGCCATTCAACCCAGTAGAGCCTCAGACTCCATAACTGCCGCTGTGAAGTCCAAAGCCACAAGGGTTTCCTCTGGAGGCCTCGTGGGGGGAGCGGGGAAGAGGCTGGGAGGGCAGCACCCTCTGTGCACATGCCCACTTTGTCCTGTCCAGGGAGGGGACTCCCCCGCTGGGGTGCTCCTGCTGCCCCAAGGCCACCGCCTCTCTCTGCCTCCCTCCATGGTCGGGATGGGAACTGCCATAGGAACAGGGCTCCGGGCCACTGAGCTTATCACACACAGTACAGCATGCCCTGCAGGTCAGCATGGGGTGTGTCCACATCCAGGGGACCTGGGCTGTGCCCTTCTGGAACTTGGGGGTTCCGTGGAACGAAGCGGGTTGCCTTCCAGCCTTCTGCATTGCAGGCTGGAGATTCTGCTCCCTGGGTCCCACTCACGTGTTTGTTGTCCCCTTGCTTTTCAACCTCCCCTGTGGCGTTGGTCTTTCCCCGCTGGTGGGCTGATGCCCTTTACTGAATCCCTGTCTGTTTGGAGAAGCTTGGCCACTGATGATGAGCATGGGAAGTGGGGGTGGCTTCCTGGGCTGTGACTCTCCATGGACACGTGTGCCCAGGGGACCCTGAGCTCGTCACTCACCTCCCTGGGCAGGGGTGGTCCCAGCGTCCCGCTGAAGGTAAGAGAGGCACGGCGAGTGAAACATGGACGTGTGCGGGCCCGGGACTATTCTTGGGAGACACGGTGGCTGGGTGTCCATGGAGCCCGGTCCTGGCCAGGCCACCCCTGACCTTCTTGGGGCCCACACACCACAGTTTGTGTCCTTAATGGGTTCACGTGAAACTTCAAATGTGCTCCCCTCTCCTGCCATGGCCAACACCTTGCCCGTGACCAGGGCAGCAATTTGGGAATCCAGGATTCTCTGTCTGCAAGTTCTGGGAAGAACCTGGGAACCAAGGGCCAGGCCCTGCTCCTGCCCTCAGTCCCCCTGCTTTTCCCCTCCTTGGTCTTCACCTCCACTCTTGCCCACACCCCCAAAACAGCCATCCCCATGGATGACAGGTCACTCTCAGGAAGCAGTCCTGGGAGGAAGGAGGTCAAGCAGGCCGCACACGTGGCTCAGGACATTGGTACAGGGAATGCTGGGCCCGGGTCCCCAGAGAGTGGTCTGGAAGGACACGGGCTCCTGATGGGCCGTCCCCTCTTCTGCGGAAAAGCCAGAGCAGGCCAGGGCTCCCAGATAGAGACATGCAGGCTGGCCGAGGTCCTGATCTGTAGGATCCCCTGTCACACAGATAGTCTGGTGGGGAGGCCCCCATGAGCTTCCCGGGCCTGTGGTCTGACCCTCGGTTTCTTGCAGGGATGGTGCTGGCGGTCCTGCTGTACCATGGCCGCCTTCCTCGCCTTTTCCAGAGGAACCTGTTGTATAGTCAGAAGAACAAGTACCGGACTCCTAGAGGGAAGCTGGCCCCGGGGCCGAGAGACACCCCGATGCCTGCAGGGGGGTGCAGAAGCCGGGAGACCACGCGTGAGGCGGGGCGGCAGCTGCCAGGCTCCGGCTGAACCAGCATAGTTGACAGCGGCCCTGGTGGGACCCTTGGGGTCCCTCCGAGCTGAGAAGTCCCAGAACTGCACCCCTCCTCCCTGGAAACCATTTGTCAATAAACCATTCATGAAACCTTCCTGTCTCCCTGGTCTAATAGAGGCTTCTGGAAGGACAAGCAGGGGTGAGGCCAGTCCACAAGGGAGGCTGGGCTGGGTCACCCTGTCCCACAGGGTGTCTCTTGCCTCTTTTTTTTCAGAATTAGAACCAAAGGTAAAACCCTGGGAGAGTAGGCAAGAGGTCCAGGGTGTGTCCTCAGGGGCCTGGGAAGACCCGAGGGGAGAAGTTCGCACGGAAGGTGCTGGCTGTCCTGACGCCCCAGATCCCGCTGCCGGGGGAGGATGGAGCAGCCTCCTCCCGCTGAGACTGCAGGGGAGTGGGCTGGACACCCACTAACACCCCACACTCGCAGCAGCTCGGCCGTGGCTCTGCGAAGCCAGGCAGAGCCCTGACCATGACGGGGTCTCCTTGCTAGGCTAAGAAGAGCCATCTCCTCTCTCAAAGACCAGAGCTAACCTGGAAATTTCCACCCCAAAAGGAGAACGTCCTCCTCAGCTAGGGGTTCCTGGAGCCCCATTCCGAAAGTGAGGCTGACAGGGGCTCCAGCCCAAGGCTTCGCCCTCATCTCAGGCCAAGAAGGGCGAGAGACAGAAAACAGGGAGGTCCTGGGTGAGCTTTTCTCTTGTGAGGAGGCCATGTCTTCCTGCACTGGCTTCCCAGGGGATGGGAGAGAAAGAACCCCCCCACCCCACTTCCTGTGGCTGCCCCTTCACCCCCTTTAAATCCTCTCCCCACCCACCATTGGTCTGGGGCCCAGCCTCCCCTGACCCTCCTCTGAGTAGCCGCCCTGGGAGGGGTCAGTAGGCCTCCCGGGCTGATTCTGACAGCTAGCCCAGTGTAGCTTCTGCAGGGCCTGATGGGGCTGCATGGAGGCTTCTAGAAAAAGGACCATGAGCACACAGGGGTGGTGCTGGGATGGGGACCAACCAGCTCCCCTCCAAGGGGATCTCTGTGGGATACGGGGCTGGGGGGGGCACAGCAAATGTCGCAGCCCCAGGAAGGAGGAGAGGCTCCTCAGTGTACCCGAGACCAGAGGCCAATAGCACTTCCATCCCCATAGAACGTCCTTGCAGTCTCGGCACAAATACTTTCAGGTCAGAAGCTTCTGGTGCTCCCTCAGCAAATTCAACCAGTAAATTAGTACAAGACAAGCGAATGTGCAGACATTGCAATAAAGTATATCAGCAAATTATTAGAAGTCTTGGAGTTCAGGATCTTTATTTTGGAAAGCATTGTAAAGGGAACTCCACAAGCTTGGAAGCATACATTAAATTTAAGGAACACTGCATTTGATGGAAAAGAACACAGTTTTTTAATACGAAGCTTTGATGAACTGACAACTTAAAAATTACTGGAAAAAAAAAGTTTAACAGGAAGGATGCAAGAGTGGTTCAATATTGGGCCGCTCGTTCTTTAATATAATTCACCCTGTTAATCAACTGAGGAATGAAATCGTACAGTTATCCGCACTGACACTTAAAAGGCATCTGGGAAAAGAAAACATCCATTCCCTGTGCAAAAAGGAGGTGACAGATCATGTCTTAGTCCCACACGGCACGTACGCCCGACGCCGCACCTCGCTCGGTGGGAACAGACCGCGGACGTTCTGGCTGAGTCAGAAACACTGCCAGGCGCCCACATCCCATCGAGGGTTGGCGCTGGGGACACGAGCTGATGCAACTGGACGAGAGGGAACAATGAGAGGAGTCGCATGCCTGTTTACAGATCACACAATAGTGACACAGGAAACAGATGAGGCAAAGTCTGACAGGAGATAGCTTGTTAATGTAGCTGAAGCCAACACTAACACGCGAAAGACGTCCCGTAGGCTTCACACCGCCAGCAATGAGCAGAAAAGTAACAATGACAGCAAAGCTATAAAGTGCGTAGAAATTCATTTAATAAGGAAGGCACAAAGCCTGGGTCCAAAGAAAATTTTTAAAAATTTCTGAAAGACTTGAAGATAGGGAAACTCATCCTTTGTTCTAAGATATCTCAGATATCCAGGATATCCCAACATCCTAAAGATGTCCGTTTTCCCCAAGTTAATATATACATGTTAAAGTTATTAGCATAAAATGATATAACATAGAATTATAAATATATAATAGTAATACTGTGAATTGTGTAAGACTGATGAATCACAGACCTGTACCCCTGAAACAAATAATACATTGTATGTTAATAAAAAAATAAATATCTGTATTCCCAGGGGAAAAAATGGAAAAAATATGATAAAAAAGCCAAAGTTGTTTTTATGCTAAACACCAGTTTTTTTCCATCAAATGCAGTGTTCCTTAAATTTAATATATGCATCCAAGCTTGTGGAGTTCGCTTTACAATGCTCTCCAAAATAAAGATCCTGAACTCCAAGAATTTTAATACTTTGCTAATATACTTTATTGCAATGTCTGCACATTTGCACGTTTCAGATTACCATGAGAAAAATGAACAGCTAAGAAAACCCTGCATAGGACACATGTGGAAGCTGGGCCTGGCCATGTGGGGTCAGCAAACACACCCCAAACCCTCCCCAGGAAGAACGGGTGCTACTGGCCGGTGAACAGAAACGGCTGTCCACAGCCAGGCCCAAGGACAGAGCACACTTAGTATGTGACCGGTAGCCCTTCGCATCACCGACCGGCAGGCAGACATCTCGGTGAGCAGTGCTGGGACCAGGGGACAGGATGGGATCTGTACCCTGCATCAGCATAAAATCCCAGAAGGGACTGGAAATCCATCAGAGACCTACCTGTGAAAACTTGAAAACGGGTAAAATTCTTTCTAAATTTGGGACTGGGGGAGATCTTTCCAACCAGGACAGAAAATCCAGAAGCAATGAAAAGCATCGATTCCTCTAACGATCCTCTAATAAAAAGGAGACTGGCATAGGGTGCCACATCATAACAAAGTCAAATGACAAATGGCAAACCAGGAAAAAACAGTTTGCAACCTTTGTCACAGACAAAGGGCAAAAATTAACATACAAAGAACTCTAAAATGTATTTTCAAAGGGGCACCTGGGTGGCTCAGTGGGTTAAAGCCTCTGCCTTGGGCTCAGGTCATGATCTCAGGGTCCTGGGATCAAGCCCCGCATCAGGCTCTCTGCTCAGCAGGGAGTCTGCTCCCCAACACCCACCCTTCCTGGCTCTCTGTCTACTTGTGATCTCTGTCTCTCTGTCAAATAAATAAATAAAATCTTTTAAAAAATTATTTTCAAAAACAGAAAGAAAATAAAACAGCAAAACATGAACAGAGGGTTCACAGAAAAAGGTATGTGGGTGGACTTGGACACAGGGCTGCAGGCTCGCGATCGCTCACGGTGGAAGGAACGCAGGCCGTATCGGGTACCAGTTCTCCCTCCCACGCGGCTAAACAGATATAAAGCACCGAAGTTTCTCTGCATGGAGACGTCAGGCCTCTGGGAGCACGCATGGTGGGCCTTGCAGGAGAGGCGAGAAGCTGCAGAGCAGCCTAGAGTCCGGGAGGAGGACACAGCATCTGAATTCTGACAAAATCTTGTCCTCAGCCTGGTCATCATTTAGGAGCTGCAGGACCTGACCTACCCCTTCCCTGGGGCCCAGCCTGGGAGCAGGCCTGGGCTGTTGAGGGAGGGGCAGGCTGCCTCTCTGTAGTGGAAGCTGGTCCCCAACAGCTGAAGAGAGGCCCAGAGGGCTCCTGAGCATCCTTGAGGGGACAAACCAAAGCCCAAGTGTCCCTCAGTGCCTCCTGGCCCAAACTAGGAGTACGGTCCCAGCCCAGCCCCCAGAGCTGGCATCTTGCTCACCAACCCTGTGGTGGCTGCGGCTGTCATGCAGGTCCGCTCGGGCAGCTCCAAGACCTGTAGGCAGCTCTGGGTTGGACCCTGCAGGGCACAGTGGCACCAGCTCCAGGCCTGCCCCGGTGGACAGCCAGGCGGGCAGCTCTTGCCTGGGTGCATGTTAGTATTTGAGGGTCACAGTGGCAGGGCCTCCCCAGCGCCAGCCCCTAGTGCTGAGTGCAGGCCACGTCCCCCGCCACAGAGACCTTTCCTTGTCCACAGGGGCGGGCCCTCACGTTGAGTGGGAGCGCACACCGGCCTTCCATGGCCGGGTCTCCCCACATTTCAGACAACCGACGTTTCACCCGCCTGTTCCAATCCTCTATCAGATCATTACTCTGAGAAGTACGTTCTTCGGTCTGAAAAGATGAACTTGGCAGCGCACATTGGTGTAGAACCTGCTCTCCTGCTATCTTACTGCGCCCTGACCATCCAGCCCCCAGTAAGCAGAGCCCAGTCCAGGGTCAGGGCCTATCCTGGGCAGGACCCCTGCAGCCCCTGGGGCCACCAGGCACCAATCTGCTTGTCAGCTCTGTGCCTGCAGTGCACCCCTCAGGGAACTCCATAGCCATCTGCGGTCTTGGGCTGCCTCGTTGGCAGACGTTATGGGGACGTTGTGAGGCTCAAGGGTGCAAGGGGAGGGCGTCCAGCCTCTGCCCCTCTCCGCGAGGTGGCAAAGCTCCCACATGCCCTCAGCTCACCGTCCAGGGACCGGGTCACGCAAGTGCGCTGAGATTCGCACTTGCAGTTCCAATCACCTTCGGACCCTGGAAGGGAGCTCTTCGATGGGCACCAACACGTCCTACTTGGACGAGGCCCATAAACACCATAGATGTTTGCACTTAGCCGTTTCTTTAACAGACCGGTTTCACCTGCCTGATCATATGGCCAGGTCACCGGCCACCACTCATGAGTCAGTAAAAACCCAGAGAGGCCAACAGTATGCAATTCTATTCATGGACTGACTCAATTTTACCTTCTTTGGTCAGAGTGGTGGCCGTAGATGCAGCCCAATCACCTTGGAACTGCTGTCCGCACACCGGGCAGCCCTTTGCTGGCCGAGAGCCGCTCATGGGGCCTGTGCACGCGCAGCAGGGGAACCTCGCCGCTCCTCAGGGGCTTCCTGCTCGCACATACGCATACCTGTTGGCATTCCCACAGTAGCACGTACCTGTCCAGATATGCAAGTTAAATGTCCACCTGGGGGACTCCTCTGGTCACCGGGCTCCCCCTGCAGTGTTTCTGGGGCGTCACACAGGATGTTATGGTCATTTCAGGTTTCAAGATTCTGTCCTTCGGTCATTCGCCATCTTGATCAAAACCCAGTAGCCTGTCTCTCAAATGGAAATTTTCTGGTCCAGTACCCCAGTGGTCGCCACTGGGTGGCGCTCACTGCCCTTGGCAGTAGTCGGTCATCCTCCACCCAGGGCTGACCTGGAGAATCTGCCCTTCTGCACTCCAGCTTCTAACGGGGGGGGGGGGGGGGGGGGGGGGGGGGGGGGGGGGGGGGGGAGATCGATGACAGCGGCCATTCCCTTTTGGCCCACCAGGTGTCCTATATGCTTTCAAAGGAATGACCTCCGTGGGCTTGGGCCATCTTACTGGCCCCCACCAAGCACACCCAATAAGGGTTGGCACAAGGGGGCATCGACATGCCTTCTGATTTTCCAGTATCCACGCGGCATCTGTCCCCACCGCATGCTCGGGGCGGCAGACACAAGCCGGTCACATCAACACTACAGTACTCATCAGACGTTCATGTCAGTGCTGACCCCACCTTCCGTTCTCAGACCCCTCCCCACCCCGTCTACCTCCAGCTGCTGCTGACCCTGCATCAGTCGGTTCTGGAATTAGTGCGCGGGGCTTCCGGGCCCACAAGCCCCCAAAGTGAGTCCCTCTGAGGGGCCCCACCTTCCCCTGAGTCCGCTGCTGAAGACACAGGACCGTGGCCAGACCACTTCCTTTCTACTGAAACCATCTTGATTTTTGCCTTCGGTGTTACTGCTATTAAGTGACCACTTACGGCTCCCACCGGAACCTCGCAGCTTATAATTCTGGGACGATGTCCTCAAGCCACAAGTGACAGTTACGAGGGCTAGGGCATCAATCTGTCTGTGGGGAGTGAGTATTTTGTTGTTGCTAACACACGTAACCAAACAACCCAGAAACACAGCCAGATTTTTATCCTCTAAAATAAATCCAATTTTTTTTCTCTTTCAGTTTTATTGCTGTTATTAAGTGTACGATGTCCCAGAGACCTGATAAGATGATAATTCCAGGGTGGTGTTTTATAAATGTGCGTTCTACACGCGTGAATCTTAGTGAATAGTCTCCACCTTCGGTGGTTTCCAGACGACACAAGAGCCTGCCTCACCGCTGATCCGCGGTCTCTCCCGCTGATCCAGAATCTGTGATACGCAGTCCCCACGTAAACACACCTGGTCATCTCTCATTCGGACTCACTGCTGTGGTGAAGGGACTCTGCGATGGCTCGAGCGGAGGCTGGGCAGAACTGGAATTCTGGGGACAGCGGTGTACACGCGGGGCGCCCTGTCCCTTCCCACAGTGCTGGGCCCAAGGACAGTATCAGGGGGTGCCTGGCCCTCAAGGCCGCGGACAGGACTTGGATGTGGACTGATGGGTGCTTTGCTCCAGTCAGGAGACTGACAGTTTCAACCAACTAAATTTCAGTGAAAAAGCTGGGGAAAGGCTGTCAGAGTGGGTCATCCTGGTCCTCAGCCTTCCTGGCGCGAGCGTGTACGCCGGTGTGGGAGGCTTGCCCTGCGGCCCGGCTGCCTCCCCCTTTTTCCCCAGGATCCAGCTCCTGCTGAGGCTTGTCCTCCATGGGCAGCCCGCCTTCACCCTTGTTTCTGGGGAACCCCTCTCCCCCCCGCCCCACTCTGACTGGACCCAGTGCCCCTGAGCACACTTGGGGGTTCCCACAGGAATGAGGGGGCCCTGAGGGTGTCCAATGGGGACCTGAGGTCTGCCACGACCCCGAGGGCACAAGTGGGCTCGCTCTCCTCCAGCCCACATCCCCTAGCCTCCGTGGGGACACAGTCCCATCCTCACCAGGGAAGTGCCCCAGGCCGCCCTGAACAGAGGTCATGGGTCAAACCTGCCCCTCTTCAGCCAGGCCCACCTCAGGCAAATTGTGAAGGCCACCAAGTTTTCCAGGACCCCCGACCCCCTTCCCTGCTCTCAGGTCTGGTGCTTGCATCAGTAAACCATCTTCCTGGTCTTCGGCTGTAGTCTCCACACAGGTGGCTGTTTTATCCACGGAACCCCGCTGCATATTGTGGGCGGCCACCCCTCCCTCTCAGCTTTTCCCGTCCAGCGCACTGTGGCAGCACTGTCACAGGGCCCTCCAGACCCCGCCACACTTCCCCAAGTCTGAGGCAGAGCCGCCCCGGCATTTTAGCCCAGAGATGGTGAGCAGCTGGCCATCTTCTTGGACGGACCTCAGAGTCACAGAGAGAGGGACTAGAGCCTGCATTGCCTGGACCTACACAGACTCCCAGCAAGCTCAGAGGCTGTTCCTCAGAGTCGCTCAAAGGGAGAGCACAGGCAGGATGGGCCTGCCCTGTCCTCTGCTCATGTTAGCTGTTGGAGGATTTCTCAAAACCCTGTGGGATGGCTAAAGGAGCGCCCACGAAGGCCCCCCCCCCATTGTCCATGCTTGGGAGTCACCCAGGAGTCCTGGCCTCGTTCCACAGATGGCACTATGGCTCAGACTCCCAGGGCTGGACCAGGAAGAGGGCAGCTCCTCAGCCCTGTGATCTAGGGCTTGGGGCGGAGTTGGGGGTTGGGGGGAGGTACCTGGGGCGGGCACCAAGACCAGGCTTCAAAGGCACAGATGTAAGATTTAAATATCTAGACAAGCATGTGAGTCTCCACCTGTGGTCATGTCTGATGTGGAAAACAAGAGGGGAAGAAAAATTGTTAAATTTCCTCACTACCTATAGCCCACTGACAAATCCTTGAAACGGGCAGAGTGACCTTCCCCTGGGAGCTCGGCTGCCTCCATGTGGACACCTTCCTAAGGGCACAGGCATTCTTAGCCTGACCCCCAGGATCCTGTGAGTCTACTTTAACTATAGAAATTCCTTTGGAAACTTCCTTTATCACTACCCCCCAAGATACATGTTGGCCATCACTCCCAAGCCTACGACCCACCGATTACATCTGGAGGGTCTCATGACTGAGTTTTTACTGAACGGTAATAAATGACCTTTCCCAGCAATAGCTAGCTCCCTCAGGATCCTGGAAACCTTGTTGCCAAAGTACCTGGGAGGCTTACGCTCTCCCTAACTCCCTCCCAACTTTAGAGGATATAATGGGCCATTCCCCAGAACCCTGGAGCGGCTCTTCCCACCCATGGGTCCTGTCCCCGTGCTTTAATAAAACCACCTTTTCGCACCAAAGACATCTCAAGATTTCTTTCTTGGTCGTGGGCTTTGAACTCTAATGTCTTTCCTACATCTGTGTCCTAGTGTTAGGTGTGACCTTGGATCTGAGAGTCCTCAGGCTGCAAGCGAGACCATTGAGGCAGAGAGGAAACAGGCGGGTGACCACGCACCCTGAATTTGCACTCCTGCTGCTGGGTGCAAGGACCACATTCCTGACTGCTGGACCAAGGGCCATCCTGCACAGGCTCACTGGGCTCCTGGGCAGAGGCCAACAGGACAGTGGCAGGCAGGCTTCCAGAGGCTGCTGGGGGCTGAGAAGGGAGGAGCTAGGGAGTAAAAATTGGAGGAGAGAGGGGTGTGGAAAGAAGTAGGAACCTCCTTGGTTAGTGTGTCCGGCGGCCAGCAGGGGGAGCTCGCCTGACCAGCACAGTTTGTCGATTGCAGACCAGCAGGTGACAAGGCAAACTGACCAGAAAGAACACGAATAAAGGAAGAAAATAGTTTTATTCAAGCCCAGATTAGAACAGCTGCCCAGGAAACACGACCTTCACAGGGAAGAAAGGGTTCCAGAGAATGAACAGTTTTCACGAAGTTTATATACCTTTTTACATAAGGAGCCACAAATCAACAGGTCAGAGGTACATTCTTGTAAAAGTTCAAAAGGATTGTAGCTTAACATGTAGGCAGGGATCACGAGTTTTACGGTCGAGGAATGCAGGGAGCAGCAACATTGATCCCTGTGTTGAGGACGAGATAGTTGCCCTTTAGGCCACTCATTTACAAAGAGAGTGTACAAAGTACGCTTGGCGAGCCATAAACCAGGGTTTTGGTTTAAACAAAGTTATCTTGAGGTGCCCAGGGGGCTCAGTCGGTGAAGCGTCTGCCCAAACCTGGGGGTGGGGGTTGGGGGCATGTCCCTGAGAAGAGACAGGACACAGCAGGCCCCTTGGTCAGTTTTGCCCCCTGCTTCAGAGAGAGCTTCCCTGAGGGCAGACGGTTCCATCTGCCTCCTCGCTGCCTGGGTCACTTGCTTCCTCCCCGCTGTCACACCGCTCCGCGCCGGCACGGGGTCACCCTAATTCCTGGAAGGCCCCGCTTGCCCTTCTTAGCTCCACTACTGCACAGTGCTGCACTGAGGCCTCCCGGGGCTGGCGGTTATCATGGTCCCACACTCCCGTGATGGCCTGGACACTCCATCCTGGTGCCACAACCCATCACAGTCCCAGCCCCCACCACAGCCACCCTGGTCCCCCACTGATGTCCTGGCCCTGCTGTCCAGTCTCCCACCTGCAGCACAGCCACAGGCCTCATTCCTCTGAGGCAAACTCCCCCGCCCCCCCTTCACAACACCCACCAAGGCCTGCATCTTCCCTGCAAGGCCCTCCGTGACCCAGCCTGGCCCACTGCTCAGTCTCTCCCCTCCCTCACCTCCGTGGATCCCTGTGAGGCTCCGGGCGCCTAGACCATGAGGTCCTGTGGCAGCATGGCAGGGCCTGTGTACATTGCTGGGGGACAGGTCAGCCCCGGAGCTCCCTGTGCCTTGAGTTGGAAAGTGATGCCCAAGTTGTTCAGGAGACTCTGTCAAGTTCCCTGTCCCCCTCTGTGGCCCTCCAGCTTGCTGCGCCCTAACACTGCCTCCAGGCTGGGAGGGCCTGGGTGTCAAAGGGATCGGCCCTGCAAGCCAGACCCCAGGGGGCTGCTCCTCAGGGGAAGGGGCCCTAACGGAGGTGCTGGAGAAGGAGCTGAACCCATGTGCCTCCCCGTGTGTGTTAGCAGCCGGAGCCCCAAGGAGCAGGAGCCCCACCTCTCTGGACCACTGCACACACCTCCCCAGAGTGGGTCCTGGGCTCCCTGGTGAAGGGCAGCACTGACTTGGGGCAGAGCTGGTGGCCACCTCGCCAAGCCGGGACTGCCCCACTGCCCTGAATCTGCTTGAACCCGTGGAGGTGGAGGATCGGGCCGCCAGGGGTCACTCCTGCTGGTAGTCCTAAGAGGACGGAGGGGCCGGGGACTCTGGCTGCGCTCATGGCACCGCAAGAAACTCCACACTTGGGCCACGGATGGGACAGCTGCTGGAGCGATGGCCGGGACAGTGGTGCCACTGTCAGCCTTGGCCACACAGATGGCCTCTCTGGGCCTGCCAACTGGCCATCCTTGACCGAACAAGTGTGTGTTGGGGGTTGGGGGCAGGTGAGCCTCTGCGGGAGGTCAGGAATGCCGGGGGAGAGCATGTGGGCCTGGGTCTCCGGGTAGTAGAAGGCCAGGGCACTGGTGGCCTCGCAGAACGGGACTGACCCCTCTGCCACTCCAGGCCTTGCTGCTCTATCTCAGAGTGTGTCTCCCTCAGCTGGGAGCCGGTGGCCCTGCAGGTGACAGGTGCAGCCTGGGGTGCAGCCCGGAGGCCCTGCTGCTCTCATTCTGCCTGTGTGGCCGGAGACGTGCCCCCGAGGGCCCACGGACTGGCCCTGCCAGGCATCTGAGGAGGCTGGGGCAGGTGGCAGGGGTGGGTGGGATAGGGGAGAGGAGGAGGGTGTGGGGAAGGGGGCAGGGGTCTGGGTCTCCCAATTTCCCTCTAGTCCCCTGAGGCTCTCAGGAGCCAAGTCTGGGCCCAGTCTCCAACATGAGCCCCTGGGGGCTGTCTCTTGCCTCGGCTTCTCAGTGGAGGTGTCTGTGCTGATCCCGTAGCTCCATTCCCAGGCAGGCCCTCGGGCTCCAGCCAGATGGGCACATCCTGACGGCCACAGCATTGTGGGGAGAGCCCCTCCCGTCCCCCGCTAACAGAGGGGAACACCAGGCCTCTCAGCTCAGCCTGTGGACGTCCCCGGGCCTGGCCCAGAGTGGGAGGATGGGGCTGTGGGGCGGCTGCTGCTGGTGCTGGGAGGTGTGACGTGTGTGGCAGCACAAGCGGCCCTGAGAAGCACCCCAAAGGTAGGGACAAGACCTCTTCGACACGCTTCCGGAACACAACTGGACATTTATTACAAAGGAACGTCTTTAAACTCAATTAGCGTCTGTGTCTCTGTAAATGTGCGTCCCACGGCCCTGGCATCCAGGGGCTTCTGTCTGCAATGGTGTTACAGGCCTGAAGGGAGACCTTGGAACTTCGATAGATTTTGGTGTCTAATTGACCTATAGGTGACACAGAAAAATGTGTGTTTTTTTCAACACCCTTCTCAGTACTTGCCAAGGAGGGTTATCTGGGTGCTCAGAGGGTCCTTCCCTTCCTGAGCACCCGCAGGGGTGGAGCACAGAGGTAGGAGGTCAGCCTAGCATAGGTCAGGGTCACTCTGGAGCTTGAGGGCTGGGGTTGGAGAGGGGGCGCACACCGCAAAGGAAGCAACCCAAGGACCCACCCCAGCAGAGCAGGGAGAACAAAGATCTGGGGGTGATCCTTAAATTCCTTGCTTAAATTCTACTTGCTGAGCAATAGTCCCCATCCCCAGGACTCATGAATTTGAAGCCATACTGTGAGCAGGGAAGCTGCTTCTTGTGGGTGCCATGGTGGGGGAGGGGAGTGTTTCCTTGTGGGGCGTCTGTGCCGCCTGCTGCAGGGCCTTGTGTGGGGCCCCTCCTGTGGGGCTCTCCTTAGCTGCCCCGCTGCAGACCCCCAGGTCAGGGTGGTCACCTGCATGAGCGCCCCACGTCCATCCCCGGAAAGGCAAGGCCAGGTGGGCGGTCCCCCACACAAGTCAGAGACGTGCTGGATGGTGGGGCAGGCTGCACTTGTCTGCTTGGCCGCAAGCTTGGCCACTAAGGCCACGTGCACTGGGAGGACACAGAGCACGAAGGTGGCCAGGTTGGCGACCGTGACGTGGAGGTCTCTGAGGATGCGGTCGGCCCCCTGGGGCGGAGCCGAGGCTGAGGGTGAGCGGTGAGATGGAGACGCAAGGCAGGGAGAAGGCAACGGTCTTGATGGCCCGGGTGTGTCCCTGCCCGAAGTGGAAGTTCTCATCTGCAGGCGGCAGGGACGCGACCAGCACCACCGTCCCGGAGACCAGCAGCCAGAGGCCAGGCCAGTGAAGATGGCCCGGCGGGGGCTGTGCCAGGCCCGAGCCTGCAGGGGGAGCACGGGGCGGTGTTGCAGTCCGAGGGATGGCCACAGGGAGGCCCGTGTTCCGGTAGGGGTTGACGTGGCAGAAGCCCCGTGGGACCCCGCACAGAGGGCCCTCGCAGTCCCCCAGCTCCTGGCCCAGCGTGGGCAGGACTCTGGGCAGGCTCAGCAGCCGCAGGAAGTCGGTCGCTGCTGAGTTGGCCATGTAGACGCAGGTCTCAGTCCACCTGCGCCGGCAGCTGCAGAACACCCAGAGCCCGAGTACACTGAGGGGCAGCCCCGGCGCCGGATGAGCAGATGGAGATCCTGGTAACCTGGGACGGCACGCGCCCAGCTGTGTCCGCTCTGCACCCATCGGAGCTGTTCCCTGACAGGTGGTAGGAAGCTAGTGACTGGCTTCACCTGGGGGCAGGGAGGGAAACGCAGCTGTGGCTGGTCCCCTCCTCCTTGACCTCCCACTCCCTCTCTCCCTCCCCCACCACTTCCGGTCACAGCCCCAAGGGCTCCCTGTTTTGACCCCAAGAGGCTCCACTGAGGCCACGTCCCCTGCCCCACCCAGAGGGACCGGATGCCAGGATGTGGACAGTGGCCCCCGCCACAGAAGGGGGCTCCGTGGGGGATCCTCTCTGGGCTTCTCCACTAGCTCAGCCCAAGACCTTTGTGACTTTACTGTCCCCTCTATTCCCCAACATCCTGTGGCCCTGTCTGAGGACCATCAGCCCATGGCCCATGGAGCGGGGGCCCCCACAATCCTCTGGCAGGGGCCACAGGCCAATCTGCAGAGAGGGAGGACCCCCCAGCCCATCAGGAGAGCAGTGGGATCACCAGGCTGAGCCTGTCTTCTCTCCTGACTCTGTTGGTCTTCCTACTTCTGTGTCTGCATGTCTGCCTCACCCCAGCCACCCCACTCGGCCCTCCTGCTCACTGTCCACCCTCCTCCTTGGGGCCCTCCTTTCCCCTTCCTCCCACCAAAGGCTCTCCCCCAACCCCTATCTCCCCATCTCCCCCGTTCTCTCTCCTCCCCTTCCTCTCTACCTCTGCCCCACACTGCCCCCCACTGTCAATCCCTCTCTCTCCCCCAGGTCTACCTCTGTCCCTCCCACTGTCTCCCCATCTCTGTTCCCCTGGTTCTTCCTCTGTCCCTCACTCCTTCCCCCCTAACTATCTTACCTCAGACAGACACTAACTGTCCCCCCAATCCTTGCCCTATGCTTTCTTATTCTTGGAGCTCAGTGCTGTCCTCGCGTGGGAAACACGGGGCTCAATGCAGGCCAGCCCGAGGCCCTGCTCCTAGGATCCCTTTGCCCAGCTTCCACTGGCCAGCAGGGAGAGGGCAGGCCAGGCTCACGGAGGGGACAGCAGGGGGCCACAGGCTTGGGGGGTACTCACCAGTCTGGGAGGCCTGGGGCCTTGGGGATCTGGTCTGGGCCACTGTCCACACAGCCAGACTGGAGCCCAAAGCCATGATCACAGGCTCTGTGCTCTCTGTGCACCGGTGTGGTCATGTGTCTGAGGGCATCTGGCAGGGGGCACCCCTGCTCGGAGCCCCCTGCTCTCGTCCCTGTGTGCCTGGCTCCCGCTGTGTCTACCTACCGTCTGTGACATCCTGTACCACATTGCTTCCTGACCACAGCCCTGGGCCACCTCTGCAGTCATCTGGAGCCCAGGGCCGGAGAGTGAGGGCACTTCCAGCCTGCAAGGACCGGCCTCCCACACGGGGCAGAGCAGGGCCTGCGTGCGGCTTCTAGGAGGCCGGTTTGGGCCAGGTGGTACCCCCCGCCTCTGCGCATCCATGATTGGCACTGGCTGGGGAGACCCTGGACAGGATGCCTGCCTCCTTTGGCACTGGAGAATCCAGAGACCCTGGGCCGCAGCCCCCACCCCCACAGTCAAGGAGAGCTGCTGCTCAGGGTTCCAGACACCCGGCCCGACAGTGTGTCAGGCTGTAGTGGACGCCCTGGGGTGCTGCCGGGGTCCCCATAATGACCAAGACACATGCTGCCCACCCTTCCTGCCAGAGTTCACAGCCCAGGGCCCCTCTAG
Organism: Meles meles; assembly: GCF_922984935.1. Classification (NCBI taxonomy): domain Eukaryota; kingdom Metazoa; phylum Chordata; class Mammalia; order Carnivora; family Mustelidae; genus Meles; species Meles meles. The sequence goes on along the minus strand of NC_060074.1, from coordinate 47,047,901 downwards.
ACTTGCCCTCAGCAAGTGACACAGGGCATCAGGGACAGTGCGTCCGTAGTAACCTGTGTCCTCGGCTGTGTCATCTTCTCAGCGCAGAGCCCCCACGAGTACGGAAGCTGCTCCCTCGGCCCTCCCCACTCTGCTAGCACCATTGATGGTAGGATTTCCAAGCACACTCCTCGGGAAACCCCTGCATGCCAGCCTCCCTCTCAGAGACTTCTGGAAGCCACCCCGATGCAGGGGTGTGTGTCTGCCCGAGCACCAGGGCGGCCCTGCCCTTGGCTGCACCAGCAGCCCCAGGGAGAGGGTCCAGGCCTGGGGTTGCAGAGGGTCTGCCGACCACCTGTGGGAGGAAGGGCATCAGAGGAAACTGAGTCCTGTCCCCGGCTTGGGAAAGCCTGGAAGGAAGCAGAGGCATGTGGGGGAGCCCATCTTCCCATGAATCGGGGACACCTCACAGTGGAACAACACAGCCTGCGAAGCCATGAGGCGGCTGAGCTGAGGGCAGGTGCTAGGAGGACGCTGGGAGGGACGGCCCGACACACAGACACGGCGATGGGCGCCAGTGCATAAGGCATCTTGTGTGTGGCAGGGGCTCTGAAAGGGTGGCGAGGACACCCCTGCTCTGAGAGGTGTGTGGTCCCAGTCCTGTGGGGGGTGTCTCTTGGTCATCAGTATCATTTCCGCCCTCCTGTGTACCCTTCCGGGGAGGCAGGAGCTGGAAGACCCCTTCACTGCCAGCGCATGAGATGGAAAGGCTGCTTCCCCCAGCAGGTTTCACGTGGTCAGACGTGGGGAGCCGCTATCTGGATGGTCACTTGGGGAATGTGGGCAGTAGTTTCCTGAAGCACTGACCTTCTGGTCAGATGGACACTGTATTCCACTGCCCCCCTCCCTGGGGTCCCTGGGGTGCCCAAACCTTGCCATACCCCTGCACAGGGGGAGCTGGAGGCTGGGCAGCAGCCCCACGCCTGCCTCCACTCCCCAAGACCCTGCAGGCCCCCCTTGCTGTGGTACTGCCTCAGGTTGATACACCCTGGCCCAGTAGAGGATAGACACGTGTTCTTAGGGAAGGTTTCTCTGTTGCACAGCAGCGGGTGGGTCCCCAATAACAGGAGGCCAAGCTCAGCTCTGCCCATGGGTTGCCAGCTTCCTCCCTCAGAATACCTTCTCCTGAGGCCAGCTGCAGCCAGGCTCCAATGCCTAGCAGGGACTGAGAGCCTTCATGGAGAAGCAAGCTGCCCCAGAGGAAAGAGCCACAGACAAGGGACATCGGCCGGATGACACACAGACTATTAGGAATCAGGTGACACGGCTCCCCCAGGAGCACCTTCCTTCTGTGTGCAAATTCCTGGACACATACGGCTGTGTCTCACCCAGCTCTCTGGTTGGACACACCCCGGTCCTGGGCCATTCTCTGGGTCCCTCCCCATCATGGCTCTGCTCTCCCCAGCCATCCTGATCTGTCTGTCTGCTGCTCGGAGACCACAGACACCACCACCTCCTGCTTCGTCTGCTGGAGGTGAAGACACCTCCCTTTACTTGCTGCTCACACTTCCTCTGGCTGCTGCCAGGCCCTCACCAGACTGTACCCTCCAGACCCTCTCCCAGGTGACTATGGCGTGGGACAGAACAGTGTCCCTAGCCAGATAAAATGCCCTAGATATAAGCCTAGCAGAAGGAGAATGAACTGGTGTCCTCCTGCATTCTGGGCCCTATACTCCTGTTGATGCAGCCTCAAAGTGAGCCTGCTTTCAGATGCCCATTGCTTGCTAATTAATGGTGAGCCCAGTCCTGACCAGTGTGCCCAACTGCCCCGTAAGCCATCTGGGCCAGAGTGGGGGGTGTTAGGGCAAAAGTCTTCCACGTGGTCTGGCCCAGCCCAGAAGCCTCTCAGAGTGTGTGGGCAATGATTAGTGTCCAGAAGTCAGTTCTTTGGATGTTTAACATCTGTGATTTTTGCCTTGGCTCCTTTTCTTGCTCCTTTGGGAATTTTGTGAAAGTCCAGCTGCCTGCACTTGCAGGAAGTCAAGAGCGGCCTGAGGGACAGAGGGCGCACCCATCCCCTTCCCCAGCCACAGATGGGGGCCAGCAAAGGGGAGCCGCGGGGTCCCCTCAGGAGGCTGGTGTCCTGAGAGCATAGCCAGCTGCCTCCGCCACCCAGCAGCTCCAGCCCCGCCATCAGGAGACCCTGCAGAGGTCTCCTCCCAGCGTCCCCACCCTCCCGAGGACAGCCCTGGTGAGCCTACAGCTCGGGAGAACACCTGGGAGCTGGGCCAGTCTCAGCCCCGACCCGTGCAGCTTGCACTGCTCCCTGGGCCCAGAGTGAGGTTCAGAGTTCTTAACACAAGGCTCAGGAAGCTTCTGTCATGGGGCCCGTCAGCCTTTGGTCTAAAGTTCTGTTCCTCCATGGCTGCTCCCCACTGGCCCCTGGGCATCCCCCTCCTAGGGCCTATAAGGCTGAGCGGGGAACAGGTGGGTGGAGCTGAGTCCCAGGCCCTATTCTGCCTCTCTCCCTGGATCCTGAAATCTGGCCAAGGACAGCCCTGGATGTCTACGCCTGACCCTGGCTCACTGCTCAGCCCAGTAGCCATCCCACTCTACAGTGAGAAACCTTCTCTGGACCCCGTGGTCCCTTGGAAAAGGAGAACACTGGAGGGTCAGGGGGTAGAGGTAGGGGCCTGGGAATTGTCTGCTGGGCCACGCCCCCAGAAGGGCGGGGTTGTGATGAGGGGCCTGGTGCCAGGTGTGGAGGGTGCCGCTGGAGGTCAAGGATGGGGAGCACTGGATGGGGTGAGGGGTGTGGAGAGTCCTGGGGAGCCCGGGATGAGGTTGGGGACATGGGGCTGGGGGTGCAGGATGGGGGCAGGAGAAGGAGGTGGTCTGCCTGTGGGGGGGTCCGCCCAGAAGCCTTGTCCTCGTTCACACCTCCCCTGCTTCCACATGGCTGCATTCCACCACCACCCCCGGCCCTGCTATACCCAAGAAGCCTGGCCATCTTTATGCCTTCTTAGGACAGAATGCTGCCTGGCCCAGCCCTGGTGCACGTCATGGGCGCAGGGTCGGCACTCCCTACCCAAGGTGATGAAGGGCGGGGGTCCCCAACGGCGGGGGGGCATCTGAGCCCCAGCATAAGACAGCCATGGATTGAGCTGCACAGGCCCCCTGAGTGCCCCATCTCTGAGCAGAGGTCCCCTGAGCGTGGACCTCCCTGAGCAGGGACCACTCCCCGCAGGGCCCCTGAGGGACTGCCTCAGCTGCAGAGGCTCAAAGCCAGGACACGACTGCCATTCAGGCTCTGAGCCCACAGATGGAAGAACAGGATAGGGAGGCTCTTTGGTGCCCAGGGAGGCAGGTGGGCTGGGGTTCGAAGCCAAGCCCCTCTGGCCAGCACCACAGGGGGCCCCTAGAAGGGCCCGGTAGTTCCAGCCTGAGTGGGGGTGCCCAGGCCCATGCCAGGAGGCCAAGGAGGGGTTAGGGTACAGTTCACACCGGTATGGGCACCCCCACCCCCGCCTGAGGACCTCCAGGTCTTGCAACCCCCAGGCAGGGTCCTCCAGCTTCCCTGAAGGAAGCATGAAGGGAGTGTGTCCCCTCGACAGACCTTGGCCCCTTCCCTGCTGTCCCCCAGCCCACCGCCAGCCCATCGCATCTGTGCAGCCCCTACAGGGGGTCGAGCGGTCCTGATTCTTCCTTGGTAGGAGGAAAGCAGGCTGTGGGCCTTTAGCATGGCCCTTCCGGGAGCTGCCCATAGCCCCCAGAAGACGTGCAGGTGGCCGGGAGTGGCCAGGGGGTGGGAAGCAGGTTGGGGGGGGGGCAAGGAGAGCCCCTGGATGGAAAGTCCTTGAGAGCCATCTGGAAAGACACCCCAGCATCCCACCATGAGAGTGTGGGGGACACGTGCACTGCACGCACACAGCCTTGACAGTCCAGGCCCAGCCCTGGGGGACAGCAGAAGGCTGCCCACTGAGGCCTCACAGCACAGAGCAAGCATGCACTCTAGTACCCCAGGGGTACCAGACTCTGGGCACTCCAGTGTTGACCCTGTCCAAGGTTGGCCTCACTCAGCCTTCAGGCCTCCTGCTCTGGTCCTGACCCTCTTCTATCCCAGGGCTTGGGGCGACTCTGCCTCAGGGTCCATGCCCGCACCCTCTCCACCCTGCCAGGCTCCTGGAGCATGCCCAACAGCCACAGCGAGATCAGGGAAGCCCCAGCAGGCAGGGCCTCCCAGAGAGCCTGGGACCTGGCTGATGTGTCCATGACTTGTTCTAGGCAAGGGTCACAGAGAGGGAGTTCTCGTTCCTGTGGGCCTTGGCAATGGGCATTGAGGCCAGCGAAGATGCCTCCTGGAACTCCTTGGCCATGAAGTAGTAGCAGATGGCGTCCAGACAACAGTTGGCATCCGAGAGCTTGCCTGTGATTATGAGGGCATAGCAGATGGCAGAGGTGTTCAAGCTCGTGGCCATGACCACCATCAGCACCACATGAATGGGTAGGAAGCAGACCACGAACACGGCCAGGTTTGCCCAGACCATGCGGGTGGCCCTCCGGGTCGCCTCTGCCTGGTCCGGGCTGGCGGTCGGCCTCTGGCCCAGGGCGGTGACCACACGCAGGGAGCAGAAGACCAGCACGGCCAGTGGCAGGAAGAAGCCCAGCAGGGAGAAGAACATGGTGTTGGAGCTTTGCCGGGACACATTCGAGAAGCAGAAGCCACCCTCCTGCACGCCCAGGACCCAGCGCAGCCCCAACGAGCCGGCCACCAGTACCCAGAGCGCCGCGCACACGGCCGCAGCCTGGCGCGGGGAGCGGAGTGCCCGGGCACGCAGCGGGTGCCGCAGGGCCACATAGCGGTCCACGGCGATGGCCGTGATAAGGCTGATGCTCATGTACCTGTTGGCCAGGTAGACGCCCTGGGAGAGCAGGCAGAAGGGCGTGTCTGTGGTCCTCTCCTTCAGGGAGTGTAGGAAGAAGGGCATGGCGCAGAGCAGGCAGAAATCGGACGCTGCCAGGTTGACCATGTAGATGCGGGTCTCAGTCCACCGCCGCATACGGCCGCAGAACACCCAGAGTGCCAGGCCGTTGAGCAGCAGCCCCAGACCCAGCAGCAGCCCCGTGTAGGTGGAGAGGACAGTCTTGACCAAGGGGGACCAGACACAGGTGCTGTTGCTCATGGTCCCGCTGCTGAGGGCAAGAAGCAGGCGATAAGAATGGCAGGCAGGGAAGGGGGGCGCGGGGCTGGCAGGGCCCCACCCACCTCCAGCCCACATCCAGGAGCCAGACTCGCCTTCCCCAAGAAAATCATAGAAATCATCAGGAGCTGCGTGTCACCCTCCAGGCCAGACCCAAATCCCCACGCACTGGATTGAGAGGGAAAACCAAAGCTCTCAGAGGCTGGGTCGGGGGGGGGGGGGCGCATGGTGGGGGGCAGGGTCACACAGCCAGGTGGCCCAGAGACGGAACCAGATCTCCTCCCCTCTCCCCAGCCCTCCTGGCCTGTGACTTGTCTGCTGCTGGGCAGAAAGGAAGGTGGGGGAGCTCACGGTGGTCAGTGTGCCAGCGCTCAGGCCCCTCACAACGCTGAGAGGGCCCCCTCTGCACCTCCCTGTACCTGGCCACAGGAGGTGCTGATCTGTGAACCACCCTCACACCCCCGCTGTCTCCCACCCGGCCGCTCCTGTTGGCAGAGGGCCAGGCGGCAGGGCTGCGGCTCAGGACGGCTCCCCAGAAAGCCCAGGACTCTGGTCTCCCTCCCATGCTGCTGCCCTACATCCTCTTCCTGGGGCACAGCCACCACAGGCCCCAGGCACAACCCTCTCGCCGAGGCCCCACCAACCCAGTCCTATGAGCCAGTGTCCCACTTGGAAGGGCCCCTTGAGTCCTCTGTGGTCAGAGCCTTGATGGCAGCCCTGCCCCTTCAGGCCCAGACCAGCGGGTCGGAGCAGGCCTCTGTGCAGCCCTGGGCATCCATCCCTATCACCGTTAAGGCCACCATAAGGCCTCACCCTCCACCACCCCATGCAGTCCCCTCACTCCCCAGACACGCTCCAGAACACAGCCCCAGAGTCAGGGTGGACTTGGTCAGGGCTCTGACACCCACGGCGTGGCCCATGATCTAGGAACTGGACTCTGGATTCACCCCAAGCTGGGCAGGCCTCAGGCACTCCAGCAGAATGGGGCACTGGTGTCACACACGTGGGATCACAGGGCACCTGCATGGTTGGCCCGTGTGCCCAGTGTCTGGCACAGGGAACGCTCCCACCAAGCCCCCCTGCCCACCTTGGTTCCTTTGGCTGGGGGGCTGGGGAGACAGGGTGGGAGTGGCCGCCCCTCCCCCCATGAGTACCAGGCCCTCTGGGGGCTCCCTGCTCTCCAGGAGTGGTATGGAAGGGAGGATTCCTGGGTGGGCTCTGCGTCCCTGCCTCCTTCCCGCACAGGAAAGGGAGAAATATCCAGAACCATTAGGTTCATTAGTGCCTGGGGCTGAGTGGGTGGGAAGGGAGCTCATTTCCTCACTGCAATCCCCTGGGGACCTCGAGGTCACAGTCCATTAGGGAAGCAGGAGCACAGATTTCAGCCAGGAACAGAAATATTCTGCCAAATTATCCCATTTCATCCCTTTTGAATTTGAAAATGGCACACTTGCCAGCAATTAAAGATGTATGAACTATTCACCGCATGTGAAGACTCCACACATTGTTAATGATACTCTCCTTTTTTTTTTTTTTTTTCTTAAAAGATTCTGGTTTTCGGGGTGCCTGGGTGGCTCAGTGGGTTAAGCCGCTGCCTTCGGCTCAGGTCATGATCCCATGGTCCTGGGATGGAGCCCCGCATCGGGCTCTCTGCTCAGCAGGGAGCCTGCTTCCCTTCCTCTCTCTCTCTGCCTGCCTCTCTGCCTACTTGTGCTCTCTGTCTGTCAAATAAATAAATAAAATCTTAAAAAAAAGAAAAGAAAAAAAAAAAGATTCTGGTTTTCTCTCTGTTCTGACACCCAGATTCAGAGGCCCCTCAGACCGCAAGCCAGCCAGGCTCCACTGACACCCAGTGCCTACAGGAACCATCCACGGGGGTCCTTCCTCCTTGCCTGCCCTGCCCTCACAACTGCAGCTCACCCAGAAACACAGGTGACCTGCCAGGCGGGCTGTGGTCAGGTCCCCCCTCAGCCCAGGATCCTCAGAAGCTGCTGGGAACATGAGGTGATTGTGTGGAATCTGGGTCCTTCCACGCTGTGGGCCCTGCTCTGCCCACCTGCTCTGGGTCCAGGGGCAGTCCCTTGCACCTTGGCCAGCAGCGCCAGTGGCCTTGGGCTGGGTGGCCCGTGGCACACACCTGAGACCGTGGCTTGCACGCAAGCCTCAGTTTGCCCCAGGGAGAGGGTGCAAACTTGGCAAGGTGTTGAGGGCACACACTGAGACTGGGGAGAGTTGCCCAGCTTCTGAGGCTCTCACTGTAAAAGCTCAGGAAATCCCATCCCAGGGTCCAACCCAAATGGTCTGGGGCCCCCAGAAGCCATCAGAGTCAGCACATGCCCCTGCCTGCGTCTGACCCTGACGTCAGGATCTGTCCCCAAGGCAGGGACCCATTGGGTCTTCTGCGCAGATGTACAGGCTTATCACCTGCAGTAGACACTGCGGTCACTGCCCTAGTGTCTAGGGCCCCATGGCGACAGGGCAAGTGCTCGGTAGCCAGAGGCTCTGAGTTTCCTGCAGGGGGAGGCCGGGGGGTGGGTAGCACCTCCAAGGCCCCACTTCCTTCCTGAGGCTGAGCTCAGTCAGCTCCCCACCTGCGTGGAAAGGCACCCTCGGTTCTGCGCTGACAGACATTTGCAATGACCTGAAAGTAGCCCGTGGTGGCATTTGGGAGGCCGGCGCGCCCCGCAGCCTCCGCCAGCCCTCCCTGCTGTCTGGCAGGGGGGTGCCATGGAGTAGGAAGTCGGGCAGAGGGTGGGGTGCGGACCCCAGGTGCCTGAGCGCTGTAGGGGCTTCTGGAACCCGGACCACACACAGGAAATCCTCCAGGATCCAGGCTGGTTGTGTGTGAGCGAGATGGATGCGTGGCCAGACAGACCCCTATAGCAGGAATACGGCCCTCAGACGCTTTCTCTTCTGGTTTCTCAGATCCTGGTCACAGCCCACAAAGTGGGTTTCAGAGTCTCAACTGAGTCTTGGGCTGCCTGGGGTAGTTTCTGGGAAAGAAAGTGGGAGCCAGCACCACCTTCCTAGACAGAGAACCAGCATGTTGGGTGAGAGGGAGCGTCCTGGAAACAGCCAGGAGAGCAAGGCCGGACAGTTCTCCCTGCCCGCAGCTCCGCAGAGTAAGCAGTTGGCCCAGGGGCTGCAGGGTCATGTTCCCTGCCTCCAGGGCCAGCATCCCAGCAGGAGGGTCACCTGTGCACCACCCCCCTCTCCCTGCACGTCCCCCCACCCCAGACAGGGGATTTCCTGCTGCTCTGCTCCTCCCTTCCCTCCCCCTGGTGTCCCCTCTCAAGCCCACCTCTTCAGAAGCCAGATCTCCAGACCAGGCCTCCCCCCTGCCCCCTGTCCCTCCAGGCCTTCTGGCCCTGCCCTCACTTAGCCCCAGGCACCTGCGGGCCTCCGTGTGGGCCCTGCAGTCCACCCCAGCATCTCTCCTGGCACAGGCTGTGAGGGGCGAGGGAATGCTCCCACTACCCCTGCCCATTCCCAGAGGTAGGAACTGAGACCCAGAGGAGGGAGGGGCTGCGCGGCACCTCCCCAGACCACCCCCCCCCACCAGAACCCCCTGCCCAGAGGCTCCTGAAGAGGGGTCTTGTCTCCACCCTCCCCCACCACAGTGGCCCCAGGCCCATCCCTCCAGGCCCAGCCTGATGGGGGTCCCAGCATGGCTCCTCCTTCTCTCCCTGCCTCTCTGTCTGCCCCTGGAATCCCCAGCCATTTTGAGCACCCCACTTGGTCCCGTTTTCTAGAAAGAATTTCTCATGGATTAAAGTAGCAGGCTGTGTACTTTGTTCTAGCTCATGGCAGAGACCTGCTCTCAGCTACATCAGCACGTCAGCGCAGGGCACAAAGGAAGGCCCCCTGAAGAGTGCTGACCAGTTGGTGGTGGCCAGGAGGGGAGCACGGGATGAGCTGGGGCCTCCGTGTGGACTGTGAGGTGGGCTCCCTCCCAGGGGCAGAGGCCCCCTGCACCCCCGGGGTTCACAAGGCCTGGGAGTGCAGGGCTGGCTCCAGATTACAGCCCAGGTCCATTCTCTTGCTGGCGGCAGCCTTGAACCACCAACACGGGCCCAGTAGAGCAGGACTTGCAAGCACCCCCACCCCCACCCCGTGGAGCCCCTGGGAGCCTCCCCCAGTCTGCCCTCCCTCCCAGCCACCACCTGCGGGACTCCCAGCTCCCTCCCCTGCTTCGCACCTGCAGAGCACCACATGCTCCCCTTCCTCCTGGTCCTCCGCCCCTCTGGACACTTGGGGTTACTCCACTGATGACAAAATGCGCATCCTTGCCATGTGCAGCTGGGCCTTCTAGGGAAGTGAACCTGACCGCTGAGTCACTGCACAGAGCTCTGGGCTGCGGCCCAGGGGCGGGCCCAGGAAACGCTGCAGCCTCTGAGTACTCCTGCCCTCCCCAAGCTCCCCTCACCCCCCTCGCCTGCTGAGAATGATGCCCCTGCCCACCTAGGTCAAATGAGTAATTAAAGTGCCAAGGAAGAGGGCAAAGGGCCCTGAGGACAACGGGCAGTGCAGCCTTGACCCACCCAGGGTCAACTCCCCAAGCTAAAATATGCATCTGCTCTGACCTCACTGCTCCCCCTTTGTGCCCACCCTTGGGGCCCCCGCAGGGGCACCGCACAGGATGTGGCAGGGGGACGCAGGCCACCCATGTAGGTGCGCCCTCATGCAGAGTGGGGCATGCGCTCCCATCGACTCCCTATTCCTGGGGGTTCACAGAAGGCAGACTAGGAGAGGAGGCTTCTTGGAGGAGGCAGACACTTGAGCTGGGCCTGAATGGTGGGAGGAGGTGGAGATGGAAGGGCTTTCTGGAAGGTGGAAGGGTGCCCATGGGGCAGCTAGCCTGGAGGAGGAGGAGGAGGAAGGGAGGCAGCTTCTCTCCCAAAGCCTGAAGCCCACAGCAGGCAGGGGAGGTGGCCGGCCCCCTGCTCCGAGACATGACCCTTTCTGCGGGTGGAGGAGAAGCCTGAGCGGAGCACTCCCCCCCCACCCCCCCGCTCGGTGCTGGACAGGCCACCTTCGGAGCCGGACTGGTGGCTGGGTAGAGGCCGGTCTTTCATGACCTCCCCTCCCTGCCACACTGGAGCCTGAAGCAAAAGGATGCCAGTCCCACCACCCACCCTTAGCAAGGGCCAATTCATGTTCACGTTCATGGAGGGTTGGTGCTCTTGATTCCGTGTAGTCAAACATAGCATCAAAGCCCAGTCAGTCCCCATAACTGGGTGCTGGCAGCCTCTGAGATGTTCGGCCCGAGGCCAGGGCCGCCCTTGCTGTACCCTGGCGCCAGCCCTGGCCCAGGCACCTGGTGTCTGGAAACTGTGAGGCCTCTGGAACCTGGACTCAGCCACAAGTCTAGACTATCTGCAGAGCTGAGCAGAGAGAAGACCTAAGCTTCTGTCATCTCCCCACCATGGACATTTTCTGATCTCCTCTTCCCAGAAACCAGGTCTGGGAAACATCTTCCCCTCCCACCAGTCTGGCCAGATGAGGGTGCCACAGGGGGAAACAGGGGATGGGGAAACCTGTGGGGGGGGGGTGCTGGGGACACCATGGGGTGGGGAAGTCATGGGTGGGGTCAGTCCCACATGCCATCCATCTCCCAAGTCCCCCCCTCCTCAGAAGGGGGCCCTGGCCACCCCCTCCTGCTCCTCCTCACAGACCCTCCACCCCCATCCAACATCCTCATGCTGCAAGAGCTCCTCCTCACTCTTGGCAGACTAGTGTCCCTCTCACGCACAGGAAACACTCTGGAACTCCTCCCCAGAACGGAACTGCTGCAGGTCACACCACGGCACTGTTCCCCATTAGGAAGGCTTCTTCTCTCCAGTGTCCCCTGGCCCTGCGGTCTTCCCTTAGCATTCAGACCCAGCTCAACTCCCCAGAGGGAGAGGACAGTCACACCTTCCTGGCTACATTGCCTCCCAGGCCTCTCCCCTCTGGCATCTACCCTGTGCCCCAGGGAATGGCTGGGGTGCATGGAAGGCCAAGGATAAGTTGCCCCCAGCCTCCGGCCAAAGCCCCAGGCCCAGGCCTGTGGGGAACAGCCTCCGAGGGGGGCATTGGAGGATGGCTGCCCTGTTTCCAGAAGCTGGCATGCACATCTGTGGAGGCAGGAAGAGTCTTGCCGTCTGACACTCAGCTCTGACACTCCTTGGCCTTTGGACCTCTCATGTTAACTGTGACCTGAGAGTCGCACACGCCAGGACCCGACACAGAGGCCACGGGTCTAGGATGGCTCTCTGGAGCCCTGGAGTCCTGAGGTGGGCAGCCCTGGCTCTGGTCATCCAGTGCTCCTGGTCTTGCTCTCTGGCGCTTCCCCTCAGCTCCCCCTCGGAAATCTTCCCCCTGGAGCCCCTTGTTCCCTCTTCACCCTGCACCCAGGAGGGCACTGCTGGGCTGCCTGGGACCCCACAGCGCCAGACAGAGGGTCTGGTCAAGCCAGGCACCCAGACAGCACATCCACAGTCCTTTCTGGGTGGAGAATGGCCCAAGCAAGGTGGGGGGGGGGGCTTTGCCAGAAGGGAGAAGCCACCATAGGACAGGGGACACTGGGCAACTTGGGGATATGAGGGCATCCTGAGGGGTCCTGAGAGGGTTCTAAGGTCCTAAGTGTTCCTGAGGGGTACTGAGGGGCCCTGAGGTGGTCCTGGGGTCCTGAGGGGGTCTTGAGGAGGTTCTAAGGAGGTCCTGAGGGGTCCCCAGGTCCCGAGGAGGTCCTGGAGTCCTGAAGGGTCCTGAGATCCTGAGGGGTTCCCAGGTCCTGAGGCAGCCTGAGGTCCTGAGGTCTTGCGACTTTGGCTGGGTTGCTCCTGCTCCCACTGCTGGCATCCTTGGTCACATCACAGGGGTGACCGGCATGGGAACAAGGGGATCTGAGGGGCCTATAGGGGGTTGCTATCCTGTCCATCCCACTCCCAATGCCACAGCCTTGCAGACTCACAGAGGATTAGCATGGGAGTGCCCTGGGCTTTGCCCTTCCCTGTCTCTCCTTGCGTCTACCCCATCCCCTTTACCAGCAGCAGGGCGCAGCCTCCCGCAGCCTCTGCCCTCAGATACTTAGGACTAGGCTCCGGCAGCTGTCCACCCCCTCGCCTCCCACTCCCTCTGCTTGTGCTCAGCTGCACCTTTCCCCCTACCTGGAAGACGCCTGGGGGCATCTAGACACCTGTAGGTGACAGAAGTGTCCCCATCTGGCACATCCATGCCCCATAGCCTCATCCAGAAGGGCAGGCTGCTGCTCTGGGGAGACAGCAGCAGGTGCTGGCCCCTTGGCTGACCCCAGGACCCCCAGCTGCCCTGGGATGGCTCACTCACCTCTGCACAGCTGCTGCTGCCCTCCTCGGGGCTGGCTCCTCGAGGGGCTGTCCTCCGGCCTCTGCTGCTGCTTGGAGCCCCCAGGACCCTGCCAGACAGGGGTGGTGGGATGGGGCGGTGCTGCTCCAGCTGCTTTTCACACTGTTGCTGACCCCCTGAACTCGCTCCCTTACTCTGACAGACCTCCTTCCCCTTTCTCTGCCCAAGGCGCTCTGTGGCTGCGAGCCTGGCCGCTGGCCCCATGCCAGGTCCTCCGTCTGCTCTCACGCCTGGGGATGTTGCCTTCCAGCACCACCCTACCTCCGTCAGACACAGTGGTCCTGGAGCCCAGAGCCCGCCCCGGAGCTGTCCCCACTCACTGCACCCACCCTCCCCAGGAGGCCTCCTCTTCCAGGTGGTCCTCCCAGCTCAAGCAACTGCCTGCCAAGACTTACAGGGCTGGGCCCAGGCTGAGTCTACCTGGAAGTCACCATGAATGTCCACAGCTGATGTGGATGTAGCCTGAGAAGGGCAATCTTCCCGGAAAGGGCATGTGTCTTCAGGAGGGGTCCCACCGCCCACCTCCCAGGGCAGCCGACCTCCTACCTGGGCTCCTCTGAGCCAGTCTGTGGGCGCAGGGCCCAAGGAGAGGCTTGCTTTACCAGCACCCGCAGAGATGCCCAGATAGGGGTCCTCAGTTTCCCCAGACCAACCCTGCTGAACACTTGCTGCTTGTCCTTGTCATTCCCCCTACCGCTCCCCAGGACCACTTCCTCTGGAAGTTGGGCAGGACACCAATGGAGAGCAGAGAGGAACAGATTCACAGAAGAGGAACCATGAGCTGGAGAGGGTTCATTGGAGATCTGAAACAATGCTCAGTGTATTCATAAAATGAGAAATAGAAATTAAAAGTGTCCTGCAGCACAATTTGTCCCTGTCAGATGAGGCTAAATCCTGGCATCTGACAGCCATCTCTGGGGGAGATAGCCTTGGATGTCATCTGTTGGGATTTAATGTGATACGAACCCCATCGGAGGGGACCGGGAAATCGTGCAGACTTAGAGATGCCTTGCCTGTTGACCCAGTCATCCTGGTTCCAGGAATCTGTCCCACACACAAACCAGCCCCGTGAGGAAGAGGGGACTGGAGATGATATTTCTTGCCGTGCAGTAGGGTAGCACGGCCTGGAAGTCACTCAGATGTCAGAGAGCCCTGTGTGCATGAAGTGCTTGCTGTTTACACCGCGGGGCACCAGGAGGTTGTAAAAAGGAAGGAGAAATATTCTATATGTTACTAAATGGTTTTCTCCAGGATAGATTGCTAAGTGAGAAAAGCACTGATGTGTCTTTATTGATTTACAGCATGCCAGCAGCTTGTCTTTACAAATGGAAGGATAAGCCATTAAATTTGTTTTAAATTAAATTATTACCTACAGGGAACAGGCAGAAAGGAGGTGAAGGGAGACTGGATAGAAACTAGACTTCTGTACATAGGAATATCTCTTGGTTTGTGGTTTTGGCTTTAGAGCTGCATAAATATTTATGTAATTACTAAATTAAATTGAATTACATTTTTAAAGGAAATTTTATTTTTTTTTAGATTTTAGATTTTATTTGAAAGAGAGAGAGAAATCATGAGGGGGGAGAGGATGGGGGAGAAGCAGACTCCCTGCTGAGCAGAGAGCCCAACGTGGGGCTCGATCCCAGGACCCTGGGATCATGACCTGAGCTGAAGGCAGAGGCTTAACCCACTGAGCCCCAGAGGTGCCCCAAAGGAAATTTTTAAACTTGAAAGCAAGATAAAACCAATAAACTTGCATTATCACCTGACAGCACTGTCCTAGCAAACTCTTCCACGTGATTTAAAAATCCAGTATTTGACTGTCGTCTGTATAGCCCGACTACAAAAAGGATATAAAAAATGCTTCATTTTCTGTAATCATTTTCCAAATAATATTAAAACTCAGTTTCGTCTGTATATGTGCATAACGCATCTTAAAAGCATCTTAAACTGTTTTCAGTAATCACACTGTTGATAGTAATGTTGGTATTGTGATTTGGGGATTATTGTGTTGTGAATAATTGTAAATGAATACTGACGCTGGGCATTGTTGAAGTTTCTGTGTGGGATAAATGAGACGCAGATGTATTTTCAAAAAGGTCTAAGGAGAAGCATGCAGATCGGAATCTGGGTGCATAGTATCAGTAGGTATTCGGACTGTGTCATTTCTTGGAAAGGAAAGTTAGTATCTTAGTTCTGACTAAGTTCTGACTAAGTTCTGACTGACAAGACCTAAAAACCAGCACCCAGGCACCCAGATTTTGGTCTCTAGATACCACTTCTCTTGAAGAGAAAGAGGGGCTCCTGAAGGCAGTGGATGCTTGCAGGTCTGGCTTAGGAAATTATAGGACACTTGGGATAGTTGTTCGTCCTAGAAAACAAAGCAGATCAAGACTCTTGGACAAAGTCTAAAGGATTCAGGAGTTAACTCAAGTTCACTCCCACTGGCCAAAGACAAGATGCTTTGCATGGCAAAAAGTAGAACCATTTCCATGAACGGGGACACAAAAAAGTGCTTAAATCCATGAATTTGTAAGTATACTTAACAAACAGACAACCAGTCCCTTCATGAAGAGGCTGGCCACAAAAACAAAAACAAAACAAAAAAAACCCCCACCTGAACTTGATTAAACCCCAGGAGCTAGATCCCAGGAACAAGAGCCAGAGAAGGCACAGAACAGGACCCATGACATTCCAGGGGTGCAAGCAACAGACTCCGGTCTGTGGGCCACTGTGCAGGGCTGGGCATCAAAAACAAGAGTAAGAGTCACGAGGGGAGAGAAAAAGATGACTGAGAAATCTCTCACTCTAGAGACTCGACCATGGGGCACCTGGGTGGCTCAGTGGGTCAAGCCTCTGCCTTCGGCTTAGGTCATGATCTCAGAGTCCTAGGATTGAACCCCGAATCGGGCTCTCTGCTTGGCAGGGAGCCTGCTTCCACCTCTCTCTCTGCCTGCCTCTCTGCCTACTTGTGATCTCTCTGTCAAATAAATAGATAAAATCTTTAAAAAAAAAAGAGAGAGAGAGACTTGACCGCATGTCAGTTAGTGGAGGGAAGGGACCTTAAGTACATCCTGTTAAGCGGCCGGTGACCACGGACACTTAGGGTGCCGGGCCAAATGGAAAGTCACAATCTAGTGTCATAGCAAAGTCCAGAGACAGAAGAAAGACAGCGGCCACTCAGTGTTCCATTTTGCCCCTGGTTACACAAGACAAGAGTCAGACGCCCTATAGACAGGCAGGAGGACCATCTCACTCCTGAGGAGCCCTGAATATAAGGCTCCCACCTGTGTATGGTGCGGGGGGCCAGGGGCAGTGGGGCAAGGCTGGGAGTGAAAAGCACTGAGTCAGAGTTGGAAAAAGAGCCTCAGCCAAGGACCCTGGGAAGCAGGTCTGACTGCAGTGCGTGCCTACCAATGCAGGTGTTCGAGGAGCGGAGCCCATCAGCCAGGACCTGAGCCCTCACCCCAGGCCCACTTAGATGCTATGGGGTACACAGACCGCAGGGCTGGGTTGGGGGTGCTGCTCCTGCGAGGCCTGAGGGCCACAGCTCTGTGACCGCTGTGGGCAGGCGGTGGAGAGCACACACAGGGTTTGGGCCTCTACACGGACTCCTCAGGTCCCAAGCTAAGGCAATTATTTTTTAAAGGTGTATATGACCACGGGGGAGAGGTGAAGACTGACTGCATGTCTGATAAAACTAAAGTCATGTTCATTCTGGCTCAGGTGTGGTAATGCATGTGTGTTTTTTTGATCCTTATATTTTATTCACACTGAAATTCTTGTAGATGACATGATATGATGTCTGGCATTTGTCAAAATATTCTAAGCTAGTAGATGGAAGTCAGGTGAAATAGGACCAGTCATGATTTGGTCATTGCTGGAGTTGGGGTTGAGGGCACATGGGGTTCATTATTATTTTATTTGTATCTGTTTGAAAATTCCCACAATAAAAAGTTTAAGAAAAGGATGGCCAAATACCCACTACAAGTCCTTAAGAAGCAAGGAAAGGATCTCTGTGACTTTTCTTTCAACTCCATGATAGTGTAAAAGGGGATCTTCTCAGTGGTCCTAAAATGATGAGAAATCCCTGCCAAACACAGGCAGGAGGGTCAGACGGTAGGAGAAACCACGGACCAGAAGATGCATGCCCAGGAGAGGACTCCTGACACACAGAGGGAGGCCGAGGGCCGCCCCAGTGGGACGGCAGTCTACATGGGGCAGATGCAGCTTTGGGAGGCACCTGGTACAACAGAGCCCCCTCCTCTTTCTCACGCACAGGTCATGCATGTACACACACACTTACACGCGTGCAAAGCCTATGTGTATATGCACACACGCATGTATAAACTCCTCTGTACATGCACACACCCACAGCACACACACAAACACACATGCACATACAAACACATAGACAAACAGACACAATTACATACACATACACACTGTTAAACTGAATAAAGGAAAACTCTTTTAGAATAGAGTTGGGAGCAGCAGGGGAACCTCTCCAGGCCCCCCACTCATGGCCATTTGCAGACCCCACAAGAAGGGACCACGTTGCAGGTGGATGGATACTACTTTACTATCCTACCAGCGGGAAGAAAGATTTCTTTCTGGCCCTGGCAACAGCCCTGTCAATGAGAGACAGTCACTGTCCAGCCAATGAGAGACAATCACGGCCCCGCAATGAGAGACATTGATGGCCCCGCCAATGAGAGACATTCACAGACCAGCCAATGAAAGGCAGTCACGGCTCAGCCAATGAGGAGCCAGTATACTTCAACCCCTCCCGACCCCGTCACACAAAAAAGCCTTCTCTCCTTCCCTGCTTGTCTGAAGACTAACCGGCTTTGCTGATAAGGTGACTGTGTTCTGTTCTGAGGTTGATGCGGCACATACACATGCTGTGCCCCTGCGCAGGAGGATGCCGGGCGCACACTTATCCGTGCTCGTGGGATGGGCCCTCGGGTAGACAGGAGGCCGGTACGGCCCCCGCGAGGCTCACCCCGTGGAGGGCACGGGCTGGGAACCGCCCAGCACCGCGGATGAAGCCCATTCTCTTGGGACTCGGCGCTGGCGGCATCTGCTCCGCCTGGAGAGCTGCCTGCAGGGCTGAGTCCTCCTCAGAAGCAGGAGGCCCTCCGCCAGCCCCGGGGCAGCAGGGTCCACCTCCCCGGCTCCAAGCCTCCAGGGCACCGAGTGGGAAAAGAAGGCCCAGGGGCGCAGGGAGGGGCTCGAGGCCGCGAGGGGTGCACAGAGGAGAGCACCGGGCTCTTCCCCAGTGCGAAGCTTAGGGTGCAGCCCGCAGCCCGGACCAAGGCCAGGGGAGGAGCAGCGGCGGTGAGGGGCTGGAGCCGACCCTCGGACACAGGTGGCCCCGGAGGGCGGAGGGCCACAGAGGAGGGCGGTGTGGGGGGTGAGGGTGATGGGAACGGGGAGAAAGGGGGGGAGCCGCGGTGGTTGGGGTTGGGTCTCTGGCTAGAGTGAGGGCGAGGGCAGGGGATGGGCGGGCTTGGGTTGGGCTGCCTTAGGGTAGGGTTAGAGCCAGGCCTTAGGGGTCACAGAGCAAAGCTTGAGTTTTTACTTGATTTGCTCACTTAAAAACTCTGGAGTTCAAAAAATCTTGTTTGCGTTGTGATCAGAGAAAAACTCCCTAAAGGCCTGATATACACGCGAAACCATATCAGATTTCTTTTTAGACTTAGAAATCAGGGTTTGGTTCAAACCAAAAAGCTGATCTGTGGCCCATCGTGCCTGGGTTGAACACCTGCTTTGTACACAAACAGCCTGAAGGAAAATCATTTTGTCCTTGAGACGCCAACCAGTGCCCCTATCCCTGTATTCCTTGACAACGAAAGTCCTGATTCCCGCCGGTGTGCTCATCTATAGTCTTCTGAGCTTTTACAAGATGCAAAAAGTACAGGCTGGTAAAAACTTCATTCTCCAGAGCCCTTTCTTCATTATGCAGGCACGTTTCCTGGCAGCTGTCCTAACCTGGGCTCAAATAAAACTCTCTTTCTTCTAAAGATTCTAAAGGTTTGTTCATTTTGCATTGACATTCCTCCCTCTCTCTCACACACACACGCGCTCACGCACACAGTTTTTTGGTTCATGCTCTCTCACCACTCCCCCTCACCTGGAGCACCCACACTTCGGCTCTCGCCTCCCCAGCTGCCCTCTTGCACACCCACCCACTCCTCCCTACCAGCTCCAACCATGACTGCCTGTCCACTTGGATTTCCTCCAGTGCATACTTACTGAGCACACCCCTGCCAGGCCCTGGGCTCCGTGGGTCAGCCTCCTCTAGTCAGTGGGAGTGAAGCTGCCATCGGGGTGGGGCAGTCACTGGTAGCCAGAGGCATGGTCTGAATAAGAGGCCATACCTCCTCGGGGGGACCCTGCTTGCTGAGTGTGCAATGATTCAGGTCACAGGCTGTCCTGAAGGTGGTGTCCTCATGCAGACTCTAGCTCCTCACACACCCACGCCGCAGTGCCTGGGCCCTGCGGGCCGGGTCTCACTATGGTCAGTCCACCCACCCCGCAGGCACCTAACGGGCATTGTTGTACTTGACTCCCAGCAGCATGGGGCAGAGTTCTTCATTTTGAAGTGTTTTAATAAAGCATTAGATCTAAGTGTCCAGCCATGTACACACTCACAAATTAAAGAGTGGGATCTCCAATGATCTTTGGGAGCCCCTGCATCTTGCCCAGATCCTGAAACCCTCTCACAGCACCTCTCCACACCCCACATCTAGCTCCTGAGCCACTGCCTTTCTACATCCAGTCAGTCATCAGCAAGTTACATATGCATACTGTAAACCCAGTAGCAACCACTGAAAAAAGAGTTATAATAAATAAGCCAAGAGAGGAGATAAATGGAATATGAAACAAGACTTTCAATCCAAAAGAGGGAGAAAAAAGATACAAAGAAAAGATGAGATAAATAGAAGGCAAATGTGAGACGGTAGATTTAACCCAAACATATCAACATTTCCATTAAATGTAATTGGCCTAATGCTCCAATTAAAAGGCAAAGATTTTCAAACTGGGTTAAAAAAGCAAAAAGTGGGGGCACCTGGGTGGCTCAGTGAGTTAAGCCTTCTGCTCAGGTCGTGATCCCAGGGTCCTGGGATCAAGCCCTGCATGGGGCTCCCTGCTGAGCAGGGAGCCTGCTTCTCCCTCTCCAGCCTGCTTCTCCCCCTGCTTGTGCTCTCTCTCTCTGTGTCAAATAAATAAATCACGTCTTAAAAAAAAAAAAAAAGCAAAAAGTGATAATAATAGGTTAAAAGTAAACAAAATGAAAGAATGGAAAAAGAAAATGCAAACACTAATTTCAAGAAAGTTGGGATGGGTAAATTACTATCAAAGTTAACTTCAATATAGGGAATATTACCAGGGATAAAAAGGGACATTTCTTTGATAAAAGGATCAACTTGTCAAGAATGTGCTGACAGTTCTGAATGTCTGTTACCTAATAAGAGAGTCAAAATATGTGATGTAAATTAATAGAACTAGCAAATAAAGAGAAATCCACAACAATGATGGGTTATTTTGACCCATCTCTCAGTAACTGAGAGAAAACTAATAAGGGTATAGCTGACTTGAACAATGTCAGCTTAGAGAACGGTGTGCCCAACAACAGCAGATTATGTATTCTTTTCAAGTGCACATGTGAACATTCTCCAAAGTAGGCCATATGCTACGCCACAAAATAAGTCTCAATACAATTAAAAGGAATTAAACCATATAGAGTATATTCTCTAAATACAACACAACTAAATTAGAAATAAATAACAAAAAGATACATAAGATATCTAAAGAGTTCCCAAATATTTGGAACTTAAACACATAATTAATTCAAGGGTCAAATAAGTAATCAAAGGGAAACTAAGAATTATTTTGAACTAAATGATAATGAAAACACAACATCAATATTTGCAAGATAAAGCTAATGCAATGTTTTGAGGAAAATTTGTAGCTTTGAGTGCTTGTTTTAGAAGAGAAAGTGTGTAAAGCCATTGATCTAAGATTTCACTTTGGGAACCTAGGAGAAATATAACAACAAATTAAACCCAAATAAGTAGAAGAAAGAAAATAAGAGAAAGTAGAAATTTAATAGAGTACAAAAATAACCTATATAAAACCAATAAAATGAAAGTTTTTTTTTTTTTAAATCAGTTACGCTGATAAACCTCTGGCTAGACTGGCCAAGGTAAAAAACACCCCACAAATTACTAATATCAGGAATTAAAGAGAAGGCATCAAGATCATATAGACTTTAGAAGAACAATTAACATTATTAGTAACTTCATGCAAATATATCTGACATCTCAGTTGAAATGCACAAATTTCTTAAAAGTCACAACTTGCCAGAATTTATACAAGAAATATAAAATGTCAATAGTATTTATTTATTTTTGTAGTCTGTATCTATTAAAGTTGTTGAATTCATAATGTAAAACTTTTCCACAAAGAAAACTCATGACCCAGATGTTGTCACTGGTGAATTCTATCAAACATTTAAGAATAAAATAATATCAATCCAAATACTTCCAGAAAATAAAGAAAAAGAACACTTATCAACTCATTTTCAAAGGCAAGCTTTAACCTCATTCCAAAAAGACATTACAAGAAAGGAAGAATAAAGATCAAATCATGCATGAACACAGATACAAAAAATCCTTAATAAAATATTAACTAACTGAATCCAGCAATATGTAAAATAAATAATACATCACAAACAAGTATCCCAGGAATGCCAAGGTTTAACATTCCAATGTCAGTCAATATAATTGACTACATTAATTAATCAATCAAGTAAGTAATAAAATAGAGTGTTTATACAGTCCTCTCAATAGATGCAAAAAAAAAAAAAACCCATTTGATAAAATTCAACATCTATTTATGATAGAAATTCTCAGCAAACTAGGAACAGAAGGAAATTGCCTGACAATTTGCCAGACAATGGTCTACCAAAGGACATTTACAGAAAAAAAAAATCACACCTAATGGTAAAAGATTGAATGCCTTCCCACTGTGATCAGAAACAAGGAAAGTGACTCTTGCCACTTTTATTCAAAATGGTATTGGAGGTCCTAACCAGCAGAAATAAGGCAAGAAAAAATGCATTCAGATAAGAAAGCAGCAGAACTTTCTGTTTTCACATATGACATAATTGTGTATGTAGAAATTCCTAAGGAATTTACCAAAAAAAAAAAAAAGCCCTAAAACCTAAAAACCAAAACGATCCAACCCCAAAACTATAAATAAGTGAATTAGCAAAGTTATAGGACAAAAAATTAACATACAAAAATTGTATTCCTATATACTAGCAGCAAACAACTGGAAAAGTGAACCCCAAAATACAGTATCGTTTGCAAGTGTCAAAAACCAAAAGTAGTCAAGAAAAAGTGTAAGGGGCGCCTGGGTAGCTCAGTGGGTTAAAGCCTCTGCCTTCAGCTCAGGTCATGATCTCGGGGTCCTGGGCTCTCTGCTCAGCGGGGAGCCTGCTTCCCTCTTTTTCTGCCTGCCTCTCTGCCTACTTGTGATCTCTCTCTTTGTCAAATAAATAAATAAAATAAAATAAAAAAAGAAAAGTGTAAAATATATATGCTCAAAGCTACAAAATATTGCTGAGAGAAGTTGAAGAAGACCTCAAAAAATGGATTGGTATACCATGTTCATGGATTGGAAGGGATCAGTTCTCCTCATGTTGATCTATGTGATCGATCTAATTAATGACATATCAAACATCATGTTCTCCTAACTATACCTCAACACTGACCTCTTCTCTCTGCCTCTACCACCTCTCATCTGTCCAGGACACCATCATCTCTCCCTTGATGTCTGCAACAGCCTTCTGCTTCATCCCCTCCCCATCCAAAGACTTCAACCAGAGAGAAAGATGTCAAATATACACAAATCAGACCCTGCTTAAAACTGTGCAGTGGCTACCTACCACCCAAGACATAAGACCCAAGCTCCTTAAATGGACCTCAAGGCCCTTACCTACCTTTCCAGCCTCAGCTCCTGCCACATTTGCTGAGCTACTCCCCACACTGTAGGCACAGAGAGCTTCTTTCCATTCCCTGAGGGAGCCCAGCTCCTCTGCCAGTCCCAGCCCTGCACTGCTGGCCCCAGGCTGGTCAAGGACCACCCCCATGTGTCATCCATCCCTCACCACCAGGATTATCCTCATGACCTGTGTGCAGTCCTCCCCCCCCCACCACATGCTCACAGAGGGGCTTCAGAATGAAGGCACGGGGAGCAGGGTAGAGAGATGTGTTGATGCCTATGGGTCTTCTCATTGGGGCTTGGTGGATGAGGGATGAGAGCACATCAATCAGATACAGACACATACACACATACGTCCCAGTGCCCTGACATCACACTTGTCCAGGCCCCAGGAACACACAGGGGCCAGGACTGACCTGACAGAGTCAGCCCAGCCCGAGCCCTGGCTCTTCTCCTGGGTGATTTGCTAAGGGAAAGGCAGCTGAGGGTGGGCACAGGCTGAGCCCTGGCCCTGTGTGTTCGGGGAGGGTACTTTAGGCAACTGTGCACAAGCCTGGTGACTAACCCTCCATGCCCTGTGCTCCCCAGGACCTGAGCAAGCAGGCTCCCAGACCAGATGCGAGACTGTGCTGTGCTGGCACCGCCGGCACCCACTGGGAATCAGAGGACCAGGCAGAGGGTCCTAGCCAGAGCCCCACAGCTCAGGTCCCCTGGGCAGGGGCTGGGCCCGAGCTGTAGAGCTGAGTACTCCTGGGGGCTAGAAGGCCCAGCCTGCCCCCTAAAGCCCATAAAGCTCATCCTCAAAACCGATGAAGGATATCTCCTGGATAGAGCAGCCATGTCCGAGGCCTTGTGCTCAGGTCCCCCAAGCCCCAAAGCCTCCCCAGGAAAAGTGACTCTTGCGTTCATTTCCAGGGGCAGCAAATCTAGCTTCCATCTGTTAAATATTAGAGGAGAAAAAAAAAAATCTAGGAAGACCAAATGACGCAGGCATAGGACTCTAAGCAAGAAAGAAATGATGATTAATGGAGAGAGAAACAGAGAGACAGAGAGGAGGGGGCCTGGAGCATCTGAGAACTTTGCCCCAGCCTGGCTGGCCCAGGGCCCACTCACCCAACTCCATCCTGCCTCTCGCCCGGGAAGCCCTGCCCAGCCAGGCACCCTTCTGTGACACTGAGCTCAGGGAAGTGGCATCTTGATACTCACCTCAGAATGCCTGCCACCCCTAAGGCTGATCCAGGCCTGGTTGGCGGGGGGGGGGGGGCGGCGAGGCCGATGAGAATAAGACTCAGGACCGGGCAGGACACGGCTCCCATGGGGAGGGCACAGCTCGCCTGCCTGAAGCAGGAAGTGATAACGAGAAGGGAGCCTGAACAGGTGGTGTGGGGCAAAGTCTGCCAGGAGGGCCGAAAGGGTACTGTTCGGCTGCACACACCCAGACCTGGCCGTCTGTGTTGGCGGGGGCCACCAGATGCAGCTACACATCCCCCACGGGCAGGTGCACAGGACCAGGACTACACTGGGGCCTAGTTGCTGGACTCCCTTGGCATGGCCGGCCACTGCTGCTGGGGTCCTTGGAGCTGCAGGCCAGGGCCACGGCGGGTTTCCAGTCCATACCGGTCAGCAGGGCCAAGTGGTGAGGCAGCTGTGGGCCCACCCATGTGGGGCTCTGTGGTCTGCAGCCCCAGCTCAGCCCGGTGCATCCTGCATGGGGCTTGGGAGTGGGGGGCAACGCCAGATCGCCAGATGTGAGAAGAGAGGCAGAGGCTGGAGGTTTCTGATGCATGGGAGGTCCCACTGTGCGGTGGAGGGGGCACAGGTCCACGTTTTGTTGCTCCCTTTCTCAGCAGGATGAGCTGAGCTGGTACCCATCCCGCAGGCCAAGGACTCCAGGGCAAAGCAGAGAGCCAGAGCCTGGACATGGGGCACACTGAGCGTGGCCAGAGCCCAGGTTCGGCTTCCACAAGGATACCGAAGCCCAGAGAAAGCAAGCTACTTCTGGAGGTCACTGGGCCAGAAGGGGGAGCCACTACAGGGAACCAGGCAGACACTGAGGATGCCCTGGGGGTCAAGATCAGGTGAAGGAGCCACATGGAGGGGGGCACAGACTGGGGGCTGCTGGGCAGGAGGGCACGAGTGCTGAGGCACTGTCTCCGCTGGCACCCTGCTGCCAGGGCCGGTCCCTGAAGCCCAGCTTAGCTGAGGGCTGGCTGCCTCCTCAAGGCTGCCTTTCCACCGGTGGATGCCCTCTGTCCTCACTTGACCCCAGAGAATGGGTCACAGCGTCACAGCGAGGGCCACTTCCAATCCCACCCCTAGGCCACAGAGAGGCCAGCCCCCGCCTTCTAGAGGCATCCTGCCCATCTGAGGAGTGAGGTGGGGCGGTGAACAGCACTTCTCTCTTAGGCCCTGTGCCACGGCACCCTGCCCTCCTTGGGAGGATGGCGCATCAGCTGGCTGCCCCGGGTGACGGTGACCCCACGGTGCTGGGGAGTCAGAGAGGTGGGAGGTGAGGGAGAGGTCTGGCTGAGATCACGGCCTGCTGCGTCCAACTGGGTAGGGGCCCGGGGGCCGGCAGGGCCGCCTCCTTCCACAGCAGGCAGCTCCTCAGGGTCTCGCCAGGTAGCAGGGGATGGGGCGGGGGGAGGATGGCGTAAACCCAGCACAAACAGGGAGGAGGATGTGAGCCGTGAGCCGTGCCAGTTCTCTTTCCCAGGCTACTGCCTCCTGCTCCTGTACCAGGGCACGCAGCTCACCCCTACCGGCTCTCCAAACCATTCCGTACTGCTGTCTGCCCCCCAAATCAGCTGTGCCCACCTCACAGGCCAGTTAGGCCTGTCCCAGAGGCCGTGGTCACCGGCAGCACATGAGTGGCTGGGCGGAGGGCCCCCAGGGGACACAGCATCTGGCCTTCCCCTCCTTCGCAGCGAGAAGACGAGACTTGTCTGTAAACCACTCAGTACTCATGTTTATTTATAAAGTTATTTCCTAAAAAGGTTGCACATAAATAGTTATCAACAAGACCGTCATACTCTCGTCTGCTGTAAGGCCTCTCTCCAGAGCCAGGTGCAGGCGCCAAGGGACACCGTGGAGGGTCACCAGCAAGCTCTGTGGCCTGAGCCATGAGGAACAGAGACGCCTTGTATGGGGCTTCCCCTGCCCTCCCCTCGGCACCTGCTGCGACCCGGGCCCTGGGCCCCGCAGGACGGACTCTTCGCCTGGACCCGTGAACACACGCAGTCATCCAGCTCAGGCTTGGCCGCTGCTGCACCAAGGCTGGGGGCATCATGGGGGGGAGCCCCTCGGAAACCCCAGTCGCTAGAGCTGACACGGGGCGGGGGGTGGCGGTGTCACCCGGTTAGGTTTTCATAACTGCCATAAAGGAGGCCTGCAGGAGGAAAGATGGCAAGGGCTGGGCAGGGGCTGCCCTGGATGGCAACTGGGGCCTGCCCCCATTGTGCACCGGGATACAGTGCCACGGCTGTGACTGCAGCTCCCGCCCCTCGGCCCTCCTGCCAAGAGACAAGTGTGCCCGTGTCCCAAGCCCCACACCTACCTCTTGGAGGAGCTGCCCCAGCCTCTCCTGGCTGTGGATGGAGCGCCTATGGGAGAGAAGACACAGTAGCCTGGCTGGCCCCCAGCCCGAGGAGCAGCTGCGCTCACCTCCTGCCGCCCCCCTGCCTGCTGACATGCCCTGCCTGCTGCTGCTCTGCTGGAACAGGTTGGAGCTGGGGTGGGTGGGCCAGAGGGGACGACAGGGAGAGGCGCACAACATGCTGAGGAATCCCCCCCAGCCCTGGAGCCCCACCTGTCTATCCTGGTGGCGATGGTCATTGTGAAGGCCCCTTCCGTGTCCGGCAGGTAGGTGGAGGGCACAATCCTGTAGGTCCCCGCCGACAGGTGGCAGAGCCGGCTCACTTCCTGAGCGTAGCGATGCGGCACACAGCTCAGCACCGGCTCCTGAAGCAGCAGGTCAGGCGCACCGCGGCTCCCCCCATCCACCGGAACCTGGGGAACGCACGGGCTCAGATAGGGGAGGCCTATCTACTGGGCCGCCATGGCCACCAGGAACGGCTCTCCTTCCTCAGTTTGGGCCTTCAATACCTGTCTGAGGCTGGGCTGTGCGGGGTCACGCAAGAGAGGGGCACTCTGCCTGGATCTGGATCTCCCACATCACACAACTGCTCCTTCCCAGCGGAGAGACCCGCCTAGACTGCCAAGCTGGGCCCCCCGCTCACTAAGGCCCCATGACCCTTGTTAGGTGTGTAGCCCTG
The DNA here is from genome assembly GCF_922984935.1 of Meles meles. Classification (NCBI taxonomy): domain Eukaryota; kingdom Metazoa; phylum Chordata; class Mammalia; order Carnivora; family Mustelidae; genus Meles; species Meles meles. Next base: position 47,021,065 of record NC_060074.1, on the reverse strand, counting down.
CCTTGGGGACTACCACCATCACAACGGCCCAGGACTCTGTCCCGGGACTCATCTGACCGGCTTCAGACACTGGCACTTTTATCAAAGCTCCCCCCCAGATGCTCCAGGGGACAGCCCGGGGCAAGCAAGACTCCAGAATGAGCCCCTCGCTCTTGCGGAGCACAGTGGCTCTGTCCTCCCAAGGGTACACAAGCTTCTCAGAGACCTGCCTACCCTTCCTGCCCTATATCTGCAGCTCAGGCTAAATGTGCCCACCCCACCACACCAGCCATCGTCCTGGCCCATGCCCTCCTTGGGCACCCGCTGGCTCATCAAGCCCATCTGGAGGTGGAGCCCCCAGGAAGACACACGTGCGGGTTGCGAGCCACTTCGTTGCCGTGGCATCTGGGCCTGCAACCTCGGACCCTGGCACTGTCTGTCTCCCTTCCTCCAACCACAGGTCTGCTCAGCACAGCACAGCCAGAGCTGAGGTGCAGGAAGGAGATCTGGGGTAGCGTTTAAGATGTACAGGCCCATCTGTGCCTCAACACCTGCTCCTCTTCACCCCATGACAGCTTTCTGACCCAAGAATTATCTAAGCCTTGCACTGGGTGGCATCTGTCAGCGTGGGCCCCACCCTGTCTTTTGTGGCCCCCTCCCTACCTTTCCTGCTCCGCCAGGTGAGCCTGTGCTAGGGCCCCCTCCTGGCCCCCAGTGGACGCCCTCTCCCTGGAAGAGTGGCCCCAGAGGGGTGGGGCACGGGGAAGAGCGGGGGATACGTGGCTTTGGGGCAGCTCCTGGCGGGGCGCACCCTTGGGTCTCCTGGGCGGGAGGCACAGCTCAGGGGAGCAGAACTGACCTCGTGACCATGCTGCTCTGAACTGGCGGAGCGGACGGGGGCCCGTCGGAGCTGACCCAGGGCCCCCGTGAATTACAGACTTCAGGAAACTAGACATGGATCTTGCATGGGACCGGCTGTGCCCACACAACCGAGTCCAGGCCTCTGTCATGCCTGACCACCCGTGGGGACACAGTCCCTCTGAGAGCCTCCCTGCCCCCCGGAGCAGGAGGAGCTTGCCTGGAAGACGTGGAAGCCAATGGGATGGCACTGGGCGTCCTGGCAGTGCTGGCGCAGAGTGATGCGGACGCAGCGGGGGCCTGGGCCCTCGGGGACCGACAGGGGGAAGCAGGGGTTGCTAGGGTAGGAGGCAAAGTTCCTGCTGCCCCCTGCCGTCTGGCCGCTTCTCCAGGAGCCCCGCAGCTGTACCGTCTCCCACTCGCCCTCAGGCAGGGCCTCCCCAGGGGCAGGGCTCCCGGCCGCTGGCTTGATGGCACTGCCCGGGAAAGACACACGGGAGGGCGGCTGGCAGCGAGTTCCGGACCATGGACACACACACCCCTCCCATGAGGCTGCCTGGGCCATGCTGCCCTTTTCTCCTAGAGCTCCTCCATGCCCCTCACCTGAGGGAGATTCTCCCGCTAGAGAAGACCCGCAGCAGAAACTGCCCCGGCACGTCCTTCAGGAAGGTGCTGGGCACAGCCAAGTAGTAGCCCGGTGTGAGTTCGCAGCGGAGGTGGACCTCCCGGTCGTAGGCATGGCACACGGTGCCAGCAACGGGGGGCGTGGACAGGACCCTGGGCAGGCTGACCCGTCGCTTCTCCACCTGCACAGAGGAGGGCTGTGGGCCACCATCCCCAGACAGGCCCCGCCACCTTCGCCCAGCAGAAGGGCCTCTCGAATGACTTTACGAAAGAGAACCTGGACCTGTGGGTCCCTCCCAGCATGGCGGGGGCCGGCCCAGAGTGCTCCCCAGGCCAGGGCTCTCCCTCAACCAAGGGGTCAGAGTCCCCCTGCTCTGGGAGACAGCAGACCAATCTAGACAGGGCTGGGTCCCATTCCCTCCTGCCAGTCAGCCAATGGCTGCTTCTGCTTCGTCTCCCTTTGTCGGACAGACACGGGCTGGGCCAGGCGGAGCTTTGTCTGTGGGAGCCCCAACAGACAGGTGACCCTGGAGATGAGGCAGGTAAGGCTCCCGGCAGTTGCTCATGTCCAGCATCCCCAGGCCCTGAGCAGGGAGCCAGGCCCAGGAGGAGTTACCTTCCAGATATGCAGGCCCACAGCCTGGTAGTCCTCGCTCAGGAAGCTGGCCGGGCTCCTCGCGGCACACTCGCCCCTCACTGGTGCCCGAGCCCGGCCTGCCCGGCCCGTGGTGCGCACCCTGGGTCTCTGCAGGACGGCAACAAACACCTCGCTCGGTTCTGAGACCCGCAGCCAGAATTTGGGGTTGCTGGGAAAGCCGCTGTTGTTCCGACAGCCTCCTGCTGACTGCCCCTTGACCCAGGCCCCAGGCAGTTCCTGAGTGTGGCACAGCGCCTTTTCTAGGGGAGAACCAGCAGGCAGCAGCCTCAGGAAAGGGCTCCCACTTGGGCTTCCCTCTCACCAGCACCAGCTACAGCACCCTAGAGGAGCCCCGCAGTCTCCCTCCACCTCAAGCCGCCTGGGATGGGAGGGGATGGAGCACTCGCTCCGCACACAGGGTGAGCAGAATAGGGCGGGGGGCGAGGGCTGTGCTGGGAGCCCGTGCCGGGAGCCCCCAGAGGGATGCGGTGGCCGCTCAGCCCTGACATCCGGAGGCAGGGAGGCTCTAAGAGCCTGTGCGGGTTGGAGTATCCCCACAAGAGCCTGTCCCAGGTGCAGGCCTCCTCCCCCTTACCTGAGTAGAGGCTCTGCAGGTAGCCAGCCTCCGTGATCGGGAAGCCAACGGTGACTTCATCAAACTCCCGGAGGAACTCCTCCTCCTCCACCCAGAACTCTCCTTCCTGCAGCTGGGATAGCAACTCGGACTCATCGGCTGGGTCCACCTGGCTCCACCCTTCGCCCCTGGAAGGCAGCTTCCTTCAGCGGCGGCCCTTCACCCCTGAGCTGACAGCACTGATAGGGGGAGCCCTGTGACCTGCCAGTTTCTTGCCGGCCCAGCTCAGATTGGCTCTGCCCTGGCCCTTCCTTGGGGCCACACCCCACTCCCTCTCTGAGGCTTCTACCTCTGGACCTGTCTGCCCAGGGCTGTTCCCCTGAGTGGGCTAGCGAAGGCTGTGCCTAAGCTGCTGCTAACCTCCTACACTCAGGAGGAAGGGTTCGGATCTGCTGACCAACTGCGATCGGCCACGGGGCGAGGACCCAGGGCCCTTGCTCAATCCTGGTCCCTGGTGTCAGTAAAGGTCTTAAAGCTAAGCTGCACACTGTGATTCAGGCGTCCCACATGTCCCTGTCACCCACAGCCCGACTGGGCATCCACCAGTCCGCTGGCATGCTCAAGATAGGAGCCCAGGGCCTCAGTCCCAGCACCAAGCCCTCAACCAGCCCTCTAAGGCCATCTGGGGCCAAACGCAGGACCCAGGGGCCACAGGCAGGTGCCAGAGGGCCTTGTGGGAGACAACTGCACTGCGCTGACCTGCTACAAACCCACAAGGGCACACGCACATGGCTGCAACGGCTCTTCACTGCCGCTCAGGGCCCCGGACCCCCGCCCTCCCTGACAGCAGCACAGCCTCGGCCCTCAGCCACACTCACCCCTCTCTCCAGGGCCCCTGCCAGCACCGCCGGCCCCAGGGATTCTGAATACGCAGCAGCAGGAGGCTCTGGCCGGCCTGGCCCTGGAGCTCTCGCAGATCCGACACAATGAAGGCATGAAACTCCCCCAGCTCCCTGGCACCTGGGTGAGGAATGGCTGGGTTGTAGGCAGGAAGTCCCCAAACTGGGCACACACACCGGTCTGTCTCCCTCCCCATGGGATGTACTAGCCCACCCGACTGTGGCCATGGGAGGACAGGAGGGGCTCCTTTCCTGACCACTGTGGACAAGTGAGCTTAGGAGTGGCCTGAGCCAGTGCAGAGCCCCAGCTAAGGACCTGGGTGTAGACTGCGGCTCGGCTGCCAAAGGCCCATTAGGCCATTCCCTTCTCGGGGCCTTGGTCTCCGCTGGGGTGGAGGAGCAAGGCTGGCCAGCTGACAAGGCAGCGCAGGGCGGGTTCTCAAATGTGCGGCTATAAGGGTTGTCAGCAACAGGTCTGGGGCAGGTCTGGGACCTCCAAGAAGAGCAATCTCCTCCTGGCCAGGCTGGCTGGCTGAGTGGGCAGGGGGGCACTGCACGGCCAGAGACTGCGGGACCAAACACTGCTGGGGGGCAGACTGGAGGCCCAGAAAGGAAGCAACCCTATTTGCCCAGAGTCCCTTGGGTCACACCATATGGAAGTGGAGGAGCCAAATGGTGACTGGAGCCCCACCTGGGGAAGAGGGGTGGGAGTCCAGAAAGAATAAATTTATGCAATGTCTTTAAAAAGCTTTCTTTAGGGGTGCCTGGGTGGCTCTCTGGGTTAAAGCCTCTGCCTTCGGCTCAGGTCATGATCGGAGTCCTGGGATTGAGCCCCGCATCAGGTTCTCTGCTCAGCAGGGAGCCTGCTTCCCCCCTCTATCTCTGCCTGCCTCTCTGCCTACTTGTGATCTGTCTGTCAAATAAATAAATAAAATCTTAAAAAAAAAAAGGTTTCTTTAGAATGGCGCTGTAGCCACCACTCTGGGTGTCTGCCCAAGTCGCCAGCGCCGAGACACCTCTGTGGGATCCAGCTGAGCACCAGCAACACCTGCTGCTTTGTCTGGGGGTTTCTGCAAAGCCTGGGGTGCTAAGAATGAGCCCTGCCCCAGCTTGGGGACGGCTGGTGCCAAGCCTCAGGGAGAGTTCTGACGCCACGCCCTGCACAGTCAGCATGGCCCCTATGGGCCTTCCCCTGCCCCCTCGCAGCATGGTGGCAGCCCAACCTGTGTCCAGGCCAGTGGCGTTCACTGTCCACACACACTGTTTATTTCAACGTCCGTGTCCTTGGGCCAAAAAACCCATTATGAGAATCATCCTAAACGTGCAGGCTGTTAAACACGGAAACATTCAGTAATGCTGTCCCTAATGTGAGAGACTGGAAAGCCCCGAAATGGGCGGTGTTAAGGGGCAGAGTAAGAAGACACAGCAGCCCAGCTGACAGAACGAGACACCTGCAGTCCACACGGCGCCCAAGAAAGCAGAGGGAGCACGAGGTGCAACACACACGCCTGTTTGTGGAAAAGCCCCGATGGTCCCGGAAAAGTCAAAACAGTTCCGTGTACGTGGTCTCTTCCTTTTGGGAAACTTCCTTTAATGAGCACGGAAACCACTCAAATGAAAACCTGGGTCTGATTTTGCCAGGGTGCCATGGGCCGGAAATGCCGCCATTTCCATTTGGAAATGGAAAAACTCCGGTTTGGAGTGTCCGGAGGCGGCCGCCCCAGCAGAGGTTCCAGTCTCAACCTACTCCCGAAGTCAGGGAGAAAGAAAAAAGTCAAGGGAAAAAGGGACCCTCCCTCCAGAAGGACAGGTGGCAGGGAAAGGTCACACACTAGACACCGGGTTTGAAAGACAAATGTCTTGTTTTCTACTTAATCCCGACGGGGCCCCGAGAACCAGCCCGTGTGCGGCTGTGGGGCACAGGCCTACCCCACGGCCGCCTACCTGCTGCCTCACCTGCTCTGGGGCTGAGCACTGAGCAGCTTATCAGACACCGGTCCTTGAGGCTGAGCAACTGCCGACAAGTCCTGTGCTCTGAGCCGCCAGGCCTGTCCTGTTGGCCACTGGTTCTGGCCAAGTCCTTCAGGTTCCACCTTTCTGCCAGGCCCCCGGTGAGGTCCACCAGGGCATCGGCCACCTGCCCCGCCCACAGATGCTCATAGGACCCGTAGACCCTGGGGAGACACAACCACAGGGAGTGAGCCTCTGGCACGGGGACACAGCGGCCTGCCTCTCTTTCATCTGCAACACCCTCAAATCACCTGACCCTCCACTTCAGTAGCTTCTCTTTACTCCTGCCTCGTCCTCACCAAGCACAGACATCATCGGACTCTCAAAGGCCACACTGCACAGTGGGCCCAGCCCCATCCTATGGCCTCCAGCGTGGACACAAGCGGGAGGCATCATGAGGCGTGAGGCTGTGAACACCCACTGCTTCACTTCTCCAGATCGAACCCCACCCTGGCCCTGGGATGGAGGCACTCGCACCCACATCACTGCAGGCCTGCCTCACTCCCTTTGTGCAAAGGCCTGCTTATCAAAGCGCCCTCTTCCGGCAGGCTGAGCACTACATTCTAAGAGGGCCATTTTCCCATTCAGACCTGGGATGAGGGGCACGACCTCGATAAGCAAGCACAGAGACTTGGGTGGCTTTTCTCCTCCCACCTGACTTTGAAGCGAGGACAGGGAAAGAGGGAGAGGGTAGCAGGGGTGGGGTGGGGTTGGGGGAGTAGGGGGAGACGGGCACTACAGGCACCATCTCAGAGTTTCTGTCTCTGGACAGGTCGGTCCCACCACAGGCCTGGCTGCCAGGTTCTGGGGACTGAGGAGGGGCTCAGCCCAGTGAGAGCGGAGACGTGCTGCCCGGGAACGGCCTAAGGCAGCTGTGGCTCCCCAGCCCACCCCAGCCAGACCCCTCCAGCCTTCAGCACGCGTACTTGGCATAGACCTTCTCCAGTAGGGGAAGCCAGAACACATCCTCTCTCTGGCACCGGGAGAAGCAGAGTCTCCCTGCAAGACAAGGCAGACGGTCATCTACGGTCACCTCCAGCCAGTGTCCAAATTGCCAGACTCGACAAGTAAAGGAGCCGCGGTACGTGTGGTCACGCCAGCTCGGCTGTCCTGGAGGGAAGACCTACCACGCACAGGGAAAGGCAAAAGGAAAGCATGAGAGACAAACCATGCAGTGTTTCCCACACACTGTCACAAGAGCCACTCCACGCTACCCTGCTGCTCTGCCCGGGGCCTGACTTCGCTCCACAGCTGGATGTCCGTGTAGATGCAAAACCCAGTCGCCACATAGAAAACTAACAGACTTTCCAGTAAAACATTTTAGGACCACACTGAGGGAGCCGAGTGTTTCTAAAACCTTAAGGCCAACAATGAGGTCCTACTGTCCCAAATAAGCTCTTGACCTGAATCCAAAACAAACATGACTTTTACAGGCAATTCTCAGCAGAGCTGGCTGCGGATGGCGGTCACAGCGACCCCCCAGCTGCAGGTGGGGCAGAGGTGGGGGTCTCAGGAGTTCCGCCAGCGCCTGGACCCAGTGCGTTCACTGCAGGTTTTGGAGTTCTGACCCAGAATAAGACACAGGTGGGCTCTGCACCTACACAGGCTTGTCTGATCCTGCTCTATCACTTACTGACTATGAACATGTTATCACCGGTTTTAGCATTGTTTGCAAATGAGGGTCAAAGCCAGACAGGCCCTGAGCACAAAGGCCAGCAACTATGGTGTGATTAGCAGGGCCTGGGGACGTGGGAGTAGCTCCAAAGGGGTCACTACTGTCGGTGTTGCTGCTTTAATCAGCAACAGGAGGAGAAGGCTCCAGGCAGGAGCCAAACAAAGCTGTGAGGCTCCTGGAGCAGCACGCTGAGCAGGCCTTTTATACCTGTGCTATCAGCCTAGCATCTGAAACAGTTTTAACCACCTTTTTGCCAATTTATGTTCAAAACTATTAAAAACAAAAAAAGTCAACTAGCTAGGGAAACTTACTCCAAACCACGGGCATAGGACCCGTCAGCCGAACCTTCCCTACTCTGGGTAGCTGTGCTCATCTTTGCATCCCAAGCACACAGCTTGCATGAGAAACCAGGGCTCAGGAGGGCAGAGCAGAGGGGAAAGCCCACGTGCTGGAGCCCTGGGGACACCTGAGAGCCCCTGTGCCCTGAGCGCAGAGCTGCCCCTTCCCACCAGCCACACCAGGCGGCCACAGCAGAGCCCACAGAGCAGGGGCTTCAGCTGCTCTGCCTCCGGCTTCCTTCCTGCCCACAGCAGACAGGAAGACAGCGGAAGAGCAGCCCTGCCTGCCCCAGATACCTGGTCCAGGAGCTGCTGGCTCTTCTGCAGAGCGGCGCAGGCGCACAGGAGCCAGCAGTCTCCCAGGAGCCCTTGCTTCACCTGTCCATCCAGTGGGTTATCTGCAAACAGTCGGGGCGTGGCACAAATTTCCTGAAATAAAGAATATCACCCAGTTACATCATGCCTGAAGACTAGTCTCTAAAACTAAGAAGACAGGATTGAGGTGGCAGGCCTGGGGAGGAGCTCCTCTGGTCAGCCATATTGCCTAAGAGGGAAGGGGAAGCAGCTAGCCTCCCATAGCCCCTCCTGGCTTTAGATCACCCCATCTGGCTTAAGTCCTATGGTCCCTGTCTCTTTCTGTCTACCTTCCTAAAGTGGCAAAACCGCAACTCTAGATGAGTCCCACCACCCCCCTTCTCGAAACAGCTAACTTGCCCTAGAAAATGGTTTCACTTTAAATTTGTAATGACAAATCTCAGACGGATCCTCCATACTGCTAGAATCCTGCTTAATTTCCCCAAACCCAGACTACTTTATACCTTCCCCTTTCCCCTCCTCTTAACACTTCCATGCCCCCACCCTTTCCCATGGCCCTCTGAGCTGATGACCTGGCCAGAAGCTTCCTCAGAAGCAACCCCCACCTGACCCCCTCTCCTGCCTTCTTTAGAGTCAGCCTTCCTCCCATGACCCCCTCCCTCCTCCACCCCTGCAGGGAGAATTCCACCAGCATAAGGCAGAGACAACCCCCATCTTCTGTAAGATACTGCCCCCCTCTGCATTATCTCCCCTTGAGTCTTCCCTTCTCTGACAGACTTCTTGTGAAAGAGCTGCCTTCCTTACTTCCTCCATCCTGCTTCCTAAGCATGGGCCCCTCCAGCCTCTAGGCCAGTCACCTCTGTGTTGTCAAATCCAAAGGGTTCACTCTGTTCTCGTCTTTTCTGACACTTGGCAGCAACACAGAACAGTGGCTGTCCACCTGCACCTCCCCACAGTCCCCTCTTGGCTCCCATGGTTCCACGTGTTCCTGGCGGTCCTTTCACCTCACGGCCTGCTGGTTCTCCAAGCTACCTGCCAGGATACCTGCTTGAACACTCTAGGGAAAGTTAGGGGCACTCAGGGCTCAGTTCCAAGCCCTCTCTTCTTCTTCAGACCCACTTTCTCCTGAAATACTGTTTGGGGCCCTTGGCCCTGTTATGGGCCCCATTCCCAGATGTCTGGGTCCTATAGCCCAGAACTTCCTGAGCACCTAACTCTCATGCCCACCTGCCTGTGGACAGCTCTGCTCATACCTGTGCGAGCAAAATGGAACGCTAGAGTTCCATTCCTAGCTATCCCCCACCTCCCAGTGTTCCCCCACCACATCAAAGAGGACCACCATGTAGCCAGGTGCCCAGGCTACAAATCTGGAAGTCGTTCTTGATCCTTGCTTCATCCTTACCCTCTACTTCCAATCAGTCACTAAGACTCATTAACCCCCCTCCAAATTATTTCTCAAATCCATCCACTTCAAAGCCCCGTCCTAACGGGTGCCATGCTACCCTGAGCCCCTGCACCTCTCTCTAGGACCACTGCATTCTTGCCCTGTCAGTCCACTTCCCAGCCAGCAGTAAAAGTGAGCTTCTTCAAACATAAACTCACTCAAATCCCTCCTCACTAAAACCCTCTAAAGGCCTCCCACTGTGCCTAAAATGCATTTTTAATCCCAATTCCACTGGCACTTTCGTGCTCACCTCCGTGACCTGAGCCACGCTGCTCCGAGGGCTGGTGACAGACCGTGCAGCGGTCTCCACCAAGACCGTGTACTTGCCGGCAGGGGAGGGCTCTCCCCGAGGTCTTACTTATCAGATGAACCATTTGTAAAGATGGTCTGCACTAGCGGACGCAGCACTAGGCCAAAGCGTCCCTCTCAATGGACAGCGTCAAGCGATCCCATTCGGAAATGCCGGAGCAGGAGCGCGGTCCATGCCGGCAAACGCGGGAAACAGAGCCGGGCCGCCTGCAGCCAGGACGGACGTGCGGCCCAGAGGCTCGGCCGGCCGGACGCCCGTCGGAGGAGAAGGGGGGCCGGGCTGGCGTCTGCTGCACCGGACGTCTCGCCCTGCCCGAACCGCCTTCGGAACCGAGATCCGCGCTGGCTCCCTCCCGGGGCACCCTCCCCCATCCCGCTCCTTAAGGCCGCAGCGGCACACCGCCTGAGGCACAGCGCGGGCCCGACCCGAGGTTCGAGGCCCGGCCCGAGGTTAGGGACCCAGCCCGAGGTTCGGGGCCCTGCGCGAGGTTCAAGGCCCAGATCGAGGTTCGGGGCCCGACCCGAGGTTCGGGGCCCGCGCCAGCCGCCCCACCTGCGGCCGCCTCCATGTGATGTCCTCGCGGAACTGGGCCAGCGGCGTGGAGAAGCTGGAGAAAAGCGAGGAGTCCGAGGCCGGGAAGTCGGCGTCCCGGAAGAGCTCCCTGGCCGGCGCCCGCATCCTGGGCGCCCCGGGCTCCCATGGGCTGCCCGCGCCCCCGGCGCCGAGCGCGGCCCCGGAAGGAAGGCGAGTCCGCCGCACGCCCCGCGCGCGCCCGCTCGGTCGCCGCGGTAACCGCCGGGCCACGTGACACCGCGGCCCAATCGCACTCAAACGGCGAAAGTGCCCTCCCCCCGGGGAGGCGTGGCTCCCGAGCTCTGCCTTCGCGGGTCCGTGTGGTTCTCTTTCCGGGGCGGGGTCTGGGGGGTTGACCAGGCAGCTACAGATCCCCAGCTGGCCCAGGGGCACCGTGTGGTCGAGCCGGTGCAGCTCGTTCCGGGGCGTCGGGGCCGCTTGGGGTCGCGGGCTCTTGGGGCTGAAGGGACAGGAGAGGCCTCGCCGCCGAGGTCGGGCCGAGGACTACAGGTCCCAGCATGCAGCGCCGCCTCCCGGAATGCTCCTCTCCTGGCGGCGGCGGCGGCGGCGGCTGCTGCTGCTGCTGCTGCTGGTGATTGGGCCGCTTGGTCAGGTAGGAGTCCGTGAGAGGCTCACGGGGGAAGGCGACGGCGAGCCGCTGCGGTGGCCAAGAACTGGGCTCCCGGCTGCAGCTGGCCTCGGGGAGGGCCTGTCGGGCTTGGGACGCTGTCTCCTTAGCGGGGCAGACGACGAGGCGGCCGCGATGGCAGGATATATGGCCCTAGTGGGCCGGACAGTGAGGGACCTGGACGTGCGGTTACGGCTGCGGGCAGGCGAGGACAGGGATCCCGGGCCCGGCCTCAGTATTTACATTCGCTGCGGGAACCGCCATTTCCCCATTCCTGGGAAGGACGGAAGGCAGGTCTCCAGAGGCTTGTCCGCCTGCCCCGAGAAGCCTGCTTCAGTAGCTCCGGAGCCTTCCCAGAGGGCTAGGCAGGGGAGGAGAAGCGGCCTCAGCCGTTGTCGCGGCTGCTCTCCGCTGCTACTGGGGTTACTGAGATCTTGAGTTCCAGGGTGCCTTTACCCAACCCCCGGATAGGAAGGGTAGTCCAGTTTGAGCCGTTGTGCTATCCAGCGGACAAGTCCCTGCTCTCGGGAGAGAGGCAACCAGGTTCCCGTGACAGCCGCTGCTCCTCCCTACCACAGTATCACACTGTGGGACCCCTACCCACCAGGCTATTTCGGAGGTTTCAGGCGGATTCTGTTGAGGTTCTGGAAAACAACTAGGTATCTCAACTCCTGTCTCTGGGATGCTAGGACTTCACGACCATTCGGCATTCCTATAGCGATATCTTCTGCAGAAGATGCCGGTGACTCCTTGGGAGGCTGGCGGCTGCGCTGGAGCCCAAGGGAATCTGGAAAGGCCTGAGCTCAGCTTCACGTTGCGGTCCTGACGAAGTAAGTGATGTTTCCTACATGCTCTGGGTTGCTGTACTGTTCTCCCCACGTAGCACACTGGGGAGAGTCCATCTGGAGAGCAGGCAGCTTCCTGCGAACATGTGCGACGCACGTTACCATTTCCTTTCCCGAGCCTGTGGGTGTTAACTGGTTCTATGGAATCTGAGCCCTGCCTGCTCCCCTCCGGCCCCCCAGGTTATCACTACTCTGGAGTTTTTGTGTTCCGTGACTTTGTTCACACTTATGCCCGGATGTTTTTTAAGGGATGGTCCCTGACTTCACTACTTGGGGCTGGGGGTTGTCTCTACTGAACCCCCACATCTCTTCCTTGTTCAGTGGGCAGTAACCAGGCCCTGTGTACTCATGGGGACCAGAGTAGAAACCTGATTTAGTTGCTGCAGGTGAAGTCATCTGGGGAGTCCAGACCTCTCCCTAACTCAGGGTCAGAAGTTTTAGAGAGGAGCACGTGCCCCAGCTCAGAGCAACAGGACACAGGGAACAGCCCTCTGGGGGGCTGGGGGGCGTTCCTCCACAATCTGCCCAGGGCACTAAATGGCACCTTCTCTTGTAGCCAGCCTTAGCTGCTGGCATGTGGAGGGCTGGTGACAGAGACTGCTGCAGTCAGCTCGTGACCACAGGGGGACAAGCCGGAAGACAAAGGCCTGCACACGGAGACTCCAGAGCAGAAAGATGAAGAACCCGGTGATGTCCCCGAGCCCCTGATCTTGTTGGTCCTAGGATCGTCCACCTTGGGATTATAATTTCATAGATGATAAATACAGTTTTACAGTTTGAGTAAATTTTGAGTTGAGTCTTTTGTTTAAGCCCTGTACACCTCGTCCAGAGACTTGTATGCATTGACTACTGCTGTGAGTCAAGTTGCCCCAAAACGTAGAAACTTAGATGTTTATTAGGTCACATTTTCTGTGGGTTAGGAAACGTGGTGGCAGGTGGCTGGTTCTGGCTGAGGGTCTCTGGGGTTGGCAGTCACAGTGTTGGCCAGAACTGAGCCAGCTGGAGACTGGCCGGGGCCGGAGACCTCCACTCTTTGTCATGTGGACCTTTGTGAAGCTGCTTGAGTGTTCTCACCACTTGGGGTTTCTCCCAGAGCAAGCGATCCCAGGGAAATGGAAAGCGGAAGCTGCGGGGTGGTTTTTATTTTTTAAAGGTTTTGTGTATTTATGTGAGAGACAGTGCACAAGTGAGAGCGCACAGGCAGGGGGAGCAGCAGAGGGAGAGGGAGAAGCAGACTCCCCAATGAACAGGGAGCCTGATGTAGAACTTGATCCCAGGACCCTGGGATCATGACTGGGAGTGGAAGGCAGACACTTAACTGACTGAGCCACCCAGGCGCCCCTCCAGGGTGTTTTATGACCCATCTTGGACGTCTTCCATTGTTTCCACCACGTTCCCTTCACTGGGAGCAAGTTCCCTCAGTGCAGTCCACACTCAAGAGAGGGAGCATGAGAAGCTGTGTACATGCGTTAAGGCCCCTGTAGGCCCTGAGGGGTGGGCTGGGAGTGTGGTTTGTGCAGGGACCAGATGAGCCATGTGGGAGCTTGGGGAGGGTGGAGGTGGCTGCCCAGGACTTTTACTTCAAGGGATCACGCGTTGTGAGGTGGGCTCGGAAGGAGGTCTTTGAGGCCAGGATGGAAGAGTGAGCCCAGGGGCCCAGGTTTTGAACCAGCGAAGGAGAAAGAGATTTAGTTTCTTTGAAGGTGCTTGGTGACTAGTCACATGAGTCAGAGAGAGGGCAGGTGCTGCAGGATGGTGGTGCCAAGTGAGGCAGCCCTGGGGGCCCTATGGACTTGGAACAAGGACTGGCTTTGTGCCCCGTCAGTTTAGGAAGCTCATGGGACTCCTCTCGAAAGAACGGTCTTTGTTCAGGGACATGCCTTGACATGGATCAGGGCAGGCGTGCTCTCCGTCACATGGCCAGGCCAGGTCTGGATCACAGGGCAGTTTCTGGCCCACAAATCCATGCAGGCCCTGGGTTCCACCCCCAGCAGCCAGAGAGGGGCCCAGTGTCCTGGTCCTGCGGGCAACAGGGTACACTCTGGGCAAGGCCTTCTCTCTGGGAATCTCCAAATGAGGGAAGAGTACAGGTGCGAGGCCCCCCGGCTTAGCCAGGCCCACAGCCTACAGGAGCAGCCCCCACCATGCCTGTCTGAGAGCCAACTTTGCCATCAGACCACAGGGATGAATGGGAACCCAGTCAGCCACCCCAGCAGGTGGAGCTGTCTGGACCAGCAGCACAGGGGCCCAGAGCCTGGGCTGCTTTAAAGTCACATGAGCAAGGATTCTCCTGGCTGCTCTTGGCCTCTGTGTCAACCACAAGCTCTGTGGTACAGAGTACCCAGGGTGGTCGTGACAATTACGTGAGAAAGAATGCAAGGTACATTGGCTGACCTTGGCAGGTGGAGGGATGGTCAGTGAGGACGATGGTCCTCGGTCGTGAAGGGTGGTCAGTGAGAACATGGACTGCTTCTCTGTGGGATCGTTTGAGGTGGAGTAGGAGTTGGGTCCTAGAAGCTTGGGTCTCTGTTCCCCAGATAGAAGGTTCGAGCTGAAGAAATTCCGAGGTAGGGCTGGAACAGGGCCGTTTCTGCTGTGCTTGCACCATGAGAAAGTGGGTCCCACCGCTAAGGGCTCGAAGGGTCGAACTCATTTGAAACACGATTAGTGTTGAGTTTGTGTGGTCCTTGCTCATCCCAAAAGCAGGTATCACTGTCCCATATTAGGACAAGGAGGCTGAGCTTCAAAGGGAGGAGGTGGTGGGGCAGGCGTGCTCTGCTGTGGGGAGCACACAGCCCGCACCCCAGCCAGCCAGACCTAGTTCACTTTGCTCACTGCAACAGAGGAATGGCTTCTTTTCAGTTGGTGTTATAGGTTAATATTTTTTCCAAGCACCTAATAGGAATTTTTCCCCCAACTCTTGCTCTGGAGGGTCCTAGGGCTCATGCAGTCAGTGTTGCCATGAGCACAGTGTCGACCGTCTCCACTCGACTCCAGTGCCCTGCAGCTGGCGAGCCATGGGGGCTGCAAGCTGTTCGCTATGTCTGGGTGTGCGCTGGCTTCCCCTTGGCTTGCTCACCTTCCACCAAGGAGAGGTCTCCCCTGGCCTGGGTGGGCGGGTGGGCGATGAGCTCCTGAACAGCCTGCCCTGGGCCTGTCAGAAGCTCTCCCATGGGCTGTGCTGGGCTGGCCAGCGTCTGACCGCCCTGCCCAGGCCTGTGTTTCGTGGTCATGTCCTTGCTCTGGGGCTTTTGCTCTCGCAGGGTCTGGGCTGGGGGTGGTTTACCAAGAAAGTGGGCGGGGCGCAGGGGCGGCTGACATTAGGGTTCTGTTGGCAGAAAGACAGTCTGTGCTGGGTGTGCAGGGTAAGCGGGAGCAGGGCCAGGGCTGATGGGGAAGAGTGACGCGGGGGGGGGGGGAGCCGAGGGGAGGCCATGCTAAGGAAAATGAGGCTGAGGTCCAGGGGGCCCGCTGTGGATGGAAAGGCAAGCTGCAGGCAGAGGGAGGGCGCCTCAATTCACGTGAGCATTGTGTGGCTTTGTCTCACTGTGACCACCTGGTCTTGAGGAATCCCACTTCTCATTTCCTCTGTACTTACTCTTCAGACTCCTTTGCTAACTCTAGAACATTCTTTGTCCCGTATTCCAGCCCATGAATCCTCTCTGCATCGTGATCTTTCTACTGAGTGTTCTTTTTGGAGGAGAGAGGGGTCATTTTTTATTGTAGTGATGGCTCTGTAAAACAGTTTCCAAGCCTCTGCCTGGTTCTTTTCCATGTGTCCCAGTGTCCTGCAAGTGCCCATCCCTGCTTTATGGCATATTTCAACCCCCCCACCCCTGCCATTGTGGCTGAAATTTTCCTTCCACGTGTTGTGATGTCATCCTCTGACCACTCCACTTGCTGTTCCCTTGGGTGCGAATTTGGTCTGGCTGCTGCTGACCTGCTCCTGGGGGTGCCGGGCTGAGCGTTATCTTTAGACCTGAAGTTCTGCCCCAGGCACCTGGCCTTAGGGGAGAGACCTACCCCCAGTGAGTCCCTGAGGGAGTGGGGGGCACTCCTGAGGCAGGCTGGACTGCACAAGACACTGCCTGAGGGACCCTAAGACCAGAGAGGCTCCCAGCAGCATGGGGCACTGTGTGCAAACCTGCAGTCTCCTTCCTACCTTCCTCGAGTGTCTGCTCTCCTCACAGGCCCACAAGAGCCACTGCTGGAGGCCATTGCCATCCTCTTTCTGGACATCATGCCCCTGGCTCCCTGGACACCGCTCTCCCACCTGGCTGGCTGCTCCCTTCTCCATCTCCAAAATGCAGCTGTTTCCCAGAGTTCTGTCAGTCCTGCAAGGGTCACTACTGCCACTTGCCACCCCTTTTAGTGCACGTGGTGGGAGTGGCTGTGCGGGCCCCCCTGCTCCGTGTGTGCCCTTGCCATGGCCAGTGTGAGCCCCTCCTCAGCTCTCACTCATCTCTGGCAAGATGTCTGGAATGTTCCAGATGTCTTCTCCTTCGTCAGCACGGATGGCCCCAAGGAACCACAGCAATGGGAAGCCCACCCCACTGCCCGTCTATAGCACGCAGGAGAAATCCCCCTTGTTGAAAATGTTGGTATTTCAGAGGGTTTGTTGCTGGAGAGTGACTCCACCTGTGGCCGAGAAGCTGGTCCTGAGGAGGGTGCCTCTCGATCAGAACTGGGGACACGTGTGCTGTGGTGTGGGGCGGATGGGGCCGTGACTGGGAGCTGCAATGTTGCCAAGCTGTTGTGAGGCGATGGAGTGATATGGTCAAGGCCAGCCCCGGTGACTCACGGGCAGATGGTGTGTGAGGCGTAGCGGGTCTGGTGGGAGCAGCAGAGTGTTGGGCACGGGCGGCATCAAGCAAGACAGTAGGAGGGGAGGAGCTGGGCCACGACAGTATTCCGGGGTTTCAAGCAGCAGGGAAGAGGAGTGGCAAGAGGCTGGGAATGCAGGGCCTCACAGGGCTGGGAGCACTGCAGCTCGCCCCAGAGAGTAGCTCGGGGCCAGGACAGACCATGACAAGGACAGTGTCAAGGATATGGGCATCGCTCCCCAGTTGTGTCGCTTCCGCAGAGTTGGGAGAGAGTAGGCAGGCGCAGCTGGGCAGGAGGGAAGCCGGGGCCCAGCAAGACACCGTGGCCATGGCCGTGGAGCTGCGAGCAGATCTGCATTTTTGAGAGTCAAACTGCTGAAGAGACCAAGAGCCCAGGACTAAAAAGTGTGGGACAAGAGTCTTGAAAACCACCTTCCCTTTTGCAGGGAAAAAGCTGAGAAGGCAGCTCAGTACCCTTCCCCCAACCCAGGGCTTTTTACTTGACACCTGGTTCAGGAAGAGAATGGACCCTCCCAAGGGCAGAACCAGGGCCACAGAGAGCCCCCACTGGCAGGACTGGGTCCCTTGCAGGGTGCAGGGTGCTGGGATTGCTATGTGGGGGCGCTGCTGGGCGCCTCCCATGTTCTCCCTTCTGCAGGTATGTTGCTACAGTGGCCCTGTCCCTGTTCCCTGCAGGACAGGTGACAGGCCCAGCTCACAAGTTTCTGGGTTGAGTGGGCCCCACTTAGCCCTGGTGCACAGCCCTACATTCATGGAGACCACCGAGATGCCAGCTGTGGGCTGCACCATGACAGCAGGGGGACAGGGCCGTCTCCTTGGGGAGAGGGGGGAGGGTCTAGAGTGCAGAAGAATCGATGGGCTATTGGTGACCCAGCGGCCAGGTGTGGTGGTGCTGGGGTTCCTGGCCCACCATTTCTGGTCCTCCCATGTCCCGCCCCCCTATAGAGAGCAGGGCTCTGGGCCTGGGACTGGCCAGTGGCGCTGCCCTATCAGGCTGGGCCCATGTGCTATCGTAAGCAGAGCCTGGGCTCAGCCTGTGGTCTCAGTGGCTGCCTTGCTCCCACAGCCCACTGCTTAGTCAGTCACCTGTCATGGCAGACGCCTGAGTGGAGTCCCTGCCTTGTTTCCCCTTCTGGGCTGCATTTGTACCCGTAGCTTCTGCTGCACCTGTGAGATGTCTGCGGCCCCTCGCGCCTGGTTATCCAAGACCAAACTCACCCCCACCACGCACCCCTTTTTTCACTCCAGGTTGGGATGGGGGCCACTGCTGAGAAGGGCCCAGATCGAGAATGGTGGCAAGTGACAAGTGGTCAGCGGGGAGGGAGCAGAGGCCTGGCCCATGAGAGGGCAGGGGTGGCCTACTGCAGGTCCTTAGAACCCCAGGCTGCAGGGCAGGATCTGGGGCCTCTCAAGGCAGACTGAGGAGCGGTGGAGCACAAGGAAGACCCTTTGGCCCCCTCAGTCTTCCCCTGTCAGAGGACAGGCCATCCACAGCCCTTGGCCCCCACCCCAGGGGAACCCACTGCCCACAGAAGATGAGTCGGGTGAACAGGCTGGGAGGTTGTTTGCAGAGTGGAGGTTTAATGGGACAGTCATGGTGACCCTGTTGCAGAGGTCCCCTGGTAGCCCAGCTTGGACTGCCAGGGCCCCCAGGCCTCTCCCAGCACGGTGGGCCTAAAGAGAGCACCAGCCCCACCTGCCCTCTTCCTTGTGGGGTGTTACAGCCACAAGACAGACTGTCCTGTCCCACTTCCCCTGGGGCCCAGGACCCCGTGTTCCCTGAGGGGCTAAGGCTTTCTGGGGACCCCTCCCCAGGGAGGTCCACCCTCTCCTCAGTGTCCCCTGACCCTATGCTAAGGGCATGTCTGTGTCCTTGTCCTCTGCCAGGGGCCAACTGAGACTGCCGATCCCCGGGGTGGGGTGCAGGGCTCCGTGGTGTGGAGGCGTGCTGTGGGGACAGGGCAGCCTGGATGTCGCGGCAGATGTAAGGCACAGTGTGGCAGTAGCCGTGGGGACTGTGGGGCTATCACCCCAATGGCAGTGCCCAGCGGTCAGTGTCAAGACAGGGAGGCATGGCGTGTGCTGGCTGCTGCGGGCCTGCAGTGCAAGAGAGCTGGGGGGACCAGGTCCACGGGCAGCGCCAGCCAAGAGGAGGTCCCTGGGAGAGTCCGAAGGAGGAGGCATGGGCCCCGGGGAGCTCCTGGCCAGAGTCGAGGCACAGTCATGGTGTGCCCGGGCCACAGAAGGCACAATCGTGGTGTCTGGGAGGTCAGGGCTAGGCAGACACGTTGACGTCCCTGAGAGATATGGCGCTGCTGGGGGCCTCATCACCAAGCAGCAGGGCCGGCGCGTCTGCGTCTACCTCTGAGTCCGCTCCGGCACCCGCATACTCCACGCTAGGCTCCGCGCTGGGGCCCAGGCCCTGGGACAGGATCTGCTGGATGGTCCTGCGCAGGTTGGGGTGCAGCCGGCCCTGTGTCTGGTAGAACACCTCCAGGGCAAAGGACTTGAGCGCGCCAGTGCAGAGGTCCTCGTACAGCGGGATGGTGTACATGCGGGACATCTGGGGAGGTGGGCACACTGTCGCCCTGGCCCCGCCCCAGCCCCGCCCAACCCCCCACAGCCAGCCTGCCAGCCAGCTCCCAGCCTTGCCCCCAGCCAGCCCCACCCCAGCCCCGCCCCCATGGCCAGCCTGCCAGCCAGCTCCCAGCCCCAGCCCCACCCCCAATACCAGCCAGGTTCCCACCCCCCCACCAGCCTCACCCCCACCGCCTGCCCAGACCCGCCTGCCCTCACTCATGCTGCCCAAGGCCTCTCACCTCATACACCGCTGTGGGCCTTCTGCAGAGGCCTCATTTCTAGGGAGCCTGGACTCAGGGGCACTGAGGGGGACAGCCCGTGTGGAACGGGGGTGGGGGGGTCTAGTGCCCCTGGAGGCCTGGGATCCTCAGACAGCCCTGGGACCAGGTCAAGCATGGGACTGCCTACAGGCCTAGGGTCACGGAGGCCTAGACCTCCAGACTATGCTCCCAGCTCTCCCTCTGGAGGACTGATGGGGTCCAGGCTCCTCCTACCTGGTGTGCCGCCCCCCATGGCAGCCCAGCAGTGTGGTGGCAGTGTGTGTGGGGGTGTTTGTGCAGGGGGCTCGCACCTGGCTCTCCAGGAACCGCCGGACCCGGTGCAGGTCGGGGTAGTAGTCATTGCGGACCACGATCTGCAGCCAGCGGATGCGGATCTCGGCGTTCATCGAGTCCAGCAGGGACGAGTAGCACTTGGACAGGCTCATCACCACCTCTGGGAGGCCACAGGCAGGTCAGGGCTGGGCAGGCACACCCCACCCCAGACACCCTGGCAGCTGCAGGACCCACCCTGGGGCAGCGGGGACCCATCCAGGAGCCGGTCCAGGAACAGCGCTGTCTGGAAGGTCCTCCACTTGGAGATGTCAATGGCACTAGCTGAGGCGGCTGCCTGGTCCAGAGGCTCCGCGGTCCACAGCTGGAAGAGGGCTTCCACCGGCCGGGTCAGGCTGGATCCCTGAGACAGGTCCGGCTCGGCCAGTGGGGGGCCCGTGGCATTGAGCCAGCGCTCAAACTCCAGCCCTACAGGGGAGAGAGCGTCCTGGCATCCCCCTCGGTGTGACTGTCCCAAGGCCTGGGAGATAACATCCTGGGGTCCCCACCCAAGCCAGGAGACCCAGATGCCGAAGGTGTCCCTAGGTGTGGCCGTCCCAGGGCCTGGGAACCCCAGGGAGAGGCAGCTAGGGCAGGCTGGGGTCAGCTCTGGCACCTGCCACATTAAGCCACAGGAGTGGCCTCTGTGAAGGAGCATGAGGGGGTGGTACAGAAGAATCAGGCTGGTGAATAAGGTACCCCTGTCCCTCCATGCCTCTCATGGAGACCAAACAGTGAGGCACTTTAAACACAACCCTGGCACCGGGGGTGTGGTGGGGGGCCATGTGTATGGGGGGTGGTCTGCACCATACGGGGACTGGCCAGCAGCCAGCTGATAAACCGACAGTATGCTCTAAAACCCTGGGCCACTCTGGGGGCAAATGCTGCCCAACCGCCACCCCCAAAACTCTTGGTGTACTTATGAGCCACCTTGTCCAGACGGCCAGCCACACCTCGTTGCTCTCCACCAAATCTTGGCCTCTCCCTAGATCTCAGACCCCAGTCTCTGCTTTGGGACCCCAGCCCTTAGAGCCCAGAGACATCTTTATGGGCATCACACAGGTGGGCCAGGCCTCAGACAGCCCCAACACAAACCTTCCCCTGCCCAAGCAACCATACCCCAAGCTCTTTGCACATACTGCCTAACTCAGTCTGCTTGACCTAAGTGGTGCCTCCTCAGGGAAGCCTCCTGGGCCCCACCAGGATAGGAAGCACAGGCTCCTCTCCGCACCCACGGTGTCCCCAAGTGTGAGGCTCACACCATCCGGCTGAAAGAGGGACAGCTGAACCCAAGGGGCCTTTCCCTAGGCAGAAGCGGCAGCCTGTGCAGTAAATCTCCGTCATCCTCACATCCCCTCTGCTCCCCTGGTGGGCCGAGGGCCAGCTGGCCACAGACACAGGGCAGGCAGTGGGCCTCACCTGCCCGGCAGTCCACGCTTTGCTCCTTCAGCTCTGGAAAGAAGCTCAGGAAGGAGTCCAGCAGGTCCTGAGCTACCACGCTGGTGAACTTGTACTTCTCCACGTAGGCCTACACAGGTGGAGCAGGGCTCAGCAGGCCTCGGGACTGGGCATACCATCCCCCACCAGAGCAGGGTGGGCACAGAGGCACTGGGTGGCTGTATGGGCCTAGTCAAGTGGCTGAAATGGGGAGGGAGCTAGAGAGAGGAGGTGGTGTCCTGCCCTGCTGCACCCAGAACAGGAGGCAGCCCTGGGAGATGGGGAGGAGCTCAGGGTAAGCGGCGGGCAGGGCCTGTCCTGGGGAGAGCGCTGCTTACCCGGAGAAAGTCGTCGAAGCGCTGGGGGTCTCCGCAGAGCTGGGACAGGTAGTACACGAAGCAGTAGCCCTTCTCATAAGTAAACAGGTTCATCAGGTGGCTGGGGTTCACCCCTGCAAGGGGAACACCCATGGGTCTGGGCAGTGTCCCTACCCCAAATAGGTCTCCCGGGATGGGGAGAGGGACCTGGGGGGGTCACATGCTGTGAAGCAGGAAGGGCCAAAGGCCCTCACGTACCTGGATGCCCAGGAGTGCAGTAGGGGTGCCTGCCCTGCCCAGGGAGCCTTGGCAGAACCCGAGGGCCCACATGACATGGTGGCCAGTGCTCAGAGAGGGTGGCAGGCTGAGGGAGCCTAGGGTACCTGGCCTGGCCTTGGCAGGGATTCAGCTAGAGACGCTCTGGCCAGAGGATGCAGGGGGTGGCAGGGTAAAGCCCTGCAGGGTGATGTCTGCAGGACCTGGGGCGAGGCCTGTTGGGAGTGGGTACCTGGCTCCAGCTTGACCTGCAGCTTGCTCACTGGACTGTCCTCCCCAAGGAGTTTCATCTGCCTGTGTAGGGCATCCAGGCGGAAGGCCGTCTCCAGACAGGTGAAGGCAGCCCCTGGACGGGGGCAGGGGGACAGTGCAGGCAGCCTGAGCACCTGGGCAAGTTTGAGGCTACTTGCCCCAGCGGCTCCACCCTGAGCCCCATGGAGCAGACCCAAGGCCACCCTGCTGGACACACACATGCTGGGGGACAGGCTGGGCTCTCAGCCCCTTGGTGGCACCAGCCTCCTGCTACCCACCTCCTCTGCACCCCACCCCACCGCCCAGGGCCGGTCACAGGCAGTACCATAGGTCTCGGTGGTGATACGGCGCTGGGCGTAGGTGGCCAGGCCCTCACTCAACCACATCTCCTCCCACGTGGCATTGGTGACAGCGTTGCCGAACCAGCTGTGGGCCACCTCGTGGATGACATCGATGACCAGAAACTCGTCACTCTCCAGGATGGAGGAGATGATGAAGGTGAGGCAGGGGTTCTCCATAGCCACGATGGGGAAGGAGGGAGGCAGGAAGACAATGTCGTACCTGTTCGGGGTGGGAGGGTGGGCAGATGACCTGAGACCGCTGTGGGCCTTGGTGGTGCGTGGCTCTTCCTCCCCAGTAGGCCCCCGTTCACCCCTTGGGAGGGCGGGACTTGCCCTCTGCCTCCCCGGGACATACCTGCCCCACAGGTACGGCCCATACAGCCGCTCGGCTGCACTCAGCCACTGCTCCACTGCACCTGACAGCTTGCTGGTGGCCGTGGGCAGGAGGCACGGCTCGGCCCACACCCGGCTCCTAACACAGGGCGGAGAGGGCGGGCAGAGGCTGACCGGCCCCCCAAACCCGCTCCCCGACCAGGCCTCCCCTCTCCTATGGGCCCAAATGCCCTGCCTCACTTGAGGGCTACCCCCCTGCAGGCCCTTCCCATGGCAAAGGCCAAGCCACATGCTGACACGGGGGCTGGGATTCTTCCATCACTGACTTGAAAAAACCCACCCAGGCTGGAGGGTGCGTGGGGCTGTGGTGTGGCTCTGGCAGGGGGACAGGCTTGAGGGGGACCCTGAAGAGGCCAAGAGCCCCCAGCTTCTGGGTCGGGGATGGGAAGGTGCGAGGGGCCTGGCAGGGATGGGCTCTAGCTGAGGCAAGACAAGGTGGGGGGTGGGGCTGGTCCCCACGCTGCGGGGTCCCCCCGGGGCAGCCACAGGTGCAGGCCCCGTGCCCTGCCCATGGCAGGACTTCCCTAGAGCCTGGGCTCCCTCCGCGGCAGCCACCGCAGGAAGCGAGCAGCAGTGGCCCTACCTGGGCCCGATGTCTGCCGGCTGGAGGTCCCCGGCCACGAGGGCCACGAGGTAGGCGGGCACGGGGTGCTCCATGTGGAAGCGGTAGACGCCCTCCTCCTCCACGTAGGTGCTCTGCGTGGCACTCATCAGCACCTGCACCCCCGACGGGGCCTGCATGCGAGGAGCCCCCACCCATCAGGGCACCCTGCGTCCTGGATGGGGAACCCCACGCTCTGGTGGAAAACCCTACAACCCGGGCCAGGGAACCCCAGATCACAACTAGGAACCCCAAATCCTCCAATAGGGCACGCCCTATCCAGGACAGGCAATCCCATGCCCTCTGTCAGGGTGACCTATGGCAACTAAACACCCCAGGTCAGGAAACCCCATTTCCATTGCAGGGAGCCCCACATCCCCGACAGGGAGCCCCGTGACCTGGGCTGGACAGCCATATCCCCGTCAGGGCACCTCTCATCACAAAGAGCCCCCATGCTCTGCTGGCAACCCCTCTCCATCTGCCTCCTCCCACACTGGGCTTCTTCCTGGAGGGTGGTGAGGAGGCAGGCCAGGCCGGGGGATGCTGACCTTGACAACGGCCGAGTAGGTGCACTTGACTGCGGGCGTGTCGAAGCAGGGGAAGAAAGAGCGGTTGCACACAGAGTGGCCCTGGGTGAAGACGAAGGGCTTGGCATTGCCATAGGTCAGCTCAGGGTCCAGCCACCAGATCTGCAGGCAGGCGGTGAGCAGGCCATCAGCTGGGGCCACCCTCCCTACCACAGAGAGGCACGAGGGCCCCTGTCCCACGGAAGGGGTCACATGGGGATGCCAGGACCTCCCTGCCAACCATGCCTCACTCCAGGAAGCTGGGCAAGTTTCCTGGAAAGAGCAAGGCCTTATGAGCAGCCCCAAACCTGTGGTCCTGCTCAGGCTTCTTGGCCCAGAGCCTCTGGGGGCAGCAGACAGAGAGGAAGACAGCGAGGGCCCAGGAAGAGATGGCCTGCTTGGGCTCCTCCAGGGCCAACAGCTGCTCCTGGTCACCATCGCCTACCCAGCCCTTAGTGGACCCAGAACGCGGCCAGCAGGAGGCTGGGCACCCAGAAGCCAGCCCAGGGGGGTCTCTTGGCCCCAGCCCCTGTTCCAAGCTTCCGAAGGGAAACTGAAGCAGTGTCAAAGACTCAAGTCCAAGTTCTTACAGGCCGGCAGCAAGGAAAAGGAGCCGAGAACGTGAACATGGGAGAAACCGGTGCTTCCTGATGACCCCACATACCGGAAGGGAGCTCCTGAGCCCAGGGCCACCCCTGAGAATGGGACCAGGCACTTGGAAAGGATGGGCCGGGTGGGCCAGGAGTGGCCATGGGAGGGCTGCTGGGGCCTATGTGTGGCCCCTGACTCTGTTCTCCCCACATTCCCCTCTGCTGGCATGTGATCACTGGAGCAAACTAGATTGTTCCTTGTCTGCTCCAGTGACCAAGCACACAAGCCTCCACCCAGGAACTACCCCCCACCCAGCCTCTGCAAGTGATGAGACCGTGGAATCCATGGCTGTGGGCGTTCATGCTGAGATCACAGGAGCAGTGGACCACCAGACCCAGGAGGGGCCGCCACCCTCCTCCCCCGCACCACCACCACAGACCACGGACCCAGGTGGATTTCTAGACCAGGCAGGGCTGCCTATCTGGTTCCGGTCAGATCCTGGCCAATGTTCACCAGTTTCTTTTGGAAACTTCCTTTTGGCTGCTACGTCTCTGTCCCCTCACTTCGGGAAGCCAGCAGTTGTATGTTCTTTTCTGCTGACCCCCCAACTCCTACCCCAGGCTACTCCATTTGCGCAGAAGGCCTGTCCAGGGAGCCTGTTAGAAACTGCAGAGTCCTGGGCCCCGCCCCAGAACCACCAGGGACCAGCACCCAGGAATCTGCGTTAAGGAGACTCTGCAGCAGATCCTGCTTCAGATGGTCCTTGGCCCATGCTGGGGATAGGTGCCCACAGTCCCCCAGACCTCTCTCCCACCACAGCCTCCCCTCCCACTGACCCTCCCTTCCTTGGGGCTATCTGCAGGTGGCGCCCAGCTCTGGCTCTCTGTTCCCACCACCAGCATCCACTTCTCAGCCCAGCCAGAGGGCCCAGCCAGCACTGCTCTCTCCTTAGCCTAGTTGAGACCAATGGGGGCCACTCCCTCCCTGGGAGCTGGGGGCTGGCGCAGACCCCGCAGGCAGACAAGGCCCGGCCCTGGAGGTGAGCCATCAAATTCTTTCAGGGTGCAGGGGCCAAGGGGCTGGGCCCAGGCTGCTGACTCTGGACGCCGCAGGGCAGGCAGAAAGCTATTCTTGCTGGGGTGGGGGCAGGGTATGGTGTTCAGGAATGGGATGCAAGAGACAAATTGCCTCTGGAGGAGTGGGTCCCCACTCCCAGCAAGCTGCAGCCTCGCCTGGCACTGGGACAGGTTCAGGGATCTAGGTCTGAGTCCTAGAACAGGCTAGGGAGAGAAGAGCCTGAGCCCTGAGGTATTCCTGCAGGATGGTGGGGGCCTGGGGTCAGAGGCCAGAGCCTCCGTCCTCTGCAAGTGACCCAGATGGCGGGCCACGCCCCAGTCCCCATGCCCACAGCTGCATCATCTGTGGGGACCATGACGCCCCTCTCCGCTCCAGTCACCCAGGGATGACGGCTGCTCTCACTGGCCTGCCCCAGTCTCCAGCGGCCTGGCGTGCGTCCCGGCCCCACCGTTCTACTGGTCATGGTCTTGAGTGGACCAGATGCAAAGGCTGCAAGCTCCCAGACTGAGGTCAGGGAGAAGCACGTCTCTGTGTTCTCACTGCCATGCGGGAGACACATCTGCCACCCGTCAGAGCCCCAGATTACCCGTGCAGGCGGCAGGGGCCAACCAAGCAGGCCAGCAAGCTGGCACACTCGGGGGAGCTCAGGGCACGCACTGTAGTGGTGGGGCCTGCTGAGGGTTCCAGGAAGCCCACAGATGTGCGTCTGGTCTGAGCTCTTCCCATCTGGATGTCACCTTGGTGGCTCCTGGCCAGATGCCACCACCCCACCTGTCCCTTTGCATGATACAGACAGTGACAGATGGAACCCCCAGGGCCTCCCAGAGCTGTGTGCACGCTGTGTCCGTGGGGGGAGAGCGGTGTCGCATGTGTGCTGTCCACATGGGAACCCAGGCAGGCTCCATGCTGCAGGAGTGAAAGGGCCTGCTCCGTCTTAAGGGCCTCATTGCGGCAGACCTGAGCCACCCGGGCTTTCTGGCAGAGCCTCTGGGGCGGTGGGTGCTGGGCGCCCAAAGCCCTGCAGAGCCCATGTGCCTGTCTGCGGGGACACCCAGCAGCAGCCCCCACCCCCACCCCAGTCCTCACTCACAAGGCCCAAGGCACAGAGCCAAGCCGGACCCTGTGTGGCTCTGGCAGCTTGGTCTCTCTCGCCACCTCCAGAGAGCAGATAAGCTGCCCCCAAGCGCTCTGAAGACCTAGGTCACATGGAGGCCCTTGTACGTCTGACACCACCCACCGGCCCGCCCCTGGTGCCAGGCTCCGGCAGACCTCAGGACTGGCTCGAACCCACTGGAAGCTGTCCTCATTCCTGGGCAGGGACAACCCCAGCACTACTGAAAGGAGAGGTCTCCTTGGGTGGCATGCTGTCCCTTGCCCCCACTCCACTGGGCCAGCACCAGGACTCTCACTGTTTCTAAGGCTCCTAAAAACTCCCCAGGCATCCGCTGGCAATCACTGTGGGCACCTGAACAGGACTCCGGGGCCAGGTGGAGGGGTGCCAGGCTGGAGGGCGCAGGCTCCCTGGGGCCGGGCTGGCCCCGCCCTCTCTGCAGGTGCCCCAGGGGTAGACCGCCGGTTAGGGTCCCCTTGGCTGGCAGCGCAGGGAGAGGCCGCCTGGAGACCACCCTGAGCCCTGGCCCCGCGGACTCACGGCGGGGGCGTCCGTCGAGGTGTAGCGCAGGATGACCTGGAAGGGCTGGTGCGCCTGCAGCTCGGGCGGCAGCGTGACAGTGAGCGAGGAGCCGTAATCGGTGAACGGGTCCACCCTGAAGGCCAGCGGGCAGCAGGCGGGCTCGGCGCCGGGCGCCTCGGGGAAGGCGGGCAGCGGCGGCGGCGGCGCGGGCCCGGGCTCGGCGGCCGCGAACGCGAAGGCGCAGGGGGGCTCGTTGGCGGCGGCGGCGGGGGCGCGGCGGAAGGCGGCCGAGTGCAGGCGCAAGGCCGGGTGCGCGTCGAGCACGAGCGCGCGGGGCGCGGGCCGCAGCGCGCACAGCTCGAGCACCAGGCAGCCGGCCAGCTCGCGCGCCTCGGGCCGCAGCTCCAGGCCCAGCTGCAGGTGGCGGAGGCGGAAGAGCTGCGCGCTGGAGGCCGAGGCCACGTCTAGGGCGGGCGGCGGCTCCGGCGGCGGGCGGGCGGGCGCGGCCTCGGCGCCGGGCGCCTTGCAGCAGCAGCACTGCGCCGCCATAGCCGGCCGCGCTAGGTGAAATCCATGGGCGGCGGCCGCGCCGGGCCGCGGACAGCGGGCAAGGGGCGCCGGGCGGCGGCGGTGGCGGCGGTGGGGCGCGGGCACAACAGGAAGTCGCGCCGGGAGCCGCCCGGCCCGGCCCCGTGCCGTGCGCCGCCCCGCTCGGGCTCCGCTCGACCGCCGCCGGGGGCGCTGTGCGCCGGGCCGGGCCGGGGGAGCCGGGGACGCGGAGCGCACGGGACCCGGGCGGGGGCGGGCGGGGGAGTCGTGCTCTGAGGATACTAGGTTGGGGGCGCTCTGCTTGGGGGCAGGGCCGGGGAGTGGGTAGAGGGAGGCGCCGTGCGTGGGAAACCTGGAAGCGGGGCCTGCATGTACCAGTGCGCGGGCCATGTAGGGGGTTCGCCCGGCTGGGAGCGGGGGGAGCTGTGCGCGGGGCCGACTAGCAGACCGGGGGTCCTGTGGGTGTGTTGTGTTCTGGAGGACCAGGGCGCACAGCGGCATGGGGGCACCGGCTGGCCAGGCGGCCTCCCAAGCCCCGTGCTCTTCTGCCTGGACTTCTCAGGGTTGTTGCGTGCGGGTTCCTGGGGGTAACGGCTGCCTAGTGCAGTCTCTGCTTCTTCCAAGCCAGGAAGTACATACACGCCCCCCCCCCCCCCCCATGAGACCAGTGGTCTGTGTTGTGGCCCATGCTGGAGCTTGGGGGCCTTAGGGCTGTGCTGTCTGATAAGGTGGCTCTAGCCACGTGTGGCTATTTACATTGAAATGAAATACAATTATAATTTTAGTTCCTCCCTGGCATAGCCTGTTTCAAGGTCTCTACGCGTGTGTAGGGTACTGGTCAGTGGCAACTGTGTTGGTCCGAGTGGATAGTCCATCTTCACAGAAAATGCTCCAGGGCCCCCTGTGGAGCAGGTGAGTGCTGGGGCCTTAGCGGGATCCACCCTGCTCCCCACCCCACACTGCAGGGTTGTGTCCGGAGACCAGGGTCCTGTCCAGAGACCGGGGCCCAGAGGAGAGGGCTACACACCAGGGAGGCCTCTACCTGAAGCCATGGAACGAATGAGGCCACCAAGTTGATGCTGTTATCATGATGGAAGAATTCAGATCTCCGGGGAAAAGGGGCTCTGGGGCCTGGAAGGGCATCCAGGAGCCTCACACACTGCTCTCCTCTGCTCATCCTGGAGTAGCATTTAATCCTCCTGGACTCTGTCTTTGCCTATAACCCAGGCGGTGGCTCCTGCCTTCCTCCCTGGGAGCAGGGGAGGTGGTGGGAGCGAAGGCTGGTGGGAGGGAGGACCATCTCCACCGGTGTGGAGTACTTGCACTGAAGCATTGCTTCAATTTTCCCATGCATCCTCTTAGTTGAGGTAACACAACTCCGGACTCCCCAGGAACCCCAGGGCTCCTGTAGTCACTTGGAAGAGGAGATCAGTTCTATGTCTAAGACTCAAAAGAGAAGAGAGCTGGGGTCTGATTGGTCCTAATTCACATGGCCCAGCGCCTGCCCATGTGGCATGGTCCTGAGGCACTGGGCAGAGGGTTTTAGATTATACTCCCAGATTTAGGAGCTTTTCTGAGCCCCTTCCCCAGGCCAGTTGGCTGGGGCTGGAGGAGCATCAGGACTACACGTAGGTACCCAGATGAGCCTGCCCAAGTCCCTTCAGTCAGGTTGACCAAGAGCTGGTGCCCTCAGAAGCCATCAGGGGCTTCCTGTCTTCCCAGTTCCCTGGACTTGGAGAAGCAGGAGTTACCTCTCATCCCTTCTCTGCTGGAGGGCCCTGCAAGGGTCCCCAAGGTCAACTCTGCACACAGGACGGGTAGAGTGGGGCAGCCTTGCTGGTCCACAGCTGTTACCCTCCCCCCTTCTCCTGGGGTAGGGATGCCTGCTACCCATTTATGAAAGGAACCAAAACAAGCCAGTTTTAGAGCAAACAAAGCTGTTTTGTGGGACCAAAGTCAGCCCACTGAGGTACCTTGTGAACTGTGAGGCCCACAGGTGGAGGGGTGTGGTTGTCCTCAGTCTCCACCCTGTCCCTGTCCTGCAGGGGACAGTGCCTTCAACACAGCCCTGTGGCCCTTCCCTGTAGCCAGTCTGTTCCCCAGCAGCAGGAGGCAGCATTGCACTCCAGCCTTCTGGAAAGCCACTGTCTAGGGGAGGGAGGTTGGGGGCGGCTGCAATGCACTTCTCCCCTCTCCCCACCCCGACCTGACCCAGGTTGACGAAGGCAGAATCAGGGCTATCAGACGCTGGGGTTTCTCCCATGGAAACTGTCTTCTGGTGATCAAATCCTGGCTGGCTTGGGTGGGCTGAAGCAGTTGACACTGCCTATGCCCTGCCTTCCCCTAATGCTCACTGGCACCCCCCTCTAGGGGCACTGTGCCCGGGAGGGGTCAGGTCCCTGGCCTCACCTGCTGGGAGGCAGATGTGGAGGCAGGCAGAGGTCCTCAGGAGAATGGGGCCTCTGGTGAGAGTGTCTCAAACAGAACCAGTGGGTAAAACACAGACGTCTTTCAACCCGGCCCAGCACTGTCGCCCTTGCACCTTCGTTACCCAGAGCCACAACAGCCAGCCAGCGGTGGGAGGGTGTCCCAGCAAAGATGCTGTGAGTGTGCTGGGTTAAAAACTTGGACTCAGGTCCTGGGAAACGGCTCGGCTCACCTCTAAGCCACTGTAGCCTGGCCTGCTGAGTGGAGACGGTGATGGCAGCTTCCTTATGGAAGGGGTTGGTGGCAAGGCGATGTGAGCACTGAGGTGCCTGGAGAGAGGTGGTCAGCAAGTCCTGTAGAAGGTGGTAGAATGTGGCTTGGCCGAGGTGAGCTGCAAAGGGGTCATGACAGGAGCAGCATTCAGGGGCGGGAGCTGGTGACGTGACACTGTGAGGGGCTGGGTGTTGGCCTACAATGTGTGGTATATGCTTGCAGCCAGGGACCGACAGAGGCTGTCATTCCTGCCACAGTCAGGACCCAGGTGCAGGTCTAACGGCGGGGAGAGGGGGCCCCTTTCACGGCCATCCCAGTGTCTTACAAGCTGTGAGCTTCCCATCCCGGTGACTCTGGGCTCTGCTGGGTCTGAGGTTTTGTTCCCAGCTATGACACTTCTCACCAGGGACACAGGTGTCCCCCAAGATGGCAGGCTGACACACCACCTGGCCATTCTGAGCTTTTCAGGCCACGGAGGCAACATGCACATCAGGGGCTGCTGGACTGGGTGGAGTGACTGGTCCTGATTTGAAGGAGCAAGGGGGCTGGGGCCAGGAGGAGTGTGCTGAGCTTGGGACATTCTCCCGATTCCTCCCATCCTCCCTGCTGAGGACGTGAGGGAAGCCACAGCCCCAGGGCCACCCCGGGCCCTTTGGAATGGAGCCTCGAGTCACCTCACTGGGAAAGACCAGGACCAGTGAGGTGCAGGCTGAGGAGAACATAACACGAGTAGTGGGGATGGGAAACAATACACACTAATTACGATGTTTTATTAATTACATTGATGTGTATAGAGAGGCATATATTAACCAGGGTCTGTATTATCTGTAATTCACATTGTAACCCGGTTTCCCTCCCCCCCATCTTATTTGAGGGTGTCGATGGTGATTACTTTTCTAGGACAGCCTGTAGACCCCAGGATGCAGGTGAGTTGTGTCTGAAGCCACGGGCTCAGATGCACAGGTGGTGAGTGCAACTGTGACGTGAGGCCAGGGCTCGGTGCTGTTGTGGAAGCTGTGAGGTCAGTATGGCCGGAGGCGGGCACAGGTGCTGGGCTGTCGCTGGGCAGCCTCACATCCTGGCCTGTGTAGCAGCATTTCCAGGCCGGGTCCCATGCTGGATTCTGATGGGACCAGGTGAGGTTTGGGGCAAGCCATATGGCTCCAACAGGTGGCAGGCACAGGCTTTGCCAGCAGAGCTGGTGTCCTCCCGGGAGTTGCCCACATCAGTGATGGGCAACCAGGACTGGGGAGGGGGAAGGGGTCTCCATGACTCCTGTACTTTCCTACCTCTCGACCTTGGCTCCCTGGCCTTGCTCTGTGTATTAAATACCTTTCTGCCTAAAATTTCTCACGTGGTTTTGATTTTCCTGACCGAAGCCCTATCTGGTAAACCTGCTGACCCAGGAAGGGACGCTCCCAGTCCCCTCTTCAGGGAACACAATCCCGCAGTACTGTCAAACGGGCTCTAGCTGCATTTCAGGAAGAAGCAGAAAATGAAAATTCTGTGCCACAGGAAGGAGGACAAAGACCCCTTCTGGTCGGCGCTTCAACTACCTCCTATTCCATGCGCCCCGCACTCGGGGCTGGCTCTTCTCCAGGGACTGAAGGGCTAGGGCTCATTCTGGAGCTCATCTCCTCCCGTTCCGGAGCACGGTCCCGAGGGCTCCATGGACAGGCGGGGCAGGGACTGCAGAGCCTCCTCGTACTTCTGCAGCTGAGTCCAGAAACCCGGATTGGGCTCGGCCACTGGGCGGGCGCTCTTCACCGCCTGGGTACGAGAGGCAGAGATTGAACGCAGCGCCACAAGGTCCTCTGAGCCCCTACCCCCGGCAGGCCCGCCCCACCTGACGCCTCCCCCACCCCCCGCCAACCTGGGAGGCCAGCCCGATATGGGAGGCCAGTCCCATCTGGACGGTCCGCCCCACCTGGAAGGCCCCCGCCAGGCTGAGGCTGCGGTGCCGCATGAGGTAAGCGGTGCAGACTGCGGCCGAGCGGCTGCGGCCATTCTTGCAGTAGACCAGGCAGGCGCCGCCGGCGCGCACCGCGGCCTCGATGGCGGCGCAGGTGGGCTCCAGGTGAGCCAGCAGGTCCTCGGCCGGGTCGTCAAACACGGGAACGCGCAGCTCGGCCACGCCGGGCGCGCACGGGCCGGGCTGCTGGCGCGAAACGTTGACGCACAGGGTGACTCCCGCGCGCGCCAGCAGCTCCGGCGCGGCTGCGGCGCGTGCAGTCCCGAGGAACAGCGAGGGGGCGACGCGCACGAACGGCGGCGGAGCGGGCAAGGCCACCCCGGGGACCTCGCGGCGGCCGGCTGGTCCCCGGTCCATGACCCGCGCCCGGGTCGCGGCACAAGTTTAGGCGTTCGGGCGGCCCGTGGGGCACCCCCGGGGTCCTAAAGGCCTCTGAGGGTCCCACCCGCTGGGCCCTGGCCGCCTCCGCATTGGCCGGGCAGGGCGGGCTCGTCTTCTGATTGGCGGCAGGTGGGGGTGGTGGCCATTGGCTGGGCTCGTGGGCGGGCGGGCGGGCGAGTGGGATTGGCTGCAGCGTGGCGGGCGGGGCCGGAACAGGGGATGAATGGGCGGTTCCTGGGGGACTCGGAGACCCGGGAGCTGCAGTCCGGCACCGGAGCGCGGCGCTCTCTCCGGCTTGCTGGGCTGGGCAGGCAGCGGCGGGGGCGGACCTGCAGGGCTGGGCTTCTAGAGCTGCAGTGCCTGACCCTGCTCCCGGGGTTGGGCGTTGGGGGTAAGGGGTGGCTCACAGATGTGGCCATCTGTCCCGGAGCGGTCCGGCCGTGGAGGAGGCGGGCAGCAAGGCCCCAGCTGGGCGCGGGGAGGTGGGCTTCTCCTCCAGCTACCGTGCGGAGCACAGGGGGTCCGGTCCGGTATCCTCCGTATAGTTTGGTTAGTAGGCTGCCTGGCTTCGTTTCCTCTTAGGAACTAATAATTGTAATGCCGGTTGAGGTGCCTTTTAGTACAGCGTTATGTTTGTTCCCTTTTCTCTGCTTCCTAATTGCCCTTTGTAATTTCTGCATTTTATTTTCCCTTTTATTGTAAAACAGTTCATTGAAATGAAACTGTTTGCTATTAAATTTTAATCATTTCTTCAAATAGCAGTGTTTTTATTTTTCTTAATTTTTGGTTTTCTTAATTTTGGTTTATCACTCTAACTTTTAAAAACTAACATCGTTTAGGGGCTCCTGGGTGGCTCAGTGGTTTGTCGTCTGCCTTCAGCTCAGGTCAGGATCTCAGGGTCCTGGAGTAGAGCACCGAATTGATTTCCTGCTCAACCAGGAGTCTCCTCCCTCTCCCTCTGGCAGACACGCCGCCCCCCCGCGCCCCGCCCCCCCCTCCCCCCCCCCCCCCCCCCCCGCTTGTGCGTGGTCTCTCAAATAAGTTAAAAACAAAACAAAACACATCGGGGCACCTGGGTGGGTCAGTGGGTTAAGCCTCTGCCTTCAGCTTGGGTCATGATCTCAGGGTCCTGGGATTGAGCCCCGCATCGGGCTCTGCTCAGCCGGGAGCCTGCTTCTCCCTCTCTCTCCCTGCCTGCCTCTCTGCCTACTTGTGATCTGTCAAATAAATAAATAAAATCTTTAAAAAATATATATTAAAAAAAAGAACCCACATCATTTAATGTTGACATGAGTAAGAAGACTTATTCAGGTTTTTCTGATGGCCGGTGTCATTCAGGGATGTCTTTCCCGGATTGGTTTCAGTGAAAGTAGCTGTCTTGCAACTCTGTATAAATGATATTGCACTTTGTTTTATTCTAATAATAGTAAACGTTTTTTCTGATTCATCTGTAACAAAGCATCACAAACTCAGTAGCTTAAAACAACAGAAGTTTATTTTTCCCTTTCTGTTTGGATTTTCCAAATTTCCCTCTTCTTATCAGGACACTTCGTCATTTACTTCAACACATATCCTAATCCAGTATGACCTCTTGGATTATTTGCAAATACTCAGTTTCCCTATATGGTCATTCACAGGTACCAGGGTTTAGGATTTAAGCTTAATGTTTTGGGGGATGCCATTCAACCTGCAACAGATGGTATGGTTTACCAAGTTTGTAGGACTTTACCATCTTTCTCTCTTTCTTTCTTAGATTTTGTTTATTTGACAGAGAGCGAGAGAGGGAACACAAGCAGGGGGAGTGGGAGAGGGAGAAACAGCCTTCCCAGTGAGCAGGGAGTCTGAAGTGGGACTTGATTCCAGGACCGCTTAACAGACTGAGCCACACAGGCGTCCCTCTTTCTCTTTCCATAGCAAAGGAATTTTATTTTATTTTTAAAGATTTTATTTATTTTAGAGAGAAAGAGCAGGAATGGGGGGAGGAGTAGAGGAAGAAGCAGGCTCTGTGCTGAACAGAGCCCCATGTGGGGGACTCTCGATTCTACCATCCTGAGATCCTGACCTGAGCAGAAATCAAGAACCAAAGACACCTAACCCACTGAGCCATCTAGGCGCCCCCCAAAGGAATTTTAAAGACAGTCTAATTTGTGCTTTAAATTCCCAAACCCACAATTGGAGGGAGTGTGGCAGAGAGATGGGACCTCGGGGGAAAGATAAGAGGTAAAGAGAGAGGGGATCCAGGAACCAAGGTGGGTATGAAAGAAGAGATGAATTGGGAGGTAGAGGGCTGGAGGAAGCACTCCAGAACCCTAGCCAGAATCTAGCCACAGGGAAGGGACTGGGCATGGGCTTTGTGTATCCCTTTCCTCTTGCAGCCTGGGCCTAGGATTCCAGGCCCCGCGCCTGAAGAAAGCCCCACCCCTCTCAAAGCCTCCACTGGCTTCAGTTGCAGAAAGCCCTTGAGCTGTTTCCCCCTGCTGCGCCTCTGCTTCCTAGCCCGATTCCCTGCACTGCGCTCTCTCGGGAGAGCTCCCGCGCCGCCAGAGACCCGATCCAGGACTCGTCCCTCCGCAGTCTTCTCCAGTGACGCCTCGGTCCACACAGCGAATCCTTGTCTTCGTGACCTGGAGCACCTCGGTCGTCTTGTCGCAGCAGCGGACAGCTCCCGCTCCATGTCTGCTACAGTCTTGCACG
Organism: Meles meles; assembly: GCF_922984935.1. Classification (NCBI taxonomy): domain Eukaryota; kingdom Metazoa; phylum Chordata; class Mammalia; order Carnivora; family Mustelidae; genus Meles; species Meles meles. The sequence goes on along the minus strand of NC_060074.1, from coordinate 46,985,562 downwards.
GAACCGACGAAAATCGGCTTTGGAGTCCGGCAGAGCTCCATCAGACCTTGGCTCTGCGGCGTGCGGGCACACGGCGCTGGGCAAGCGAATCTCCCTGTGCCTCGGTTTCCTCCTGTGTCCCACACGCACAGTCCCCGTGCTCTGTTCCCGGAGGCGTTGGAGCTTTTAGCGCTAACCCCCGGGGAAGCCCTGTCCCACAGCTTGCTCCCCGCGCTCTGCTGGATGTGGACGTCGGGGTCCGCGGTGGAGACCTGGCCCGCCGGCTCGCCGCGCCTCTTGCTGGGCTCAGAAGGAAGCCCAGCAAGCGCGGGAGCGCGCGCTCGGGGCCCCGTGAGGTCACAGAGGGACGCCCCTGGGCGGGGCCTGGGCGGGCCGGGCGCGGGGATTGGCGGAAGCCGAGAAGCGGTCTCCAGGGAAACCTGACGCTCTGGGCTGCGGGGCGCGGCGCGGGGCTGCTCTGAGCTGGCGGTTCTGGGCGGACCAGAACGCTGGGTGCGAGCACTCCGAGCCTCGGTGTGGCCCCGCGACAGGGGTGCGGTCGGGATCCCGGCGGGAGATCGTGGGGGCTCGTGGGGGCTCGTACGGAGCTCGTGGGGGGCGGCGGCGGAGGCCCGTGCCTGGGACCCGACGCCCCCTGGGACTGGTCCTCTGACCCCCGGCCCCGGGCAGGCAAGCGATTTGGGACCCGGCGGGCTTGAGAGGCTGTGAGTGTGAGGTCTGGCGAGGGCGGCGTCCCTGCACTTGTCGGCGCATCCTCGCGGGCTGGCTCCAGAGGCCCATGGAAGAGGGGGCGCCCGCTGTTTGTGGCCCCTCTGGGGCCATTAGCAGTCATAACACTGAGCCCAGCACAGGACCCTAAGATGTCGTGGGAGGGTGGCTCCAACCGCCCTTAATGTGGTTCCCGCCCCACAGGAGGGACCGGGACCCCTAGGGGCGCTGGCGAAGGTTTCTCCAGGAGTTTCCAATAGGATGGGGTATCAAAGTTAGGGGGAGGGGGCTTTGTTTCTCTGAGGCGGATGGGGGCTGGGGACCAGTCCCTGGATGTCGCCAGGAGCCCTGAGGGCGAATGTGGGTCCGTGGCTTTGTTTCCAGGTTCGAAGATAAGAGGCATGGAGAACAGTTATTCCTCAGCCTTCTATTTCGAAATCCCAGATGTTAACATCTATGAAAATCAGCCGGTGGGGAGGGGCATCGTGCCTGCTGCCACCCAGGACCAGGGGACCCTGGAGAGGTCCAGGACAATGGAGACGCTCTTTACCAAAAGGTGCGGGGTGGAGTGGGGGCTCCCACGGGGGGTTCCAGCCTGACCCTGGGGCCACTTAGCTGGGAGCCAGCATTGGGGCAGGTGTTAAAAACCGCTAAAAGTTATTTTGCTCCTCAAAAACTCCTCTCTGGAGAGATAGGAAAACCTTAACATTGTATCAGCAACCACTGAGGAAAATTACAACAGTTGGTAAGGAGCCCCCTGCCTGATGTCTGCACACTCCTCCTACCTCACCCACTCTGCCTTTCTGTGTCACCTCCTCATGGCCTTAGAAACATTGGCTTTATACTGTGGCCTTCCCAAGTTGGCACAGCTTCTTCACAGTATGATAACCGTGAGAAGGTCTACTTTGGGCCAGACGCTGCCCTCAGAGCCTTATCTTGGCCTCCTGTGAAACCCACCCTATAATCCTATTGTATTTGTTCCTGGTGCAGACTGAACTGTGTCTCCCTGGTTCTTCCCCGGCACCAGAATCCATGTTAAAGGCCTCACCCCCAATGTCATGGTGACTTGCATTTGTCAACAGAAGCCCAGCACACCCTCCCATGGATCAGCTGTCCTCCATGCCCCCCACCCAGCCCTCAAGATGGGGGGAGTAGATTTAGATGAGGTCGTGGGGTCCCGTGGTACGATTACTGCCCTCATAAGAAGAGGAAGGAGCTAAAGCTTTCCCTTTTGGCCTCACCAGGACACAGTGAGCAGGTGCCGTCTGTGAACTAGGAAGCTGGCCTTCATCGGGAACAGAGCCTGCAGGCACCCCCAGCCTCAGGGCCCCCTCCAGACTGAGAAGCTGGGAGTCCAAGGCCCCCAGTCTATGGGGCTTTGCAATAGTCTGAGCGGACTGACAGAGCCCCCCTTTTGCAGAGGAGGCAAGTTGCTGAGTCATAAGAGGGGAAGGGACCAGTCTAGTGGCAGAACTGGGTGGCCAAGCCCTTGTTCACCTTGCCAGCTGGCCGTCTCCGGGGACCCTGCCTGCCGCAGGCCTTGGAGCTGACTGGTTGCGTTAATGATGCTCCTGACTGATCTTAAAATCATCTCCATTTGTTTTTTAAAGGAACATTTCCCTTGGTTCCTATTTGTTGAATTAAGCAACTAGGGTAGCCGAGTGGGAGGAGAAGTGGTGTAGGAGTTTGCTGGAGCTGCGACAGGCTAAGCAGCATGAACACAGGAAACCTATTGTCTTTCAGTGTGGAAGCTGTAAGTCCAGAGTCAGGGTGCGGGCAGGGTGGTTTCTGTTGACGGTGAGAGGGAGACTGTGCTCCAGGCCACTCTCCTTGGCTTGTAAGTGGCTGTCTTCTCCGTGTGTCTACATATCACCCTCTCTTCATGTTCTTCTTTATGTCCACACTTCCCCTTGGCTGAAGGACAGTAGTCTCACCGGCCCAGGCCCATCCTAGACTGTCCACCTGACAGTGGCAGAGGTCCGTAGACCAGAGACACCAAGATGCAGCATCTCCAGAGAGCCCTTTCGACTTGAGAGGGAGGCAGAGAGGGGGGCCGTGTATGTGATAGGGGGTAGGAGTAGGTCCTCTTTTAAGTCAGGATTTGTACTTTTAGATAGCAAGAGCAAAAAAAAGAAGCAAACTCACCTTGGTGCCCATTCTCGGCCCCATCTCTGCGGCCATCTGTCCGTCTGTCCTACGGGTCAGCTTGCTGCTCCTCTCCTTCGTTAGGCCATTCATGGGTCCATGCAAGTCTGCCATGTGGCCACCTCCTGCCCGGCTGTGCACCAGCTGCCGGCTCCTGAGAGAAGCCCCTGCCGGGAGCACTCTGGGCTGGTGGAGGGCACAAGGCTTGCCCCACAAACAGGTGGAGCAGGGCGACTGTCAGCCTCCAGGTAGCAGAGCTGGGCGTGCCTTCAGGAAACTGGCAGCCATTTAGGCACATGGGACAGACACAGGGTTACACACTTCCTGTGTGATCTGGGGCCATCACTGCACCCCTGTACCTCAGTTTCCCTCTCTGCAGAATGGGGGGTAGCAACAGCATCTGCCCTGGGGGGGTTGTTGGGAGGAAGAACTGAGATGGCCTGTGGTTCTTGGCACCATCATTCCTTAGGCCTGTGTCAGTGTGGGTCCTCCTTCCTCTGCTCTTCACCTCCCTAGAGACATCCCAGAGGCCCCGGAGGAGGAGGAGGAGTCTGAGGGTCCCTCCGGGGAGCAGGACCTGAAGGAGACCTACATCCAGCTGGTCCAAGGCGTGCAAGAGTGGCAGGACGGCTGTGTGTACCAAGGGGACTTCGGGCTGGACATGAAGCTGGGGCACGGTGAATTCTCTTGGCCCACGGGCGAGGTAACCGGCTCCCACTGCTGCTTCCCTCCTGGCCAGGCTCAGCCAGCCACTGCTGTCTCACCTCTTCTTCTTTCTTTCTTTCTTTTTTAAGAGAGGGAGAGAGGGAGCAGGGTGGGGGCGCAAAGGGAGAGAGAGAATCTTAAGCAGACTCCATGCTCAGCACAGAGCCAGACATGGGGTTGATCTCACAACCCTGAGAGCATGACCTGAGCTGAGATCAAGAGTCAGACGCTCAACTGACTGAGCCACGCAGGCACCCCTGGTCTCTCCTCTTCTAAGAGGGACGTGAGGTGAACTTGCAGACCACTGGCAGGAAGGGTGCTAGGCTAACCTCTTTCTCACTGGAGAAGTGTCTAGAGAGAAACTGTATAGACTTCCAGGGTCCCTCTGGGGCTTTCTCCCGGGGAGTGGACAGAAATCCCGCCCTGTGCACACACATCCAAGTGACCAGAGGGTTAAATGCCTGCCCCTTGCAGTTCTACACAAAGAGTGTGCAAGTTAAGAGTTTTTTAAGTTGGGTGGACTCTGATTTGCCCCCACAAAACCATGCAAATTAGATGGGTGCTGGTGGGAGATGGACAGCCCCAGTCCAGTGCCTCTCTACTCAGTGAGTGTCCTTGTGCTGGACGGGCTCCCCAGGAACCATTACTGAGCTCACATTCAACCTCGGGGAGACTGAAAATGGCCTCTGTTGGCTATTGGAACTGAAAAGTCCATCCCTCGGGGTCATGTTGCCCTAGGCTTGGCTGGATGCATGGATTCCAATGACCTTGTTGGGCCCCCTTTCCCTACCTTCATGTGGGAGGGTCCAGAGTGACCCTCCACCATCTGGCAAGCCCACGGGAGCTGCATCACACACTCCTGGGAGAGAGAAAAGGCCCACTCAGGGCTCTGGTCTGCCTGGGGTGTGGGTCCTGTGGCCAAACTCAAGTTAGGGCTGGGGTCAAGGGCAGGAGTCCTCGGGCTGGCCAGGCTTGGTACCATGTGCCTGGGGGCTGGGGTCAGTCCACCACCAACCCCATGGGTAGTCCTCTCCATGACCAGAGGAAAGAGAAGGGACAGCAGGCCGGCAACAGTCGCCACCGCGTTCCTCCAGAGTGGTCTGTGAGCACTGTTGGACCTAGCCTGCTCCTGGTGTGGACAGAGGCTGTCAGCCATGCACCAGCAGCAGTCTGAGGGTTGGAAAGGGCTCAGAATGGGCATCACATTCTTTTTTTCCTCCCAAGGCCCCTGTAGAGGGGCAGGCTCAGACAGACCGGCCCCTGACATCTGTGGGGCTCGGCACAGAGCAGACAGAGGCCTGTACCCATGGCTCAGGACGGAGGCCTTTTTATTTATTTATTTATTTATTTATTTATTAAAGATTTTATTTATTTATTTGACAGATAGAGATCACAAGTAAGGAGAGAGGCAGGCATAGAGAGAGAGAGAGAGAGGAGGAAGCAGGCTCCCTGCCAAGCAGAGAGCCCAATGCGGGGCTCGATCCCAGGACCCTAGGATCATGACCCGAGCGAAAGGCAGAGGCTTTAACCCACTGAGCCACCCAGGCGCCCCAGAACGGAGGCCTTTTAAAGCAAAGCCACTCCAGGGTTCCCAGCCAGGGTCTATAGCCTGACCCTGGGGCCATGCAGGGGAGCCCGAGGCTGGTGGTCTCCCCGCTGCTTGGGCCAACCTGCTGCCTAGGAGCCCAGGAGGATGGAGCTGAGCCTGGGTCGGAGCTCCTGCGTGCAGCCGGCACCCACCCAAACCCCGTCCTGGCTGTGGCCACGCCTGTGCACATTCCCTGGGCACCTGGGTACCCACCCCCGAGCACCTGCTCTACGCGGGTAAGGGACCTCCTGTAATGGACCCTGTGCTCCCCGACTTGGAGGGGGCCTGTGGCTGGCGTGGCTAGCACTACCCCCCGGGGCTGCTCTGTCGCCAGCCTGGAGGGCTTCCTGGAGGGCCCTGGGGGGTGGCGAGGAGTGGCCTCTCAGGCCCGCCAGCTTGGGCTCTCTCCACAGACTTACCGCGGGCAGTGTTACCGCGACCACCGCCATGGGCTGGGCACCTACCTGTGGCCCGACGGCTCCAGTTTCACCGGCATGTTTTACCTGAGCTACCGAGAAGGCTACGGCACCATGTTCCAGAAGACCAGGCTCTTCCAGGTGAGGTGCCCTTTGTGCAGGGGAGAGTCGGGGATGCCCTGTATTAGAGGGGGTGGGCGAGGCTGCTCCACGTGCAGGGGAGGGGCAGGGCTACCCTTTGTGTCGGGGAGGGTTGGGGTCCTCCAGGCCACTGGATCAAAGGATATTTAGGTTCTGGGGAATTTTATTTGTATACTATGTGGTAGCTTTGTTATTTGTGAAGATTAAAACAGCACCAGGAATAAGATACAATATAATAGGGCTCATGAGAAGAAGACGAACCCAGCAAGAAGACAGGCCTCTCCCGGATCCCATTTTCCAGAGCAGGGCTGGATATCAGTCACTGTGTGTCCTTTAGAGTCAACTGTAAATGCACCATAAATGTTTAGTTTTTATACATAAACCAGATCATCTCACATATGGCGTCTTGAAACTTGCCAATGACATACCTTTCCTCCTCTTATGTCCTCCCAGGAAAACCCACCCACGTTGGTTTACCCCTTCTCAGGTGTAGAGCCCTGTGACTAGGACCGCTGTCAACACACAGGAAACTTCCGTCCCCTGACATGACCCGTGCCCCTTTGGGACTGTCCCTTCTCCTGCCCAGCCCTCAGCCAGTCCTCTTGCCTCTGCAAGAATGTGCTGTTAACAAAATACAATACGTAGACCTTTCACTTAGCAAAGGGCATCAGAGATCCACCTGCGTTGCCGTGAGTCCAGAACTCGGTCCCCAGCGCTGAATACTCGGGCAGCGAGCGTCTGGCTTGGCCACCGTTGTCCCCCCAGCCGATGGGCGCTGGGCTAGTTCCAGCTTTGGGCGCTTGTGAATCAACCTGCTACACACATTTATGCACGGTGTCTTGTGCTCGCATGTGGCCCCACCCTCCAGTCCCCCATGACCCTGAGATTCAGACATATTTGCATATGTCAGCAATTCCTTTCTTTTACCAGGAAGTAGTATTCCATGGTGTGCATATGACACAGTCTTCGTTGCTTTGTGGAGAGCCGCATGTTTGAGTTCTTTCCAGTTTTTGGTTCTTATGAATGAAGCTGCTAAGAACACTGGATTACAAGTCCTCATGTGCCTGTCTTTTTCTGCATTTGCATAAATCCCTGGGCGGGGATTGCTGGCCGTGTGTTAGGTGTGTGGCGCATTTTACAGGACACCCCCCAGTGGTTTTCCAAAGTGGCCGTGCCACGTTCCATTTCAGCCCATCAGATGCTAACGTTGTCTTTGCTCCACGTTCTGTCAACCCTTGGTGTCATCTGCTGTTTTCATTTCAAATTTTCTTTCCTAGCTCTTGCTTTTTTTTATATCCTAGTTACAGAATCTTAGCTTAACCCAAGGTGACCAAGACTTTTTTCTCGCCTCCATGTTATGGTCTGGGTGCTGACATTCAGGTCTGTGACCCATTTTAAGGTAACTTTTGCATTTCACGCGACACGAGGATTGGTTCTCCTCCCCTCCCCTGCCCCCAATGTGCTGGTGTCCAATTGTTCCCGGGCCGTCGGTTGAGAAGACTGTCCACTGCTGGCCTTCGCATCGTTGTCAGAAACCCCATGCCGAGACACAGGTCTGGTTGTCTTTCTTCATGCAGTGTCAGGATTGGCCGGTGGGGGGCGGGGTCTGCAGTCCCATTGCCTCCCTTTGCGTGATTTTGGAGAATATCAATGACCATTATTTCATGAGAGGCTGCAAGACGGCGACATTCTAAATCTACAATTCCTCCTCCTTTTATTAACCAGAATTCCTTGATTTATGACACCCTTCATCAGCTGTTTGGTTACTTGGAGGTAGTTTAATGGGAAAAGCAAAATGACCCCTGACCATTTCCCTTTCTTTGCCGGTTGTCAGAGTCATAAGGTGATTACCGTCTAACATTCTTCAGTGGTGATCCCTGGAGCTTAGGGGAGGGGTTTCGTGTCTTTATAAACTCATGGATTTTAACAGATCTGGTTTCCCTCTGTACATCGCAGTTGCTAAGCTCTTCGATGCCCGGTTGGTGCTCTTCGGCCCACAGGAGCCTCTGGGGTTTAGCTCTTGCACTTGACACAACTCCAGCTGGCTTTGGTGGTTTTCTTGCATTTTGCTACGAGGAGTCCCCGGCTTTTCCCCCTGGTTTTTTACTCAACAGCCACGGTATTGTATTTGCATATCTTTCTTCTCGGTCTTAAAAATCTTCATTTCTAACCATTAACATTTCTTACCTGTTTTATATCATAAAACACGTATGACAGTTTCAGAATAATGACATAGCATTGTGACACCCACTGTGACTCCTGAAGGCAACTCGATGTTCGTTTGCCTTCCTTTGGTCCCTGCAGCTGACCCCACAGGAATGTGGAACACAGTCATGGAACAGAATTCCTCTCTGCTCAGTTAATGCAACACCTGGATGTAGAGCTGCACTCACTTGCTTTGCTTTCGTTTTTTAGGATCTGATTTTTTAAAATCTTGCTTTAATCTTGTTTTGTACTTATGTAAAAAACCTGATTTTTTTCTGAAGGCAAACCTAGCAAATGGGGTCCACCCAGAGGAACTGGGCGTCCATCCCTTCTCTTCTCTTTGGCGTCTGCTCTTGTCATTGGTGATTGTTTCTACTGCTTTATTTTCACATGGGCACACACGGGCCCAGGCGCGGTCCTCCCACTTAGGCGGTGGGACGTGTGCTCTGCCCGCCGTTTCCCGTCATCCGGGCATCTTGTGTCCTTATAGCTGGTTGGGAAGGACTGACCAACATGGGAGCTTTTCTCCAGTCTTTGTTGTGCCAAAGGGCCCAGCGGCGAAGCTCTCGCTCGTTAATCATTCTGTGCTTTTATTGGCGATCTTTCGGATACATTCATTCCTAGAAGGGCATTGTTTGATTGCAAATAAATGTGTATCAAAGACAAATTTTTAAGCCTGTGTCGTGTTGCATCCTGTAGACGTGACCATTATTTGGATTGTATTTTATTAGCATTGTAGCTGTTAGTATTATTATGGTCTGCTGCTCTACAACCGTTGTGAATGTATGTGTGACCATAGCTTAGAGGACGTTGGGATTATTTCCTTTTTTTGATAGATTCCTAGAAGGGGAGCTCTTGGGTCAGCTCTTGGGGTATGAGCCTCTGGACTCCTCATAGATCGGCAGCAGCTGCTTTTCCAACTGATTGCCTCCCTGCGCCTCTTGCCTTGCCCTGTCCCCAGTCTTTCCCTGCCCATCCATCATGTGGCTCATGCCTCCTCAGTGACCAGGAGCTTCTAGGCTGCATGTGCACTGCCCACCCCCCAAGCCACTTTCACAGACTGTGTGACACTTCCTGCCCTGTGGCTGCCCCGCAGATTCTTCCAGAAGTCCTCTCCCTTCCTCTTCCCCTGAAACTCCTGCACAATGAAGTCATCCTCAACGCATTTTGCTCGTTCTTTTCTCATTTCTTTGGCCTGTTCTAGACTGCAAGCTCTTGTGGGCAGGGCCGTGCGTCAAAGAGCATTATATCCCACGTGCCCAGCCCTGGGGCTTGCAGCCAGAGAGCTCTGACACAGCAGCCCTGGTCTGTTTCACAGATGAGGGCACAGATCCTGAGAGGGACATAGATGCCCCCGATGGGTCAGGCCCCTGCAGCTTTGCCCAGACTGTTTCCTTGGCCCTCCCGGTGACCTCTGGCTGTCCTTCAGTGCCAGCCCAGGTGACACGCAGCTCTCCTGGGAAGGGGGGTTTCTCTCTGAGCTCCCTGTGCCGGAGCCCTTCTCCTAATTTCCTTGTGTGGGGGGGTTGGCATTGTCTTTCATTCAAGACCCTCCTGGCCATTCCCTCTCCATACATCCTCCGCTCAGCACAGACAACATCCCACCCAGTGGGAGCACCCAGGGAGGCCCAGGAATCACTGCGCTCTGCTGGGTTTGCTGAAAGGGAGGGTTAGCTTTCCCCTCCTCCCCCTCCTCCCCCCTTCTACCTCTCCTTCCCCCCCCCCCCCCACTCCTGCCTTCTCAGTTCATGCCCTCTGGTGTCTCTCTGACCTATTGCCCAGCAGCTCTGCCCCCCATGCTGCTGGGGTGCCAGGGCTGGGCCCCCCAGTGCAGGAAGGGGTTCCCTGTGATGAATCCACACGTGATATCCTCCACATGCTTCTGCGTGGAGACCCCCGAGTGGTATCCCCACTTTCCCAGTGAGGCTGCCCCTGACCACCCCAGACCCACAGCACCTTTCTCCACCAACATGTTCCAAGTTTAGACATTTGCTTTTGGCCCCTGGGCCTGGTGCCTGCTAAGCCTCCACAAATATTTGTTGAATGAATGCATGCATTTCTTAGGATAGTTGAGGTTTTTGATTTGAAGAAGCCAGTTGCAGAGCAGACGGCCCTGCTGAGCTGTCTGTTTGGTGCCGGTGAACCCGGCTTGCAGGGGCTGTACAAAGCAGACCAGCGGTTCGGGCCGGGCATTGAGACCTACCCTGACGGCAGCCAGGACGTCGGGCTGTGGTTTCGGGGGCAGCTCATCAAGCTCTGCACGGAGGTCCCCGGCAGCTTCTCCATACACAACTACCCCGAGTACTCGGGCTTCCTCACGCACGCTCCTGCTAGACTCAGCCTCTCAGGCGAGGAGAAGACGGAGTGGGGCCTGCTCGAGGAGCACGACCCCTTTTTCTATGACTATAAGCGATTTCTTCTGAATGATGACCTAACCCTGCCTCCAGAAATGTACATCTACTCGACCGACAACAGCCACCTGCCCATGACCGCCTCTTTCCGCAAAGAATTAGATGCCCAGATCTTCCTTAATGATATCCCTCCATTTGTTGAGGACGGAGAGCCCTGGTTTATAAAAAATGAGACCCCCTTGATGGTCAAAATCCAGAAGCAAGCTTACAAATACAGGTAAGTCCTCACACTGTTCCTCTTCACTAGGCACCGAGAAGACCAGCTTCTCCCCTCCTCTGACCAGCCTATTCTCGGCGCTAGGCCCCCTGGTGTCCCTGGGACCTGACTGAGTAATTTGCCGGGCTATCTGTCAGGTTAAAGCAAATGTGCTTCTCCTGTTTGATGCAAGCAACCCAGCGATGGAGGAGGAGGGAATGCCATGCTGGGCCTGTGAACTGGGACATGCTGGGTTGCTAGGAGAGGGCTGGGGCAGGCAGGTGCTGGGGCCATCAATGGTCGCACAGCAGACTGGGACGCGGGCTCCTCCCCACCAGCAATTGTTGGAAGGAGCGGTCAGGAAGTTGCTTGATGAGCACAGAGCCAGGGCGGCCCCTAGAAGAGTGTAGAGCCTGGCAAGGGGCTGTGGAAGAGGGTCAGCTCCTGAGCTTGTGGGGCTGAGTTCAAATTTGAGTTCTGGGACACTGTACATGTTTCCTCTGTGCCTGTTGGAACTCGCACACCAGCCTCTGCAGGTTGCGTGTGTGATCAGGTGTCCCATACGTCGGGAATCTGCACGAAGTCCATGCAAAGAGAGGGAAATGCTGTCACCCTGATGGATGAGTATGGCTCTGAACCGAGAGCCAAGGTTGGGGAGCAGGGCAGCAGTAGCCGGGGGGCTGGCTGAGCCTCGGGCTTCTTCAGAACGGCTGGGAAGGATGGCGCTGCTCTGTTGATCGCCAAAGACCCTCTTCCTCTCCATCCCAGCCCTGGAAAAGTTAGCAGCTACCTGATGGAAACTGATCTTTTTAAGTTAAAATTTTCAAGAGTATTTTCATTTGTTTACTTAACTTTGTCCTGTGATATCACTAAACTATTTTAAGATTCATGTTTTGTGAGCGCAAGTGGCTGACTACTTGGGCATTCATGCATCTCCCCATCCCTCCCCCGTCCCTCCCTCCCCATCCATCTCTCCACCCACCTATCCACCCACCCGCCACTCCATCCACCTGTCCATCTGTCCATCCATCATGCAGACATCAGCTGAGCCAGTAATTGTTGGTAACTGGGCACAGAAGCTGCCATAAACCCATAGATTCTTGACTGTGGAGGAGGTTATGTGCACACAGGAGGCTTCAGTGTGTGCTGGTGAACAGGCCATGGGACTTGCGTGTTATCTACTCAAATAGAAAAGCAAATGAGGGGCGCCTGGGTGGCTCAGTCATCAAGCATCTGCCTTCAGCTCAGGTCATGATCCCTGGGTCCTGGGATTGAGCTCCTCATTGGGCTCCCTGCTCGGCGGGAAGCCTGCTTCTCCCTCTCCCCAACTCCCCTGCTTGTGTTCCTTCTCTCACTCTCTCTCTGTCAAATAAAAATCTTTTAAAAAAAGAAAAGAAAAGAAAACGAGCAGAGGTGGGATGTGAGGGCTTGGTGCTGGGCCCCAGACCCATATGTGTGCCCGGCCTCCTTCGGCTGGTCCTGGGAGAGCCCCCTTCACATACACATGAAGAGGCCGATGACTCAGGGATGTATGGGGCCCACGATAAGCTTGAGCATCGCTCCTGGGGGCCACGGTCACACTGCAGTGCTGCGTCCACACTAACTGTGACTGCCCAGTGGGGTAGCCCCCAAGGCGCATGGGGCCTGAGGAGTGGCCTGGAAGGGGAAGAGGAGGGCCTGGGGCTGGGCAGGGTGAGGAAGGAAGAGAAGGGGTATGGAAGGGAGGGCCCATTGTGGGCATCCAGAGTTGGGCCCTCACCACTGAAGCCCGCTGTGTTGCCAGGAACAAGAAGGCTCACACCAGCTGGAACATGGGTGCCATCTTGGAGGGGGACCGGAGAAGCTTTGCACGTCGTGGGCCCAGGGAGAGTCTTGCCGAGGGCATGATCCTTAGGGCCAGGGAAGGGAACTATGACTGGATCTACGGGATCCTCAGGGACGGTCTTGCCAGCGCCGACGTGGCTGACGCCAGGGGCTATACCGTCCTCGCCGCAGCCGCCGTGAGTCCCCATGAGGGGTGTCCCCGGGACTGTGGACCAGTGGCAATATGGGGTCCTTTCCCTTCTGCGGGACTGCTGTCCTTCCAGCCCATAAGTGGGATGTACAGGGTCAGAGGAGAGAAGGCTGGGGACCTTGTTAGTGCGGGCCTTACTCACCTGCTGTCCTCATGAGGCTGGCTTCCTCCCTCTAGGTTCACCGTCACAACAACATTGTCAGCCTTCTGCTGGACAATGGGGCCGACGTGAACAAGTACACAGATGAGGGCCTCACGGCACTCAGCATGTGCCTCCTTCTCTACTACCCGTCCCAGTGCTTCAAGCCCAACATCGCCGAGAGGACGGAGCCCAAGCCCCAGGTCAGCTCCTCGATCTGGCCTGGTGTCTGCAGCACCCATCCCCCAATCTCTGTCCCCCATCCTCCATCCACCTGTCCTGCTCTCCCGGCAGTGGTCCCCAGCCTCCCCATCTTTGTGCAGATCGGCTTCAGGTGGGGTGAAGGGACACTAAGGCCCATGGGCAGGGAGCAGGAGGCAGGGACGGAGCCAGCACACCTGCTCGGGTGTCCTGAGCTCTTGTTGCAATGCCAGGGGATCTGTGTCCCATCCCGGCCACATGCATAGTGGTCAGCTGGAGACCCTCCTGCAGGCCCAGGGAAGGAGATGTGGAGGGAATGCAGGAGGGAGGTCCCCCTTTGCTGGGTGTGAAGAGTGCTGCCCAGAAGTCCCCGGTCAAGTGTTGGTGTGAACTCCTGCTTCAGATTGTTTGGGAAGCACCCCCAGCCGTGGGACCATGGGGTCCCATGGTGGTCCTGCGTTTCACCTGTCCGGGAGCCCCGCCGCCGCCACAGGGGTGCCCTGTACACCTCTGTTCCAGCGCGGGCTGGAACAGTCCGAGGACCTGCTCTCCGCAGGGCAGGGCAACCTCCAGGACCTGTCTCCTGAGCGCCGGCTGCGGCGACCGCATCTCCACACCCCTCAGGAAGCCCTGGACCCTGAGGGTCAGCCCTGTGAGGCCGGCCGGGCCTGGGACTGACCTCCACCCAGCAAGCCTTCCATGGAGGCTGTAGCTTCTCTCCTCGTGGTCAGGGCCCCTCCTGGGTGGGTGAGGGAGCAGCACTAGAATGGTCCCTGGGTGGTACCCTTCTCTCATCTCATCCCTGTCTCCTGAATTTCTTCCTGGAGAAGAGGCTTTTACTGAGTCGTGGCCTATGCCCTGTGGTGGGCAGAGTTCCTCAGTTACCAACCCAGGGACCCTGCCCCTGCTTCTCCTGGGCAGGCCTCGGCTCCTGCCTTCAGTTCTCTGGGGGGGACCACACCAGGTCCCGAGGATTTCAGGGTGGGGGGTAGGTGGGGGGAGCAGGTGCACGCGGGAGGCCAGAGCCCGTGGTTCCCGCTGCCTGGGTGGGGAGGGGGAGCAGGTGGAGGTAAGGAGACCAGATCCCACAGGGTCCTGCCGGCCTGGGTGAGGAGGAGGAGCAGGAGAAGGGGGTTGGTTGGGGGAGAAGGGCAGACCCCACAGGGTCCCGCCGCTGGCCTGGGTGGGTCCTGTGTGCAGGCAGCAGGGAGAGGTCTCCCAGGGAGGCGGGAGCTGAGGAGCCCGCAGGAAGTCGAAGGTGGAGGGTTTGAGAACCAGCTGTAGGGTCCCTTTGCTTTTATGGCCCCATTCTCTTGTATCTGGTTTGTGAGTACTCTCTCCTTCTTGGCCAGAGGTGGTTAACGTACAGGAACAACTTTCAAGTTTCAAGGTGAAGGTGTGAACGGGGGTGGAGATCACTTTGGCCCCTGTGCGGTCACCCCTTCGTTGGGAGTACTGTCCCCACAGCGTCTCCAGGGGGACGCTGGCTGTGGGGAAACCTCATCCTTTATTGGTGAGGCAGCGAGAGCCTCAGAAAGCGTTTATTTGTGCACTTAAAATACTCGTAAAAATCACTCCTCTATTTATTTTTTGAATTTCTTACTCTGAAACCCACGACATGTACACAACGTAAGAGAGGGAATACGTGTGGGAGCGTGCGGGACGGTCCCCAACTGGGCAGCTGCCAGCAGGTGGGCCCCCCCACCGCGTCCCCAGCCTGCCACACCCCCCCTCCCCCACTGCATGCAGTTCAGAGAGAATTCCATTCACATTCACATCAGCGGGCTTTAGTTGTCCCCTAAAGACACATTCTTAGGCCACCACAGACCCCCTCATCTCACCTGAAAAGTTAAAAAGCAAGTTTTGAGTCCTCTGGGATCCCCTGGTGCCCACCCGCCCCCAGCGTTTCTGCCTCAAGGGTCTGGGGTGGGCCCAAGAATCTGCATTCTTGGCCGTGCTGATGGGCCCTGGGACCACGCTTAGACAGCAGAGGCTGTGAACCGGGCATGCAGGAGAGCACCTGCGGGCAGGAAGGTCGCACATTCCCCATTGCCAGTCCTGTCATCTAAATGTCTCTAGGGCTGGGGCGCCTGGGTGGCTCAGTCCCTTGAGTTTCTGCCTTGGGCTCCGGTCATGATCTTGGGGTCCTGGGATCGACCCCTTCATTGGGCTCCCTGCTCAGCCAGGGGCCTGCTTCTCCCTCTGCCCCTCTCCTCGTTCGTGCTCGCTCTCTCTCAAATAAAATCTTTAAAAAAAAAAAAAAGTCACTAGGAGCGACATTAAAAAGAGGTAAAACAGGTGGAATTAATTTTAGTCATCTATTTTATTTAACTATGTGTATCTACAATTGATTCTCTCTGTGTGTAAAATCAGTATCAGGACAGGGCGGCGTTGTGCTTCATCTGCGCACGCGCACCCCAGATCTGGACGGGCCCCAGGTCGAGAGCTCCATTACCACATGTGGCTGGTGGCTGCTGTAGGGCTTGGGTCTCTGTGTGATGCCCCAGATGTTTGCGTCCGTCCCTGGGTTTCTGCAAAGCGTTTTAGTGTTGTCAGCGGAGATGCCTGGAGGATCGCTGTCAGCCGTGAGCGTCGGTTCTTGCTTGAGAAGTTGGCTCAGTGGGATGGATGGGTGCTCCGACTTCTTTCTGCAGATGATTTTTTTTTCCCTCTTTTTGTACTTTCCAAAGGAAGCTTCAGATATGCCAGGAACTCCCAACCATGTCTTCTCATTCCCCGAAGTGGCCAAGGAATCTGTGTATTTAGAGGAATTGGTGCCCAGCCCCGGCAGCCAGGAGCAGAAGTCCACTGTGTCAGGCAGCGAGGAGGACCGCCTGTCTGCGGGCACCCAGCTGTCTCAGGAATCCCCTGAACTGGGGAGCAACCATCAGAAGTGGGACCCTCTGTCACCGCGGGACAGCATCAGCAACCTGGAGAAGGAGGTGGATGGTGTGGTCAGGAGTCTGGACGGGCACACGCTGGGCAGCCAGGAGACGAACTTCGAGTCCAGCATCTGTGTGCGCAACTACTCCATCATGCTGTCCCAGGACCTCCTGCAGAAGAGTGCCCGGGCCCACAGCATGCTGAAGACCTCCTCCTTCAGTGCCCCCGGCTCCACAAATGGCACCATGAGGAAGATGGCGCAGGCCATGACCGAGTAGGTTGCTGGAATGTGGGCATCGGGGCCGAGGGTCCCTTTCGGGGGTGGGTCACAGGCTCAGTGGGCCAGCATCACTTCCCCAGCTGCCAGGAGGAAGCATTTCTAGAGGTGTGTGTCCCACACCCCTGATCCCGCAGGGATGCCGTGGGGCCTGTCCTGCGCACGGCCTCCAAGGTGTCTGTGTGGCTCTGGGTCAGGGGCCTGGCTAGGAACTCGGGGACAGTGGCAGTGAGAATCCAGGGAGTGTGCTCTGGCTGCTGCGGGGCGGGGAGCACCGTGCAGGGCCCACACACATGCACCGGTGCACACCCACAGACATGCTCACATACACATGCCTGCACACACTCACTCCCCCTACACTGTGTGACACATTCACACAGGCACTCGCACACCCGCTTACACAACTCATCACACACTTGACCCCTCACTCTCCATACACACACGCTCACGTGCCCTCACCCCTGCCCTCTTAAAGTGTGTCCCCAGGTGTCCCAGACCCTGTCAGGGAGTCTGTGGGTGGAGGTGATGTCCTGATGTCCCAGACTCACGCAGGGTTGGGAGCCCTCCAAGTGCCGGATTCTGATGCAGCCCAGCACACATTTTTCATAAAACTAGATTGTTTTGTTAATGTGCAATGGGTTTATTGTTACTTTTTAAATGTTTAAGTATTTAAAATTTTTTTCTCAGTTACACTACTGTAGATATGGGCAGATAGAACCTGCATAAACAAAGCTCTTTGGGGTCCTCTGAAGGTGTTAGGGGTAGAGAGGGGTCCCACAAGCAGTACATTTGAGAACGACTGCTCTAGACTCACCCTGCCTCTCCACTGCCTTCTCCCACCTGTGCCGTGAGGGAGGTGGGGTCAGCAGGACGGGCCAGACCCTCTATCTGCCTGCTCACTTGGCCATTCTTAATGCCTCTGTGGCTCCTCATCACCTTGACCTTCCTGTCCAGTGGGGCTGCCGTCCCGGCGGTCCAGGTCCCGGCCAGGCTTCCCCACTGATGCTGGCTCTTTGCCCCTCGTCAGAGCTGTGTGTGTGTCAGTGTGTATGTGCACATCTATGGACATGTGTGTGGTATGTTTATAGTGTGGCCATGTGTGTGCATGCGTGCATGTCTGGGTACGATGTCATGCCCTATGTGTACAAGGTGCTCTATGTTGTCAGCTCCTGGCCACCCGGGAGAGAGGGCTGGTCCCCACCACACGCCCTGGCTCACAGATGACCCCAGCAAGGCGGGGCGGGCACCCAAGGCCGGAGCAGGGCAGGGCTGCAGCTGGACTGGAGCTGGGCTGGCCAGCTTGGGGGGCGTTGGCAGTGGGGGGCTGCCCTGGCACCAGGCAGGGGCTGGGGGTCTTGGAAAGAATGCTGAGGGGCTGTGAATGCTGGGGCTCCTGAGCCTCCTCTTCCAGGGAGTGCTGCTACTGCCTCGGGGTGCCATTCTGTGCCTGTCCCCGCGCCTTGACCCTCACACTAATCCTTGCAGACACAGGAACAGGTGGCAGACCATCAGGCTCCTGCTGCACCGGGGTGCGGACCCCAACCTGTGCCGCGTGCCCATGCAGGCCCTGTTCTTTGCCGTCAAGGCCGGGGATGTGGCCGGGGTGAAGCTGCTGCTGGAGAACAGGGCCAGGACGGACATCCAGCTCCCTGTTGAGGTGGGACCCCCACGGGGGTGTGGAGGGGTCCTGCAAGGCTGAGGGGGTGGACTGATGGGGGCTCATTAGTGGCAAGAAGTTAGAGTACTTGGTTTCAAAATGTCCTCACGGTACTGTTTCTTCTCTGGTGATGAGAACACAGGCTCTTTGCGGTGCTAGGGGCAGGCCCGGGCAGAGTGGGACAGTGGGTGGGGGAGTTGTGGTGGGGACCTGCAGGGTGGTGTGCCTGGGGGGGGTGTGCATGGGGCGGGTCGCGGGGGGCATTGAGGCTGACAGATGTGTCTGGCTTCAGCTGCTGCTCAGTGTCCTGGCTCGGCGACAGGTGGGTCTCTCCTCGCCAGCCCCACTCCTCCCACCCCTGGCCAGGCCGTGCACCCCTTCTCTTCTCTGTGGAGGTGTCCTGAGTGCAGGACAATAGCATGTCTGCAGGAGACCAGGGATAATTTCAGGATAGCCCTCTAGGCTTATGGATGGGACCCCACCGGCGAGATAAGGTGGCAGCCTGTGAACGCCAGACAGATGGCGTTCGCGTGCTCATCCATCCCACTTCCTGCTTGGGCATCTGACCCTCCAGCAGTCCTCTCTGCAGGTGCGGTTCCACGCTATTCTAAGCCTCGGGTGGACACTGAGCAGGCCGGAGAGCACCTGTGTGGCGGGCTGCTGTCCTCCCGACCTTTCTCCACGGGCACCAGCTGTTACCCTGAGACCCTGCTTTGGGGGTTCTGGTTGTGGGGAGCAGACAGCCCTCCACTTCACCCCTGGTCTGCTGCGCGCTCTTGGTGGGATGCTCACACCTCCACGGGGCTGGCCCAGAATGAGCAGAGCCCGGAGATGGAGATGGTCCTCCTGCCAGTGTCTCAACACATGGCCAGGGGCTCCGTGGGTGGAGAACGGACAGGCCTGGGCAGGTTCTGGAGTCGGGAGCCACGTGGCCATCCATGCTGACGGCCTGGCAGGAAGGGCAGTGGCTCTTCTCAGAGGAAGGTAGGTAGGGACAGTTGGTCTAAAGTGAAGACGGGGCTGCTGACTGGCTGCAGGCCCAGCAAACAGGAATACCTTGTCACGTTCCCACATGTCACCATGAGGCAGTGCTGTGGGGTTTCTGAGAGGGTTGGGGCCCTGGGGGTGCCGCTTACCTGGGAGCTGGCCCTCACCCCTACCCATGTTGCCTCTGCAGTTGAGGGCCCTCACCCCCCTGCACATCGCAGCTGCCCTTCCCGGGGAGGAGGGTGTCAAGATAACGGAGCTGCTGCTCCATGCTGTCACGGACGTGGACGCCATGGCCGCTGACCAGGACGACACGTACAAGCCCGGCAAGGTGCGCATCCTGCCCTGCGGGGTGAGGGGGTGCTGTTGGCCCTGGGGGGGCCTCCCCGTGCTCAGTGCTGGCTGCTCCATTCAGAACGTCACTTCTGTGTCACAGTCCCTGACGAGGGCGATTACTGCTCTGTGGGCCCCCAGCCCACCCAGTCTGCCTCTGTTGGCATTCGTGTGCTCCCTGCGTGCAGGGCCACAGTGGGGCGGGGGCCCAGCTCTGCGCTACCTGGGGCCTGTGGGTGCTGGTGGGCTGGCCAGAGGGTTCCACGGGATGGCGCTCAGACCCGCTGTCGGCAAGCAGGGCCTCTGGCTTGTGCTCCACTGTGGGAATGTGTCTGCGTGGGAGGTCACACCTGCAGGTCTCCAGGCTCAGCCTGGCACTTGTGGGGGAGGCTTGGGGGCTGGCACGTGCCCCCCCCGTCTGTACGCAGCTAGACCTGTTGCCTTCAAGCCTGAAGCTCAGCAACGAACCAGGCCCGGCCAGCATCTACCAAAGCAAGCCCGTGGCCCCGCCGGTCGAGGGGGGCAGGACGGCTCTGCACGTGGCCTGTGAGCGGGAAGACAACGATAAGGTGAGCTGGGCGGGGAGCATGCGTGCACGTTCCTTTGTACACGTGTGCGAGTGCCTTGGGTGTGCCCAGGCAAGTGTGTGCACACGAATGTGTATGTGTGTGTTCTGTGTGTGCGTACCTGTGTGCGTGCACACGTGTCTCTGCAAACTTAGACTTGTAGGCCAGAACACACCTGTCTGTGGGTCCATATGTGTACACGTTCTGTGTGTGTGTGCATGGGGGATGCATGTGCACCTGTGTGTCTGTGTGTGAGGGGAGCCCTGCCAG
Organism: Meles meles; assembly: GCF_922984935.1. Taxonomy (NCBI): domain Eukaryota; kingdom Metazoa; phylum Chordata; class Mammalia; order Carnivora; family Mustelidae; genus Meles; species Meles meles. The sequence goes on along the minus strand of NC_060074.1, from coordinate 46,965,720 downwards.
TCCCCATCTCGGACTCGGGACCCTGGGGTGGCCTTGTTCCGTAGAGCCCTGGGCCGTGCCTGTCCACCTTGGGGATTAACTGTCAACGAGGCGGGTACAGGAACCTGTCACAGGGTACCCAGTGGCTGTGGAGGGCGTGGGTGCAGCTGGGAACCAAGCCTTGGCTTTGTGCTACAGGCCAGGGCAGCCTGGGTCAGTAAGCTTCGGAGCACATAGTAAACTGGGCCTCAGTTTACCCACCCATAGAGTGGAAATCGTAGCCGGCCTCTCGGGCCTGTGGCATGGGTGGTTTGCCACCACACAGGGTTGCAATCAGGCATGCCCGTCCTGTTGTGAGGGTGTGACGACCTGCATCAGGGTGCATGTGGGGTGGTGCTGCAGGGGCAGGTGGACGCACCAACATGCCTCCCTGCCCCACAGTAGCCCTGGTCGAAGCCTTGTTGAGCTCAGACCGCCACTCTGAGCCATCATGTGTGTGTTCTGGCAGGGAGGAGAGCAGGGGGACGCCTTCCCAGAAGCCCCTCAGCAGACTTGGCCTGGCCGGGGCTGGGCGGGGGTGTGGGGCCCAACCTGCTCACCGGGTCTGCACACCTGCAGGGGGCACTGGAGCCTGGAAGAGTCCTTGTTGGGGGAATCAAAGCTGCAAGGGCTTCCAGAGCGCTTCTGGGAGAAGAGGCAGGAGAGAAGGGGAAGCTGCGGGGTCCCCAGGGAGAAGGGCAGGGAGGGCACGGATGGGTCCTTCCAGCGTGGAATGCACCCCTGTTGCTGAGGCCGGGCTTCTCCTGTGCTCTGGTGTCCTATACTGTCCCTGGGCCCTGGGGCAGGGGATGTTCCTCCGGCCATAGCTACCATGGGCCAGCCTGGCTCCTGGAGTCACACAGTCCCGACGCTCCCCTCCACTTTGCAAACAAGCCTTAAAGCAATTTGTGCATCGTGTGTCCTTCCTGTTTTGTGTTGGAAATGATGTATGTTGAGCAAACATTTTCCTGTTTGAGGATCTACCCATCTCCCCACCTGTCTGTGCCTCCATCCAAAATTTAGAACTGTCTCCGTGTGCCATGCCAGGAGCCGGTGTGTGGGAAATACCAATTCAGCGACGAACTTGTTTTTATGGCATTTGAGTTAATGATCCGTCCCAGGTGCTCCTGTGAGTCAGGGCACCTCTTTAACCTGTGGCCCCGTTTTTCTCCCCCCACAGTGTGCCAGAGACATAGTCCGGCTCCTCCTGTCCCACAAGGCAAACCCCAACATGCTGTGGAGTGGCCACTCCCCGCTCTCCCTGTCCATTGCCAGCGGAAATGACCTGGTGAGGTGTCCTGCACCCATGGCTGGGGCCCCTGCAGGGTTCCTGACTCAGCGTGACCATCTCCCTAGTCAGGCTTTTGCATTTGCTGTTGGTGGGGGTAGCATGAAGAGAGCACAGTGTAAGGGGCATGGTGGTTCCCCTCCCTGGTGGATGGAGCACCTCAGAGAGAGAGGAGAATAGAAGGGAAGGTGGGTGGTGGGGATGACAGTTCAGCTGGGTGGATGCTCCCTTAGGGTGGGTGGATGACAACCCCTGCTTATCCTGGGCACTGACCCCTCAGGACACTTGGAGAGGAACCTTGGCCAGTTCCTGTCTTCTGCTGCCGCCAAGGATTATGTGTTCACCATCCATGCATCCACCTGTCCATCCATCCATTCCCTTGCCCGCCCCTCCCCATCTATCCATACATCTATCCATCTACCTACCTACCCACCCACTCATCCATCTGTTCACCTACCTACCCACACCTACCAATCAATACATTCTTCCAGCCTTCCACCCAGCCATCCAAACACACATCCATCCAACCCACCCTTCCATCCATCCATCCATCCACCCAACCAGCCAATGACACATCCATCCACCCATCCAACCACACAGCCATCCACTCACCCACATCCACCCACCCATCCATCCATCCAACCACACGTCCATCCAGTCCATCTTTCCATTCATCCATCCATACAACCAACAACACATCCTTCCAAACCATCCATCCATTCTTCTACCCATCCACCCATCCAATCCATCTAATCCATCCATCTATCCATACATCCATGCTTCCTTCCATCCATCTTTCCTTCCATTTGTTCTCCCATCCGTCCATCCATCCTTTCACTATCTGTCCGTCCATTTGTCTTTCCATCCATCCAACTATCCATCCATCCGTCTGTCCATCCATTCTTCCACCATTCCTTCTTCATCCATCATCCTTCCTTCTTTCCTTCCTCCTTCCAGCAATCTGTAATACATATACCCATTCATCCTTTCCTTTAACTGTTGTTTTTTTTGAGTATCCACTAGGGCCAGGCAGACACCATTCTAGGCATTAAGTGTTAAATAAAATAGGGTCTGTGCTCTCAAGGATCCTGCATTCTCCTGTGGGAGACAGACGATAATCCAGAGTGCCACAACATTTTAGGTGGTGGCAAGTGCTCTGAAGACAGTAACAGCTGGATAAAGAGTAGAGAATGATGGAGGGTGCACCGTTGTAGCAGGTGACCAGGGGCCGCTCTGGCCTGTGGTGAGGTGACATATCAGCAGAGACCTGACGAAAAGGGAGGCACTGGGGCGCCTGGGTGGCTCAGTGGGTTAAAGCCTCTGAGTTCGGCTCAGGTCATGATCAGGGTCCTGGGATCGAGCCCCACATCAGGCTCTCTGCCTGGTGGGGAGCCTGCTTCCTCCTCTCTCTCTGCCTGCCTCTCTGCCTACTTGTGATCTCTGTCTGTCAAATAAATAAATAAAGAAATTCTTTAAAAAAAAAAAAGAAAAGGGAGGCACTGTGATGAGGGTTGTGGGGGCTTCTGTGGTCCTTCTCTCCGTCCTCCCTTCACATGTACCTTGAGTCATATACTGAGCAAGTTAAGAGGGGCTCCTGCTCTGTGCCCGGTCGTGTAGGTGGGCAAGGCAGGGTAGGGAGCTGCCTTCTGGGGGACGGAAGCCCTTGAGAGAGCCTCACACCTGTGTGTCTCCTGCTGTCACTCCTGGCTTCCTGCTGTTACTTGGGCCAGTGGCTGGGGACACAGCAGGGAGCAAGTGAGATGTGTCCCATTCTGCATCTGGTCAGGTGACCACAGTGACTCAGGTGCCTGGGGGCAAAGGCAGACTGGTCCCAGGGAGGAGGGTCTGATGGGACACACACCAGACAGTGTGCTGGCCCCTGGGGCTGGAAAGCAAGATGTGAGCCAGGAGCAATTTAGAGCAGAGGGACAGTGTGCAGAGAATGTGCCAGCCCTGGGCTGCTGGGGTGAGTATCGCAGCCATCCATGGGGAGACACTGTGTGCCCTCTCCCTGCCCCAACCTCGCCCCCTGAGCTGGGACAGCAGTGGTACCTGCGTTGGGGTTGGGGGGGAATGGGAAGTGGCCAGGTGTGGCTGCCACTGTGCTCAAGATGGCAGAAACCTCTGGCTACTTCCTCCACGTACGAGGAGAGGGGGGCGGAAAGGGTACTGACGGGCTTCTCTGTGTCCAGATTGTGATGGAGCTTCTGTCCCACGGAGCTGACCCCAACCTGCTGCTGACCAAAGGCTTAGGCAGCGCCCTGTGTGTTGCCTGTGACCTCACCTACGAGCACCAGAGGAGCATGGATAGCAAGCTGGCCCTGGTGAGGGGTGAGGCTGGGGCGGGGGGTGGCATGCAGGGCAGGGGGCCCTAGCATGTAGGGGTCTGGGCACGTATATAGGAACCCTTGGCTTAGGCTTCATTCCTGGCAGGTAGGGTTTCGAGTAATCTTGTTCGGTACTTTAGCAAGAACACAGAATTCGTGCCTTTTATGTTATATGGGCCTGAACATGTGACGTACAAACCCACTCAACAGGCCAGACAAAGTCCTCTGGTTCATCTCAAGGAAGACGTAGGCCATCACTTTGGTTGGGCGGCAGGACCGTGGATTTTCTGAGTAGAATGGGCATTGGAGAGGGATCCTGGTCAAGGACGTGCTGGAACGGCATTGGTTCTGCCCTGGGTGGGGACCTGGGGGGGGGGGCGTGCCGGGCCCCAGGCGGGGGTTTTGGAGGGATGCTATGCCCCAGGCGGGGGTCTTTGGGGTCACCGTGTCCTGGCTGTGGACACGGCTTGCTGGTAGCCTTGCTGTTTCTTCTGGGTGGGCTCAGTGTGACCAGGAGGTACTCTGCTTTATAGGTCCTACACGCTGTGCTGTTCCCTCAGAGTCCCTGTCTGTCCTCCCAGCTGCTCTGGCCCCGCCAGGCCCCCAACATGGCCCCTGGTGCGTCTGCCCCCTCCTCACTCCCATGCCAGGGCCTGTGGTCTCCCACGGCAGTGCGGCATGGGCAGGCCCTCCCGGTGCTGTGCACTCGCCCCTTCCCGCACCCGTGGGGGTACAGCTCTGTGTGGGCTGCTCGCTATCCCGGCTCCTTGAGGGTCATGGTGTGGTTCCCCGAGAGCTGGAGGCACCAGACGGGGTTGAGAGCCTGGATTTCTGGAGGCTGTCACACTTGACAGTTCCACTTTAGGGAAAAAGAAGTAACCCTTTTCCTTGAGATCATGTTTCTGGATCTCATTTTAAGGATCCTCCCTTGATCCTGATCTCCTGTCCTCCAGGCACCCAGAAGTGCCCCACATGTGTTTCTGGGGCCTCTCAGTGGTTCTGGATCTGGGGGTGGGTAGGTCAGCTTTGCTCCAACCGTGCCATCTGCCTCCATAATTATCTGGGAAGTGGAAGGACTCTCTTTCTTGACCGTTAAATCATCTTGTCTTTGACCTTAGGAGAATTTCCCTGGGTCCCCTCAGCCTCTGATGCCTGCCTTGTTTTCTGGTTCATCAGGGGGACCCTCACACACCTGTGGGTTCCTGCCCGTGCCCCTGAATCACCCACCAGTTGGCTTTTCAGTGATTTAATTACATACAACTTACTCATTTACTACTGTTTATCGAACAACAAAGGCATGAAAGTTCGGCAAACAGCATGGGAACGTCATATCCCCTCTTCTAGATGCATGGGTTAGTCACACCTTAGCCGCCCACCTCCCCACCCTCTGGGCTCCCTGACACTCCCCTGTGCCTGCCACCCAGCACTGTGCCGGCCCCAGCTGGGGTTGGCCGTCGTGCTCTCATACCAAGGAAGTCGGCATTATTGGATGCGTGATGGGGCGTGGGACACCGGGCCTCCCCCAAACCTTGCCCTACTGCCATTGGCAGCCCCCCGCCCCCCTGACGTGGCTCATGGTCCAATAGCGTCCTTCAACTCCTCCTGCTCTGCCGTGAGCCTGAAACTTGTCCTGCCAGCTGGCCTCTTACTCTTGGGACGGTGGTTGTGTCTCTGAGGCCCAGATGACGACAGAGACTGTGCAAGGGCTGACTTCCTGTCTGTGCTTCCCCAGGAAAATGCACCCCACCCCCAGGCCCAGCGACCGCAGCTAAATGCCCCGCCCGCGTGGGCTGTGGGGTGCCCGGAGCTCTCCAACAAGAGAGGCATTTAGCCCCTCCGTTCTGGCTGCAAGCAGGGTCCATACATCTGGGGACAGGCTTGGGGCTTCCCGCTCACAGGCATTGTGCTCTGCTGGCTATTGGGGGACTGCTGAGCACCCCCCAGTGACAGCCCACTGGCACGTGGCCGGGAAGTAGGCCACATGCGGTGCGGGCGGCCTTGGCGGGTGACAGCTGGTTTTCATCTGCTCAGAGGGTCTGCACTGAGCCCCGTGGTTCTGCAGCTGGGATAAGATTCAAGCTGAGACTGTAAGACCCTGGAGCCTCTTAGGGACCCTGCCCCCTCCCTCCTCAGGGTGGAGGTGGGCCCCTCTCTTGGGTGCTGTTTGCTGTGAATGAGCTCAGTGGGAAGGAGCCCAAAGTTGCTTGTGCTTGCCGACCAACGCACTTTGTCCCCGCGTGTGCGCACAGGCACCCGCAGTCCCTGAGCTCCCCAGACGTTTGGGGGGGGGCGGTCAGAACGTGCTTGGTGGTTGCTGTCCTCTCGCTTTTGGTCTGGGCACTGGGACTGTAACCAGCCTCAAGTTACAGACCCACGGCAAGTCCCTGGTGTGGTGGGGGGCGGGAGGGGGCTCCCTGAGCAGTGGTCCACCCTCGACCTACCTTATGCTCCGCCCTAACTTGTCGCCTGTGGGGTCAGCACATCTATCCTGTCTGTCTGTCTGCCAACTCTCCTTACACCTGAGAGGGTGGCTTCCCTGCCTTCCCAATGAGGGCAATGACAGCCCTTGCTGGCTGCACCTGCTTTCCGGCGGGGGGCCCTATCGTCGGGCTGCCCCCTGCTACCGCCGCAGTGCAAAGACTGGGAAGCTGCAGGTGATGTGGGCCACAGTGTTGGGCATCCTGGTTCCAAATCCTGCCTTCTGGTGGCCTGGGCATCCACACACAGGTGACTCAGGCTCTGCTCTCCACAGATTGATCGGCTCATTCATCATGGGGCTGATATCCTGAACCCCGTGACGCTCACGCAGGGGGACAGGGTGGCTGTGGGCACTGCTGTTGACTACGGGTATTTCAAATTCTACCAGGTATGGCTCTGAGTATCCTGCTGGCGATGGGGGGGGAGAGGGGTAGGGCCCTGAGAGTCCCTCAAGCAAGGCTGGACCACAGGCCCTTCCTTCCTCGGAGCGAAACCCAACCTGGGCTGCACCCCCAGCACACCCTGCCACGGGGGCGCCTGTTGCCAGCTTTCTGAGCACTGCTCCGTGCTGTCCTCACCCTGGGGAGGTAGGCTCCCCCGGGGCTGGCCCGGATCCCTGTCCCTCCTGTGCTGGGTGACCAGGCGGTGGGCTGGGGCCGTGTGGTCCCTGGTGGTGATGGGATACTGTGCCGCAGGACCGGAAGATCGCCCACTGCCCCTTCCACATGCTGATGCCCGCTGAGCGGGAGCTGTTCCTGGCCCGCAAGAGGCTCCTGGAATATATGGGCTTCCAGCTGCGCCGCGCTGTCTTTGCCAAGGAGAGTCAGTGGGATCCGAAGCTGCTGACCCTGAGCAAGAAAGGTGGGGGTCACAGACCATGATGCCTGTCCTCACAGGCCATGGCACAGGCATGACGCCCTAGGCAGGGCGAGTTTCTGGCTGAGCTGGTTAAGGCTGCCACACCGCCCTCCAGTGGGAAGCAGCAGTGGCTTTGCTCCATGACAGCCCAGTGGCTCCAGGACCCTGCTTTTCTCTCTTGTGGGCCGGGGTCATGGGAGCAGGCCCGACTGCTCCATGGGATGCCAGCAGGGGAGGGTAACCAAAGGACACTCTCGGCCTCATGGGCTGATCAGCTCTGGAGCAGGAGGAAGAGGGACCTGCTCTGTCCTCTGCTTGGAGAGCCACCTCCCAGGGGCTGCAATGGGGACTGTGCCCCTGCCTGGTGTTCCTGGTTTGGGGGGTGTGGCCCTGGGTCCTGAGGCCCCACGTGGGCTGGCCAAGGGGCAATACACGGCAGAGCCAGTCTGAGGGAATGGAGTTTCGAGCAAGAGACTGGAAGGAGGGGCTGCAGGTCATTTGACTTGGAAGACAGGCTTATGGTTGTTTTTTTTTTTTGTTTTTTTTTTTTAAGATTTTATTTATTTGACAGACAGAGATCACAAGTAGGCAGAGAGGCAGGCAGAGAGAGAGGGGGAAGCAGACTCCCTGCTGAGCAGAGAGCCCGACGTGGGGCTCGATCCCAGAACTCTGAGATCATGACCTGAGCCAAAGGCAGAGGCTTTAACACACTGAGCCACCCAGGTGCCCCGGAAGATAGGTTTATGGATCCCCAGAAGGATCTGGAAAAAACTTAGGTGCATGCAGGGAATTTGCTTCTTAGATGTAGTAATGACAATTCTGACAAGAGCTGGACTCCTGGTACAAAGCCATCTGCTGAGAGCCGAGCCCACTTCCCTGGAGAGCAGGACATTGTGCGAGACCAGCCCCTTAGCATGCTGGTCAGCCATCTGTGTCTCCTCTCTGCAGTGGGGTATCCCCAGGAAGTATAGAGTCACATACCCAGGACAGTGTCCTTTGTACTCACATCACCAAGGGGGCTGAGGTTGTGTCTGCCAGGAATCACACAGGTCACTGCTCTGACCATGGTTGCATAGGACAGGCTCTCTCTCTGGGTGGTGGTTGCTGCTTCTACCTAGCTCTGCCTCGGTTGCCGGACCCCTGTGCCCCAACACAGCTTGACTCCTGCACCCTGGCTGTTCCAACTCTGAATTCTGTCCCCTCTGCTCCCTGGTTGCTTGCAGCCAGACCTTGGAATGCAAGAATGGTTTAACAACAGCAAAATCAATGTAATACACCACATTTTTAGACTGAAGAAGAAAACCACGTGATCATTTCAACTGATGTAGAAAAAGCATTACAAAATCCAACACCCTTTCATGATAACATACAACAAACAAGGAAGAGAAGGGCACTTGCTTAACCTGATTGGGGGTCCTACACTGCTGTGATGTACCCACAGCATACATCAGACCCCACGGTAGGGGACAGGATGCTTTGCCCTACTATCAGGAAGAAGACTGGAATGCGTCCTCTCACCATTTCTGTTTGATGTTGTGCTGGAGTTGTTAGCCATCATAACTAGGCAAGAAAAAAAAAGTCATTCAGATTGGAAAGGAAAGACTTAAACTGTCTCTCCTTGCAGAAATTATCCTGCAGATTGAAAATCCTGGGAATCCACTTTTTAAACTGCAACTAATATTCAACTAAACATATAAATATTAAAATACAAAATATAAATACAAAATGATTACACTATTAAAACTAACAAATGCATTAGCTAAGGTTGCATGATATGAGATCAATATGTAAGCAAACCAAAAATGAGATTTTAAAAAACTTTCATTTACAATAGCATCAATAAAAATAGAATACTTGGGAATACAATTAACAAAAGCCATGTGAAACTTGCACTCTCAAAACTACAATATGTTGCTGAAGTTAAAGGAGGCCTCAGTAAATGGGAAGACATCTCTTTATCCGAATCCCACTGCCTCCTTTGTACCAATGGAGAAGCTGATTTTCACATTCATATGGAATTACAAAGGTCCCAGAATAGCTGTAGCGATCTTGAAAGAAAAGAGCGAAGTGGAAAGACTCACACTTCCTAAATCGAGACTTACTGCGAAATGACAATAAAAAGAGTGTGGCACTGGCAAGAAGTCAGACATATGGACCGATGGACTGGAACACAGGGCCCAGAAATAAATACATGTGCATGTCAGCTGATTTTCAACAAGGATGCCCACACTTTGAAATGAGGGCAAGAACAGACTTCAACAGATGGGACTGGGACAAGTGGTTATCCAGACACCATAGAATGAAGTTTGACCCTACCTCACACCACATACAAAACTGAATTCAATTTGGATTGAAGACCTAAATGATCTCTTCAGAGAGAATATAGGGACAAATCTTCAAATCCTCTGAGTTGGCAATGAATTCCTAGCTATGGCACTGAGAGCATGAGTGATGAAAGAAAAAAAATGGATAAATTGGATTTCATCAAAATTAAAAACTTTCATGCTTCAGAGGACCCTATCAAGAAAATGAAAAGATAATCCATGGTGTGAGAAGATATATCGAAAATCATATATCTCATAAGGGACTTGTATGTAGGATAAATTTAAAAACTTTACAACTCCATAATAAAGACAAAAACTGAATTTAAAAATAGACAAGGTCTATGGATAGAAATTTCTCTGAATAAATATCTACAAATGGTGAAGAGCTCATGAAAAGATGCTATCAGTTTCCAGTCCCGTACACACCAAACTGCCCTGAGCTGTCACTCCACATCCACAAAGATGGCGATAATCGGGAAGTCAGTAACAGGTGGGGAAAGCAGAGCACTCCCACCCTGCAGGTGGGAGTAGAAAATGGCACAGCCTCTTCGGAAAGCAGTCTGGCCATTCCTTAAATGTTCATCATAGAGTTACGATATGACCCAGCAATTCCGCTCCTAGGTATACGCTCGAGAGAAATGAGAACATATGTCCACACAAAACTTGTGCTCACATGTTTGTAGCAACATTATTTAGAAAAGCCAAAGTATCAACCCAAGTATCTATCAAAGGATGTATTGATAAGCAAATTGTGGCATATCCTTGCAATGGGATATGATTCATCCAGAAAAAGGAATGGACTGCCAGCGCATGCTAGGACATGGATAAACCTCAAAAAACATTGTTTTACGCAAAAGAATCTAGTCACCGAAGACCACACATACACCATTCCATTCATAGGAAATGTCCAGAATAGGCTGATCCGTAGAGACAAAGTAGGTCAGTGGTTGCCTAGGACCAGGGGGAAGGCGGCTAACAGGGGCCAGGCTCCCATCTGGACAGATGGGCACGTTGTAAAGTTGAGGACAGTGAAGTCTGCACACTGCAAATGTGCGAGCCGCCGTTCTGTGCACTTCACACGCATGGACGGGATGGAATGCGAATGATAGTTCATCAGAGCTGCAACAGTCCCACCGCCTTAGCACAAGGAGGTGCTTTCCTTTCACCCTGCCCATGTCCTTCAAAAGAACTGACCGCAGAGCTGTCGCCCCGCACAGCCCCACTTCCGGTTTTGCATGACCGCCATCTCTCCTGGTAGCTTGGCTCTGGGGCCACAGGGTCCTCACGACAAGGGCTTTGACTCGGGGCACAGTGTTGCAGAGCAGACCCCTGGGTCCACGCTTGAGCCCCCGGCAGCAGCTGCAGTGTGGTGCCAGGTGCTGGTGGGCACAGGGAGCATGGGGGAGGAAGGAGCAACTCCCGCCATCTTTGTTCTTGGGGCCGGCAGGTATTTGGGAGGTTTCTGCCACATTAGAGGTTAGGTGGCCTTCCTGGGTGTGGGGGGGGGGGCTGGCGTGCTGTTTGAGGAGAGGAAGGTGGCGGGGTGGAGTAGAACCCATGACTGTCATTGGGGGGCCTCACTGGCCTTTGGTCCCCAGCCCACATGTTTCCTGCTGCCAGCTGCCTGACAGCCAGCCAGGAGTCTTCACTCCGGAGAGCATCGTGAGCTAGTCAAGGCCAAAGCCTGGCCTCTTAACTGAGTCCACTGATGGCAGAGACGGATGCAGAAGCAGAGGGAAGCCAAGGAGGGGAAGCCCCCTCCCCAGAGGTGGACGCCCCAGTGCCCCAGCCCCTGCTGTGTCCTCCAGCTTGCTTTGGGCTGTAGAAGGCTTGGGGTCCCCCCAGTTCTCTGCAGTGCTGGGAGTGAGCCCACCACAGCAGAGAGGTTGAGGCGGGAGGCTCGGGGCTCCTGCTGCCCGCGGGCATTGTGGCATGGCTAGGAGGACCCATGGAGCCCCTCCCGTGGTTCTGTCGCTGCAGTGGAGCTGACCCCCTACCAGAGGCTGAGGCGGAAAAGCACCAGCCCATCCAAGTCGCTGCGCTCTGAGGAGCAGGAGCTGTAAGTGGCTGGTGGGGCTGTGGGTTGGGCTGCGTGGCCTGGCTGGACCGCCCCTGCCCAGGACAGCCATGGGCACGGGCCAAGAGGAGGGTGGCAGATGGGGTCGCAGGGCCCTCGTGGAAGGGCCCAGGGGGGTTTGAGCCCTGGCTCTGCTTCTTGAAGGCACTTCTGCCGTCACAGCTGCTGGGCTTCCCTGGGGCCCTGCAGCCCTCCCAGCCCCTTCCCCACCAGCCCCACCCTGGGATCACGGCTCTATACACAGCCTGCTGTTCCAGAACAGTCTCTCTAAATAAATGGGCACCTCATTATCCCCATGAGGGTCCTGGAAAGTGCCTGCCCAGGAAACCCAGGTGGGTGAGGTGGGGTGCTGAGCGGGGACAGGCCAAGGGGTGGTGTCCACCCTGGGGGCTCACCTTCCTCCTGACGCAGAGCATGTGGGTGGGCCTGCAGGGTCAGCTCCACCTGTGCTGTGGCCCAAAAGGGTCCCCGACACCGCGGTATCGTGTGTTCTGACCACAGTGTTGTGTTTCCGGTTTTAAAGAGCTGGACATCCCTGGCGGGGATTTCAGGTCCTCGTCCGCATGCGAGTGGCCACCCAGCGAGGAGGACGGTGGGCCTGGCACCAGCACCCGTCTGTGGGGGACGTCAGGGCCCAGAGGGGGGTACCCCTCCTCCCCTGACTGCCCCTGTGGCTCCCATGGCTCCCGTGCAGGATTCCCTTCTTCAAGTTCTGCTCCCAGTGCGGCCGCTCCGTGGGCGTGCGCCTGGTTCCCTGCACCCGCTGTTACGGGATCCTGACCTGCAGCAAGTCCTGCAAGACCAGGGCCTGGGGCGACTTCCACAAGCGGGACTGTGGCTCTCTGTCGGTCATCGGTGAGTCTGCGCACCCGGCCGTGGGGGCTGCCGTGGAGGCTGCTGTGTCTGAGGACCTGGGCCTGCGGGGTGGCAGGGGGGGTGGTTTGAGGTCTGTATTATTCCCCGAAACCTCTCGGATTCCAGCTGCTTTCCAGAGCTCCCAGGTGGACCCACTGTGCAGACAGGGCAGGGCTGAGCATCCCCTCCCCTCCCCCCCTTAGGGGTCATGAGCCCCTGGCACTCTGGAGGTGGGCATGGCCAGGGCCTTGCAGAACCGGGGCACCATCCCTGGGGCTCCTCTGTACACGTGGGGGCCCTGGTGGGCACCAGTTTCCTTGGACCACAGCATCCTTGGCATTGGCACTGGTTCTGGAAGCTTCTTCCTAGCCCACCCTCGCAATGTCCCCTCCTTTGGATGATCTGGGGAGGAGCTGTGGGCACATGCATGGTGACTCAGGACCAGGGCTCCACTGCTTTGAGGGCAGCTGATGGGGAACAAAGCTGTGTGCACAGCTGCCCCCGGGACTTGACCAGGTGGGGAGAGGGGCAGGTGTTGCTTCCCTCTTTCTCTGAGCCTGTCCTTGGTATGGACGGACAGAAAGGCTGGCTGACTACTGCCCTTGGGCCTGTGTCCCGGAACCCTTCCTCTCTGAGCTCTGACACTCTGTCGTCTCCAGGCCCGTTCTGTGAAGTGGGGCTCCTGTGGGGCGCACGTGAGCCTGGACAAGGCTCCCTTGGCCTGGAGAGCCCAGGCTGGGAGTCCCCCTGCTTTGAAGAGACCGAGTCATCGCCATGCATGCCACACATGAGCAAGCATGGCGCCAAGCAGGGCTCAGGCAGGGCTCTTGTCTCTCTGAATGTAGTGGGGAGCCCAGGGCTCGCAGAGCTGGGGGACGCCCCAAACTGTGACAAGCTGACAGGGCCCCAAGGGGGCGCGAGGCTCCTCTGCACTCCTGCAGGGGCCTCTGCCTCCCCGGGGACAGCCCAGGCCCCTCACCTCCTTCCTCCCTGACAGTTCCTCCTCCAGGGCCCCACCTGGAGGACTTGCACCAGAGGGAGGAAGAAACTCAATAACGGAGCAAGTGGCCCTGGATGCCTGAGGCCCGAGAGGGCCCAGCACAGGCCAGGTGGCCCTGATCCCCACCTGCGGGCACCCACAACCCGGAGCCGCCTCCAGGCTGCTGGCCCTGGGTTCTTCTGGCCTCATGCAGGCTGTCTGCACCTGCATGGCAAGGGCCCCTCCTGATCTCAGAATAAAATGGTCCCACGGCGGGTGTTTTTAACCCTCTGTGCCTTGCTCCGCCCGCCCTGCCATGCCAAGCCCGGAGTTTCCGAGGGTCTCCCTGACTGCTTGGTGCCTGGCATCTGTCAGTTGACGGGAAGGGTGGAAGTTGAAGGGTGAATGAGGGTCCGGACTGGAGCTCTAGAGATGACTACCAGAAGGTCCCTCCTGCACACCTGAGGAACGTTTGGGGGCTTCCCAGGGGGTGTCCCTCTGCATTCCTGCTGGAAGGCTCCAGGCCCCCTGCTGGTGCCCGGAAGAGTTGCGGGGGGGTGGGGGGGGACGCGTCCATTTCTTCTGGGTGCATTTATCCAGTGTCTGTGTGTGTCAGGCAGGCTCCGGGGCTGAGACGGTGGGTAGGAGAATTGAAGTGATTGAGACAGAGGCGGTGTGGGCGTGACTGCTGCATGGCGGTGGTGGCGGCGGTGGTGGTGGGTCCGCTTTCACACAGAGGGTGGCAGGAAGGGGACAGGGAGGACTGAAGACTGGGGTGCCAGGCCGCAGAGCAAGAAGGTGGTGGGCATGGCCAGGGAGGAGGAGGAGGGGCGGGGTGGGACAGGTGGTAGAGGAGGTCAGGAAAGGGAGGGGGCGGAGCCGGGGCAGGCACCCCAAGTAGGCCAGCTTTTTGGTGGTCAAGGCAGCCCCACCGGAAGCCATGGTTTTGCCTGATTTCCTGGTGCTCTCATATAAGATGGGGCTCCTTTTGTGGGAAGCTTCCTGGGGGGCTCCCAGGCAAAGGGCTGAGGAGGGCACCTGAGCACAAGGAGAAAGGAGCCTGTGTGCAGCTCTGCAGGTGTGTGGCGGCCAGTCCTGCCCCAGGCTGTGGCTGTGGGGGGGCCTTTCCGGTGAGGGGCCGGGGCCTGGGGGGGAAGCCCATGGAGAGGTGTGGGTAGCTCCCACCTCCAGAGTGCTCCTAATGAGCACCTCTTAATTTTGAACTTGTTAATTATGACATTTAGAGATATGTATCCACACAAAAGCAAGAAAAAATTGGATGCCAATTATCCCCAAACCCGGAAGTTTCCATTGCCAATACTTTGGTGTGTGTGCTGCCAATCCCATCTGTGTCTGTGTACACACACCACACACATCACACACGCTGTCCGTCACACCCTCCCACACCACCCGCCACACCACAGACACGCACCACGCGCCACACAGCACATACCACGCTTGTGATGTGGGAGCGTGATCGGTATATTCTAAACTTAACCACCCATCTTTCTATGCTAGGATATATTTTTCTGCAACGTAATTTTCCCCAAATGAAAATAGTATTATTTTTATTCTGATGATGCATGCAATCTACACCCATTATTCAAAAAGGACACAATAAAATAAATGAAAACTGAAAATCCTCATCGTACTGCTCAGGAACAGATCCTCTGAACAGATTAGATTGTAATTTGTGCCCAGGTGCACACCAAGTATATCACACGCCCCCATGCACGTGCACACATGTGTTTTCATGTGTCCATTTGTTTTTAATTAAATGGCTCCTTCTGTGACTTTAACCTGCCTTCCTGGGGCACTGCGTGTGTCCTACCATTTTCCTGAAGGAACGGAGGCACCGGCCCACCACCTGCCCACTGGACGTCTACCATCTCAGGGCTCACTCATGGATGGGGGCCGCACATACACACACACACCTCCCACCTAGTTTTCCTTTGGGCAGAATTCACAGAGGTTGCATTTTCAGGTTTTAGGAGTGTTCCCATAATCATCTTAGCCTGCTTGCTGGTGAGGCCAGTGAGCGTGGCGCCCCCGGGACATCCGGTCCGTAGGGAGCATTGCCAGGAGCTTCCACTTTCCATCTTCTGGGGACTCACGCAGGAGCTGAAGGTCCTCTCCACACGCGGATGTGGGAACGTGGCATTGAGGTATTTCCTCAGGTCCCTTTCTGGAGACGCCTGCCCTTCCAGCCTCTGGAGAGCTCTCTCCAGACCCTGCCGCCCTCCCTGCAGCCTGTTGCAGGGAGGACCTTCTCTCCCTTTGAACTTCGCTACACGGAGTTGTTCGTTCTGTTGTCAAATCCATCTGTCCTGTCCTTCAGGGTCTGGTTTGCAGACAGATTTAGGAAGCAGTCCCCAGACTAAGATTATACAAGGTTCGATCAGATTTTAATCTTCATGCATTATTATTTAACTTACAATTTTATAGTCAGCTTGGAATTACTGTGTAAGATCTGAGATCCAGCGGCAAGAACTCCCCGCGGGGCTAGTGGTGACTGAATCCCACTGCGGGGCAAGTCTCCCGGGGATGCTCCAGGCTGTGGCTCCTGCAGCCTCAGAATGCTCTGTCCCCGCCATGGGACAGTCTCGACAGTGCTCCCTGTCCCTGCGGAAGACGCTGTTACTCTGTGCTTCTTCAGATGACTTGATTTGGCCTGTTGGGTTCAGAAATGTCTTGTTGACACTTTGTAACTATTCTAATTGTTTAGTGTGATTCAGAGACATGTGGCATCTTCAGTGGCTTGAAGCTTCCAGGCAAGTCTGTGCTGTCTCTGTCCGGTCCAGTCTGACAGTTTCCTGAGCAGAGGCACCCCCACTGGCTGCTCTCCCTGTCTCTCCTCACACCATTCCTGGGGGAAGTCTGCTCAGCTCTCCCCAACTGAGCCACTTCCAGAACCTCCTGCCCCCACCGCCATGACCCTCCTTTCTGTCTCTGCAGCCGGCAGAGGCCAGCCCATGCTGCTCCTGACTCCCTTGTATCCCATCCAAGTCCCCTGCATGGCTGCTCCCCTGTACCCATCGCTCACAGTCCCCCTTAGGACTGCTCCAGCCCCCCTCTCAGCCCCCAACTGGCCCTTGCCCCCACCCCCCCATCCCTGTGGCTCTTCCCCTCCTATTCCCAGAAGGCCACTGTGGAGTCCTCTCCAGCTTCTGGGTCACAGGAGCGTTGGGTTGTTACCCCTGACCGCCATGCTCCCAGCTCCTGAATATCATAGACAAGATAACTGGATCCCTACCATGTGGGAGTCTGCGTTCTAGAAGGGAGAGCCACCCTGTGGGGCAAATGCCTCCTTGCCAGACTCCAGCAGGACAGGAATGGTGCTTCCAGCAGAGTCTCCCGGGCTGCGAGGACACCAGCTTGTGGACACCACCCCTCCCTGGCCCCAAGGGAGGGGTGGCCCCACCAGGAGGGCACAGGCCCACCTCCCCCGTGCCCCTGGGGGTGCACAGGCCCCGCCTTCCCTCCTCCCTGTGGGCCTGGGGTTTCCCTGGCATCCACGTCCCGAACCTGGCCCCGGTTCTCTGGGCTGGAGCCTGTTGCTCCTTCTTCTCCGTTGCCAGTGGCAGTGAGGCAGCCTTGTGTCTACACGGGATGTTTCTAGCCAGTTTCTTGAAAGGATACAGGGGCTGCATTTTAGGGATTGGTACACCAAAGTTAATCATCCCGGCTTAAATCTTTTCCTCTGGACTTCCCTTAACTTACCGGTCTGGGTGCCTTTGTGTGTTTTCCCTTCCGCGTGAAGCGCCCCCGCCTGCCCACCCCCACCCCTGGCCCCTCTGTCATCCAGGACATTCTGTTCCTCAGGAATCTAGCCGCTTGTATCTTGGGAATACCCGGACCCAGGCTCCTCTCCCCTGGGCCTTACAGGATGCTGGGGCATTGGGGCGGGAGGGGGGGTGCGCGCCTCATCACCCTGCTCTGTGCCAAGCTCTGTCGGGGGTGGGGGGAGGGCTGTAGGGAGGCTGGCCCGGCAGGACAGTATTGTGTCCTGCCTGCGGTCCGATCCCCGCCACGGTCGTCCACGGAGACCCCAGACAGAGCATGGCATAGCCAGCCTGTCACAAGAGCAGCGGGTAGCTGGTCTGGTCTTCAGAATCTCCGTGACCACATTGTCTTTACTCCACTTGGAGCTAAGGCCCAGTCCTGCCAGAGTGTAGACCAAGGGGTGCCTGTCTGGCCACCCGTCCTGGGGAAAGCTGCAGCACACTGCTCTCTCCTAGAAGGTTCTGTGACGCTGAGCCCCTCTCTCTCCCTGCTTCTGCTCTGTGAGCATGAGGTGTCCCTGAGGCTCTGGGGGGACCTGCCTTCCTTCCCCTTTGACCATAGTGTGCACAGCCTGTTGGCTCCCTGCGAACATGTTGTTGGGGTCACTTGGGCCCTGTTGCAGAGTCAGGATCCCACCGTGCCCAGGTCAGGCCCCACGCCAAGCCACCTCCCTGTCCCCATGCCCCTGCTTTGTGGGCTCCACTGTCATGGGGAGCTGGCCTCCCTGGGACTTGGGAGTGTGGGAGGACAGCAGTGGGGGTGTGCACTCAAGAGGGGACAGGGCACAGGGCCTGGTGACTTGTGAGGGCCTAGTCACCTTGGAACAGGAACGCCTCAGCAGGCCTGGCACAGAGGTCTGTCTGGATGCTCCCCTGAGCCTCGGGACCGTGAGGGCAGGAGTGTAGGCCAGCCGGGCAGTGGTGTGGGAAGGATGAGTGCTCCAGGGACAGCCTGCTGGGGCAGGGAGACAGAGCGCAGCATGGAAACACCCAGCATGTGGGGGACACCCGTGGGGGATGGGCGGCAGAGAACGTACCCTGTGTCTCCAGGAGCTGTGGGAGAGCCCTCAGGGTGGACGTGGTTAGTGATGGAAGTTGTACTGGGGGTGGGGTGAGATCTCACAGATGGTCCTGCTGTGGGGAGTGCTTGTGGGAGGAGGGGATGGCCTACAGAACAGGGAGCTGAGTGTGAGACTTCCTCCTGCTCTGCTGGACTGTGGAGGGGATGTGTGTGTGTGTGCATGTGTGTCTGTGTTCATGTGCGTGTCTGTGTACATGTGTTTGTACATGTGTATGTGTGTCTGCATGTGTGTCTATGTGGACATGTGTGTCTATGTGTGTCTGTGTGCATGTGTCTGTGCATGTGCGCATATGTCCGAGTGCGCATGTGTGTGCTTGTGTCTGTGTGTGCATGTGTGTCTGTGCACGCATGTCTGTGTGTGCATTCACGTGTTCGTGTGTGTCTCCGTGTGCATTTTTATGTGTGCAGGTATATCTTTGTGTCTGTACATGTGTCTGTGTGCGTGTGTCTGTGCATGTGTGTGTATATGTCTTTGTGTCTGCGCATGTGCCTCTGTGTGCTTGTCTCTGTGTGCATGTGTGTGTCTCTGTGGATGTGTGTGTGTCTGTGTGTGCGTGTGTGTGTAGAGGGTAGTGCTGAGCAGGTGGAGTGCTGGATTAACAGGGGGCTCACCCAGGCAGCTCCTGAGGGCTAGGTTTGTTGAGGCTGTTCTGGGACTAGCCCACCCACCTCCTCTCTCCCTACCACTCCCCACCTTCCTCTGGCTTGGGAGTGTGCCTAGACAACCCCCTTGCTCACCCATCCCCTGACCCTTGCTCCTGTCTTCCTGAACCTCTGGGCTCTACTTGGCCACTCACCTGGGCTCTTGGCACCCTCTCTCTGGTGGGGAAAGACATGCCCTGCTCCCTTCCCCGGTGCTAGGAGGCCACCGCCGGGTGCAGGTGAGCTGGGGCAGGTGGGGAGCAGGATGGCAGATGTGTGTGGGGTGCCCTCTGTGACCAGATGTGTGGCTTCACAGCTTGGAAGTGCCCACGGCTCCAGGGGACCTGGCCTACAACGGAGCCTGGCTCAGTGGGGAAGCAGAGGGTCAGGAGGGCACTGGAGAGAGAGGGCCCGGCAGTGGGTGGGTGAGGCATACTCTGGCTGGGGAGCCAGCGTGCAGGGCCGTGGGCACGTGGCATCTGTGGCGGTGTGCTCTGGAGAGGGCGAGGCCCAGGAGGGGGAGCGAGGGCTTGATGGGCTCCACTTGGATCAGGGGAGCCCACAAGGCCGGGCAAGGATGAGACATTTGAGGGGAAGCCCCATCCTCGGGGTGTGAACAGAGGGCCAGGGCTGGGGAGATGGAGGGACCAGGCTGGTTGCTATGACCACTCCCCGGGCTCTTGGGAGAGCAGGCAGCACCCTGAGGGGTGGCCAGGTGAGGTCAAGGAAGTCTTGGGAGGAGATGACGAGGTAGCCAGGAACGGAAGTGATCCAGGGCGTCTGAGAGAGGAGCAGCTTGAGATGAGCTCAGGATGGAGAGGGACGGTCCGTCTGGAATGTTAGTGATGGACTCCAAGGGCCTGGAACCCACGGTTGTCAGGGTTCCACCCAGAATCCAGTGTTCTCTGACCTCCAGAGAGACGGTCAGTGGGGTCCCTGGTCGGTCACAGGAAGGACACAGACAACACAGGGCCAGGGGCTGTGGGTTCCTTTCCTGCCACAGACTGGAGGCTCCCCCCACCCTGTCGTTGGGAGGCAGGCACTGCCCTGTCCCCTTCCTTGGGCCATGGCTGCAGACTGACCACAAGCCAGTGTGTCTGGCTTAGTTTTGTTTGTGGTTTGGGTTCTTTTATTTTGAAGAACCCACCTCCCCCCCACACTTGAAAAGCTTCACAGCCCCACAAAACCTGTATCTGGGCTGATTCCACCTCGAACATCTTAAAAAATCCACAAAACAATACAAGGATCCCTGAGCTACCACCACTCGGGGGGGGGGGGCACCTGTCCACACAGATGTCCGCCCTGAGCTGTGCTCATCCCATGCCTGGTTTTTAAAGAACCGGAATGAAAGGCAGCCAGCCCTCCACTCCTGTCCCCTTAGATGGTTTCATTTTTTCCTTCCTGTGTCCCTAAAAGGCACGTGGGACTGCTTTCTATTGTAAGATTTTACTCTGCATAGCGCTTTGGAAAATCTCTTTCTGCATTCTGATGACAAGGAAAATTGAGCACTTTTTCATATGTAACTAATGATTATTTATCCTATTTATTATTTACAGATTTATTTATTTGAGAGAGTGTGGAAGTGCGCGCACACAAACGGGGGGAGGGACAGAAGGAGAGAGAATCCCTGACTCGGGGCTCGGTCTCGATTGTATGACCCTGAGACCACAACCTGAGCCAAAGTCAAGAGTCAGATGCTCAACCGACTGGGCCGCCGTGGCCTTCCCGCCATCCTCTTTATTATTTCTCCGGCATTTGAAGTCCCGTGTCTGGGATTGGGCTCCATGGGAGTGGGATTGCGGTGCATGTTCTCGCCGGGACGGCTCTGTTCTCGACGGTGGGAGCCTCTGATGTGTGCCATGGCCTGTGCTTCCGTGTTTGGTCCGTCTTGTGCAGGACGGAACATTGGTGTGGCCACCGATGCCCATGGCGCCCTTGAGGCTCTGTGTCTCCAGAGACGCTTGCTGTGCCCTCGGGTCATAATGTGCCCTTGTCTTCTCTGTACTTGAAGCGTGGCTTTCCACAGTTTGCTTCTTAGTCTGTCCCTAGTTCACACGTTGATGGTGTGAAGTAGGGGACTGCTTGAGCTTCGCCATGCAGCTAGTCGAGGGCCCCCCGCAGGTTATTTTATGTGCCCTTCTCGCCCACCACCTGGCAAGCCCTTCATCTGCTCTCCTCCTCAGACTTGCCTTTTCCAGAATTTTCTCTGGTCTCTGTAGTCTGGGGGCTGCATTCAGGCTGCCAGCCTGTGGGTGAGGTGCAGGGGGCTTTCCTTTCTCTGAAACAACCAGCTCACTGGGCCCCTGACCTGCCTGCCCCCCACAGCTGCCCAAAGGCATGGAGCTCCTGCCAACCTGCCTCTTGTGCGGGCACCACCTCCTGTGGGGTCCTCATTTTCTGTGGGGAGGGCGCTTGCTTTCTGTGGGGGGTCTCTACCTCTCATGTGTTTCCTGCCTCCTGTGGGGTCTCCATGTCTGTGGGGTCCCTGTCTCCTCTGGGCGTCCCCATCTCAGCTCTGGCTGATGCTTTTCCCAGTCCGCTGCTTTCTTTTAAACAATGGGCTCGTTCTAACCCGAGGGCTTCCGTCTCTCTGACCCCACACAAACTTCTGTAGACCGTTTGTCCCGCAACCTGACGCTCTCAGGCTCTGGCTCGGCGTGGTGGGTGTCTTTGGGGCATGCCGTAATTTTTAATTTGAGTTCCCATTGCGGGTGATATGGGACCCCCCTCTCCCAAGGTCCTCTCACTCTGCCTGGGTCAGGGAGTCCTGCCTGATACCGGCTGAGGACCAGCGGGACTCCCGCTCTGGGGAGATGGTTTCTGGGCAGAGCCCTGCCTGGCAGCGGTGCCCCCCCATACTCCAGAGCCCCGTGACGGCTACCGGCTTTGCAGCGTTCCTTGCCTCGTGCAGTGTGCAGCGCGCAGAGCTGTCTGCTGAGCTGTCCGCAGGGGCGGGCTCATCGCTGTGAGCGTCAAAACCAGACGTTCGTTTCCTGGTGTTTCCTCCCGAGGCTCATGCTTGATTGGGACAGTTTGTCTGGTTCCCACTGCTGCTGCTGTGTGGTTTGAGGCTCCTGAGAAGTTCCTGGCTGTCTTGCTTCTGTCTTCCCGGGTTGGGCCCGGAAATGGGTTTCTGCTAGAAACCGTGCAGGGTCCTGCTTGCGTTTTCAGGCCCCGCAAAGGAAGGAGGGAAGCATTTCCCTTCCCCGAGGTTGCCCGTCACTGGGTCCTGTCCACCCGTGCCCCGTCACCAGCCCTACACCCACCCCAACCTTTGACAGATCGGACCCGCGACTTGCCACCTATCTTGTTCCCCGCAGGAGCATAGGCCCCTGGTTCCAATCCTTCCACGTTCACTAGAAGATCCGTTGTCTACCCTGAATTAGAGCTAGCCCTTTGATTATACGTGCGATTTCTGGCCAGAGGGCTTGTCTCCAGGTAAAGGAGTGCTGGTCTTCTGGAGGGAAGGAGGACGTGACTTCCCACGCATGTGTCCATGTGGAGCCCCACACCGGCCTGCCCGCTGGAGGGGCTGGCTGCTCTTGGCCACCAGCGGGGGCTGGTCCTCTTGTCTGCAGCTTCCTGGCTGTCTCCAGGGGAATGAATTGGGACCCAGAGCCAGGGAGTAGCCTCTGCCTGACCTGGTCCCCACCTGCCCCTGGCTGGTGCTGGAAGCCCACCTCATTTGTGTCCTTCCCCCACAGGGAAAACAGAACTAGCCGTGTTCACTAAGAACTTCCAGAAGTCTTCAAAACACCTGGGCAAGAAGGCGAGCCAGAAGCCTGAGCCCCCAAAGCCACCAGGCCGGCCGAAAAACTACTCCACATACAACCAGGAATGAGTGTCTGGTGATCCACGTGTTCCGTGGACTCTGGAGGCTGTGTCCTAGCCTGCCCAGGGAGGGAGGCCGTCCCCCCACCCCCACCCGCTGGGAGGAGTCAGACCACCCCGCCATCCCCTGGCTCTAGGGTGGGCAGGCTGGTGAGCCCCTGGTTGCTGCTGGGCCACAAGCCCTGGAAAAGCCTCGTTTCTCCCTCCCAGGGAGCGCCACCTGCCACTCCTGCGCAGGAGAGCAGGGTCCTGGCCACTGGCTCCTCTGCACATAGGCCCACAGAAGAGGCTGTGCGGGGCATTTCCAGGCAGACTAGCATGGCCGCACTTCCCAAATAAAGTGACCTTGCGGCAGCTCTTGCTTCCGGGCGGAGGGGCACCCTAGGGAGTGGGGTGGGGCTGGCAGCTTCGCTCCGGGTGCAGGCCCTGTTCAGCCCTGGGGACAGACTGGACCATTGGGATGTCCAGACAGGCCTGGCCTCAGAACCACGCAGTCCCCATGCTCTGGCCTCCTGGGTGTCTCGGAGGCTACCTGGAGGAACTGGAAGCTTCCGGGGGCCCATGAAAGGATGTGAGTCCAGAGCAGGGAAGGAGGAGACAGCAGGTGGGTCCTGGCCTCCTCCTCCTCGCAGGCACTGCGTGGGCCCAGGGTGGGACGGGGAGACCCAGACCAGGGGTGCTGTCCGGGCGCAAGAACCCCCGCCCAACGCGCCCTTAGTCACATCCTGCTGTGTGCGGCCCAGGGGCACGCACCCGCCCAAGCTGTGCAGGAGGGGTCCGCGGCAGCCACACAAGCTCTCCAACCTTTTATTCGTACAAGGACTCAAGAGCATAGGACGCCAGTTGACACCGTGCAGCAGGACACAGCAGGCCTGGCTACCGCCTGGCTGGGGACTGTGCTGGGCTGGGCCATCCCTGCAGGGAGACGTATAGTGTAGGCCCCCAACGGGACAGCCATGTGCAGCCACATGCTGCCATCCAGGCACGCGGGCAGCCGCTGCCCCAGCGACCCTGAGAGTCCAGCTGGCCCTCACCTACAGGGAAGGAGGCCCCAGACCCTGCCCCAGGCCTGGCATGAGCAGGGTTACTGTGGGGTGGGAGTGCCTGTGGGAGTGTGCTGCCCGGTGGGGCACAGGCAGGGGGCCCTGGCCAGCGTGGGAGGTGAGGCAAAGCAGTGCTAAGTGGCCTTGTCGGGCCCTGGTGCTGGTTAGGACTGCTGTCCCTGGCCACAGTGGCTCAGCATCCCACAGACCTTCAAGTGTCCTCTTGCCTGAGCCCTTTTCTGGCGGGGTCCAGCCCCCTCCCCAGGGCCCAGGGCAGCTAGGGCCAGGGAGGGAGGGAGGTCGGTCCTGAGCCTGGGGGAGGGTCTCGACAGCCCGAGTGAGCAGGGGTGGCCCCCAGGTCCGGGAACCCCCAGCCCTTCCAAGCTCTGGGAGGAGGAGCTGAAAAGCAGCTCTGAGTGAACAGATGGAAAGCGTCTGTGAATGTCTGTACGTTTGGAAAAGCCCTTAACTATCAAAGCCCCCAAGGCCCCGACAGCTGGCGGGGTCAGGAGGGATCCAGGTGGCCCTCTGGCTCGCGGGGTCAGGCTCCCTGGCTGAGCTGAAGTTTCACCGGCCACCCAGATCCTCTGGCTAGGTGTGGCCTCCAGCACTGCCTGCATGACCCGGAGCATGGGGCCCCGGGTCTGGTGGGGATGAGGCAGGAGCACAGGCGGGCAGGCCCTCTGCACAGTCGTGGGGCCCTGTGTTCCAAGGGGGTGCCCATGTCTGCGGAGGGCCCGTCTGCTCTCCTGGGGAGGTCAGGATCAGCACCCCCAGCCCCGCACACAGGTCACCCAAGAGCAGTGCCCAGAGGGAGTGAGGCTGTGCCCATGGTGGCCCCTGTGCACCCCGGGCCTTTGCTGCTGGTCCTTGGAGAGAATGAGGTCCATATGGACAGTCAGCAAGGGTTCCAGCCCAGGTAGAACTCTCCTGGAGGCTGAGGGGCTCGGCGGATGTGTGTGTGCGTGTGTGTGTGATCACGGGGGCCTAGCTGTGTCGGAAGGTTCATGCATAATCTCAGAGGTCCACTCGCCCCTAAATGGCAGACACCCCGCTGCCCTCCCGGAGATCCTGAGGCACCCAGGGCTGGGCCTCGGTTTCTGACACCTGGAGCCCAAAGTTCTCCGTGGGAAGAGGCAGGAGAGGAAGGCACAGGCTCGCTCTCTCCAGCGGGATGCTGCTCAGGGAGCTGGGGGGAGAGGCGCAGGTGGGCAGGCAGGAGGTGGCCACCAGCATCCCCCAGGTCCCTGAAATACATGGCTTTTGGGGACATTGTTCCTGGCTGACCTGAGGGCCTCCTACAAAACTAAAAGCCAGGGTGGCCAGTGGAGCCAGGAGGGAGGGCCAGCGCCCTTGCCCCCTACCCCCTCCAGTGCAGTCACAGAGCCGGGGTCCCTCACTGTCCCTCCCTGTTCTGCCCTGGGGCCTCTAGGCCATGGAGAATTAAATATCATCTGTTCTGCGTTTTGGCAAAGTCAGTTCTTGGCCTCGGTCCCTGGGGCCTTGGGCAGTTACCGCCACGTGGGGCTGGCAGCTGAGAGGACCAGGGCGAGGAGCAGCAGCAGCAGGGACACGCAGGACTGGGGGCAGCTCGCAGCCGCGGTCTTCTGGCCCTCCTGTTCCGACAGGCCCGGGAGGGCGTGGGTCAGGGTTGTCCGTGAGCTGGAGCTCTTCTTGCTGACCCTCCGGTCACAGAGGTCGTCCGGGCAGCTATCACCACTGCCCGAGCCACTGCTGTCGTCACCTGGGGAGGAGAGGATGCTTCAGCAGGCCTGCCCTGCCATGGACCCTGAGCCGGGTCCCAGAGCCCAGCCTCCAGCCATGGGGGCCTCCCGTGCTCCACCTGGACCTGTCAAGGCCTGATGGACATCCTGGCCAGGCAGCTGTGCTTGGGGATATGGGTGTGTGTGTGGGGGCGGTGTGTACCTGGTGTCCATGCCCAGGCAGCGGCAGCAACCAGAGCCACCATGTGGGCCCAGGGGCTGGGAGGGTCCCTGCTCTGTGCCCTTCCCACACACCACCCTGTGGCTCCCAGTCCCTGGGGCCCCGTCCGCACTGGCGTCCTGGAAGTCCACGTCGTTGCCACTGTAGGCGCCTCGAAGCCGATTGGTCATGACCTTCAGCTGCATGATCTGTTGGCGGACGGTCATGTCGGGCTTGGTGATGTCCACCTCCACCTCGGGGTTGTTGATCTGATTGGCCAGACCATCGCCCATCACTTCTGGGAGGTACCTGGAACGGCCGAGGACAGGCCCTGGGTCACTGTCTGCTCCCTGCAATGGGGTGCTACTCCAGCATGTCCTCCCACTTCCTCTTCTCCTGTCTAGCTGCTGGCAAGACTGAGACCCCCTGCAGCCTGTCGGGGTCCGCCAGGAGCCCACAGAGCGTGGTGTGGATGCACCGAGTGGGGCACATGCCACCGGGGGCTGGCCCAGGCCCTTGTCTGGGCTTCCCATGTCCCACTGCGTGCCTGGTGTCAGGCATGGCCCCGGGCACATAGCACTTGGTGACATAGGCCAGATGAGGGGCCTGGGTGAGGCTTCTGAGGCCAGCCGGCCTATGGGCAGCTGGGTAGCACCCACCTGCCTTTGGCCATGCCGTTCCAGCAGCGGTCATCACTGGCGCTGCTCATGGCCAACTTCTCGCTGCACAGCACACCGGGGAGGCTGATCCAGAAGTCTTGGGCATCCCGGAGCTGTACCTTGGCCTCCGAGACCTGCAGGGCAGCGGCCAGGCCATGGGGCACCCCGCTCAGCCTGCCCTCCCGTCCCCTGCCCACCCCAGGCCTGGCCGGCTGAAGGCTGCTCACCAGCTTCTCCAGCGTGCCAGTGGGAGGCTTCTCCTGTAATACCAGCTTGCCTGGGTGCCGCTTCTCCTCGGGCCCAGAGCCCTGGGGGTTCACCTTGGGGTTCCCACAGCCCTGGATGACCTGGGGAAAGACCATGGGGTTCCTGGAGGGGCACAAGGCCAACTCTGGGCTGCCCCGCCATGCCCACTGCACCTGTCTGCCCACACCTTGGCTGTGAGTATGTCCTTGTTGTCCTGGAGGGCGTTGATGGCTTCTGCCAGCCACAAATGGACGTTGCCGATGACACTCTCTGCTCCCGAGGGGCCCCAGAACTTGTCGGTGATGAGCACCATGGAATCTGGCCCAAGTGTGAACACAGGCACAGAGCGTTTTGTAAATATGCACGCTAGCTACCTCACGTCAACATGCTAGCTCTCGCACGTGCTGACACGCACACATGCCGGCCCACCAGGTGTCCGCTCACGAACACGTTAGCTCTTATGTGTGCTGGAAGGTGTGTGCCCGCAACATGTGTATGGAACCTCATGCGTGTGCTGGCACAAATTGCACTGGCCCCCCATGTGCCCGTGCCAGCTGACACGTGCTCAGACCACATCCTAACACGCACATGTGAGCACACGTCAGCACATGTGTGCGGGCCAGCCGCGCCAGCACACATTAGGGCATACACCGGCTGGCGTCTGGGCCTGCTGGTGCACCTCCCCTCAGCCACGTCTGCACATACGTGCAAATGTGCACGAGTGTCGGCCCACTACGTGTGCCACACGTGCATAGTTCAGGTATGGGTGGCCTGCCCTAGGTCACAGGTGTGTTGCATGTGTGCACAGCGGGGCACTTGCTCGGGGGTGGGGAGGGGAGGGAGGATGGAGAGCCATGACCCCAGAGGGCTGCATGCCAGGTAGGAGTTGGGAGTCACGCTCTGTTCCGAATGGCCTCCCTGTCCCATGACTCCGGGCCCCTCCCTCTCCTAGGGCCATGGCCCATGCTCCAGAGGGTGGGCCTGGCTGTGTCCCTGCACCTGCAGACCCCTGCTCTGGCGCGTAGCGGGGGGGGGGGGACGGCTCACCCAGAAGGTTCCTCCACTCGGCATCGAGGTCGGCCTGGTTGGCCAGGCAACCCTTGAGCACGTTGCGGCAGTAGTCAGGGCAGGGCCGGGCGCCGGGGACCCCCAGGCAGGGTGCGCAGTATGCCAGCTTCATGACGGCCCTCGTGCACTCTGGGCCCAGGGGCACCTGGGGAGGCAAGGCCGCCTGAGTCCCACCTGGCAGCTAGCCGTGTCCAGCCCTCCAAGGAGCCCCAGGGTGGAGGGCTTGGGACAGAAGTCAGGAGGCTGCAGCTCTGCCCCAACCTGTCTTGGGGACTCTGTCTCATCTCAGAGGGTCAAGCAGGCTCCCAGGGGTCGGGCCATCCTCCTCACTGCAGCCATCCCAGTGCGCAAGTCCCTGGAACAGCGCTGTTCCTGAGCCTCATGAGAAGTGTGGGTGTGCTTCCCCTCCATTTAGATAAGGGGACCGGGGCTCGGCTGGGAAGGGGACTCACTAAGGACCCCAGTTTGAGAGGGAGGTGGCTCACGCCCAGGGCTGTGTGGGTCTGACTCAGGCAGCCTCTTGGGGGAGGTACCCTGCTGGCCCTCAAGGCCTCAGGCCCAGCCTGTTCTGGCCTCCGGATGTTGTCCATCCCACTTCCCCGCTCCCGTCCACCCGACCCTTGCGGTTGGATCAGCATCCAGCCCCCTGTTCTTCTCCCCCCACCCAATCCTGCTTGGGACCCAGCCTGACAGAGGAAGGACTGGCCGCTGCCCACATCAGAGCTCTGTGCCGGTATGGGACGCGAGATGGGACGCGCTGTCTGCAAGCCGGGGGCAGAGGGATGGGGTGGGGCTGGAAGGCGGGGCCGCTGTGCGCACCTGGGCCACCTTCCGTACTACGTCGCTGGCCACGCCCAGGCCCTGCACGAAGGCTCGAGCCGCCACGAAGGCGCGGGTGGCGCGCAGGCGCAGTTCGCGAGGGGCCTCCCCGAAGGGCCGCAGCGCGTCGGCCTGCTTGCCCAGGCAGTCCAGGTAGTCGTCGGGGAGGAGCAGCTGCGGGTGCAGCTGCCGGAAGAGGCGCTCCAGCAGGCGGGCCCAGAACTCGGCCAGCGTGTCCTCCAGGTGCAGGTTGGCGCCGCGGTAGTAGAGGCGCAGCTCAGCGTACAAGTCCCGGAAGGCCCTGGCGCTCTGCGAATACAGCTCGCCCAAGGCGCCGGGGAAGGCATCCTGCAGCGCCCGCTCCGACTCGTTCAGCAGGTGCTGGAAGTGATCTGGGCCCCAGGAGGTGGGTGTGAGACCTCCCAGGGTCTCCTGGCCTCCTGCCCACTCCCCAAGCCTCAGCTGGAGCCGGATTCCTGGGGGCGGGGGCTCTGCTCGCCCCCCCCCCCCGCCATGCTCTGGGAGAATCAGAGCCCAGGCTGTGGAGGCCGGAAGGGCCCTGGGTGCCCCAGGACTCTCAGACCTCCCCCCTCCTCAATGGCCTGGGGTGCAAAAGCCTGCCTGGGGGTCCCTCCTGGGCCTCAGGGCCTCCAGCTGGGACTCCAGTTGACATTTTGAGGCTGGGGACAGACACAGGGTGCTTCAGTGACCTACTGGGATCACCTGTAAGGTGGGTCCTGAGCCAGGGGGTGGGATCCACCTCCATTCTGCCTGCTGCCCCCCGCACTGCCTCCAACCCCCATGTGTCTGGCTGTCCTTCACTTTCTCTTAGATGCCCTCCCTTGGGTTCCATAAGCCTCAGCTCTTATCATGCCCCAAGAAGCTGGCCTGCCTGATGGCCCAGGGAGGGTCTCCTGCCACCTTTGGGATGTGCCCAGGACCTGGACAGGCGTGCTGAAGCCCTCTGGGAGAGAGCAGGGCATGAGCATGTGGAGCAGACCTCCATGGTTTTGGGGAAATGCCCCTGCACCCTAAGTGCCCAGAATGGGACCCCCAAGAGCTCCCACCCCCTCTGGCAGGGAGAAGCAGAGTCTGTAACCATACAGACCCTCCACTCAGATTTGTCCCTGAGAGCTATGGCCACCCTCCCTGCACAGGCCCTGGGACCCTGGGCAGTTGGGCTGGCTGGGGCAGGAGATCCTCCACAGCACCACAGGTGGGAGTGGACGGCTCCTGGTCAGGCTGTGGAACAGTGAGCAGGCGTTCAGGAGCTGAGATCATGGACCTCAATGCCTCTTGGGACTGCCTGGTGACTGCAGACACACACTCTCCCTCTTCTGTCTGCTCAGGCTCGCCAGAGCACCTTCCCCCTCCAGTTAGACTTTAGGTTACTTTCTGGGGGCCCCACCCCAGCTCCCACCCCATTCCCCTGAGGTGACCACTATGGGCATCATCATACCAGCCAGCTCCATGTTGTCTCGGGCACTTGCTCTCTGCCTGGACCTGGTGTGAGACCTGGTGAGAGTCTCCCAACCAACCAGCCCCTGCCCTGGAGACAGGAAGGCCACACCCGGGGCCCCAACTGCCTCTTGCTCCCATAGCAGGGCAGCCCTAGCCTCAGTCCCCTGTCCTGGCTCTGCACCACCAGTGGCCAGGGCAAGGCCTGTCCCTGTCTGCTGGTGACAAGGAGGCACTTCTAGAGCAAGAAGGTCCCCACTGAGGGGCTGGGCCTGATCTCCCCAAACGGACACGTGTACTGCTGTGCACACCACAGGATGCATGAGGAGGCCTGCACACAGCCTTCTGCTCCTGCCTCGCCCGGAGAGCTGCCCTCGCGCCCAGGTCCCCCCAAGCCCAGGGGCCTGCTCACCATCGAAGCTCTGCAGCTGGGTGGCGAGCGTGGTCTGCAGGGCGCGGCCGCTGTCCAGGAGGGCGGCCTCTAGCTCGGCGCGGCTGCGGTTGGCCAGCTTCTCCTCCATCTCGCTCGTGCAGCAGGTGTAGCCCTGGGGGCAGACCCTCAGGTGCTCTCCTGTGGGGAGGGGCTGCTGTGAGGGAGAGGAGGGGCCCTGGAGGCTGGGCAGACCCTGAAATGGGGCGCAGCTCCAGCGGGGGCCCGGGTTGATCGTGCAGTCCCCAGCGCAGGACACAGGAGTGGGGCTGCCCTCTGCGTATGGCCTCCAGGCCCTCGGGGGCAAAGCCAGCGGGGGTGGCATAAAGCAGGGGTGCAGGAGGCTGAGCCCTAGGGCAGGAATGTCCGCTGTCCTCCCAGTCCCTGAATGCCCCCTGCTGCCACACGCAGGTGAGGCGGACCATCCCAGGGGTCCTGGCACAGCTCAGGACATGTGTGCCCCAGCACAGAATGGCCTTGGGGCCCTGGGTCTGTGCAGAGGGGTGGACTGTCAGACTGCTGGTTCCCCAGGGCAAGCTTTCAGGCCTGCAGGGTGCCCTTGGCCTGGGCTGAGGAATGGCGGGGGGGGAAGGGCTCCCCCTCACCACGAAGGGCAGGGCAGGACCATCAGAGCCTCCTCCTACCCCCAGTCCAGAGGTGCACGGTCCCAGTGAGGACTGCAGGCCTGAGTGGGGCTACTGACTGGGGGGGGTGGGGTGCCTGGTGAGAAGTGATCCTGCACGCGGGGGCCTGGACACACCTGGGTCCCCATCAGGTGTGTGCTCCTTCCTCTGTCCCCAAACCCCTCCTCACCCCTCAAGCTCCCAGCAACGCACCACCCACGCTCTGTCCCAGGGGCAGGGCCAAAGGCTCAGTGCACACAGCCCTGTGGACACACCGTGGAGCTGTGCAGGGAGGTGTGTGGGTCACAGAGCAGGAGCCTTTGAAAATGCGGCGGGGCCAGTGTTAACAACCACGGCGATTCTGAGGTGGGTGCTGGGACCCCATCTTACAGATCAGGAAACAGGCTGGCGGAGACTCGATTTCCTGTCCAGTTCATGCTATGCCACGAGGAGCCAAGTAGCTCGGTCAGGCTGCCTGCTGTCAGGCCCCCATAGCCCTCCCCTCCCCTCCCCACCCTACTGGCCGTGGTTCTGGCCCCAAGGCTGTGGAGGAGGCTTGGCCCCGAGTGGAGGCAGCAGTTTAACCTGAACAGGGTCTGTGGAAGGGTCACCCTGTGTGCTGTTGTGGGGGGCTGGATCAGCCTGGACAGAGCCCTGGGGGTCCCGAGGCTGACCCAAGGGCTGGGCGCTCCCAGATGACCCTCAGAGGAGGGTGAGCAGCCCCGGCAGGAGGCCTGGAGGGCACAGGCAGCTTCCAGCAGAAGCTGGGCAAGGGGGGTTGGGAGACAAAGGTAATTATCCTGAGGCTGAATTAATCCTAAAGAGTCAGTGGGAACCACCAGGTCAGACTGGGCGCTCACTGGCACAAGCCTGGGTTCGGTGAGCAGCGGACAAAACAGAGAGGCCATGTACACGCCCTGTGCTGACCATGTGCCGTGTGATGCTGCGCGGGCTACAGGCCCCTGCACACTGGGTGGGACTGGAGGGAGGGGAGGTTTGGGGGTGTGGAGGTGGAGGGAGAAGGCCAGTCTCTCCTTCCCCTTCCCACATGGGCCCTGAGCAGTCCCACTCCCCAGGCCCAGGTGCCCTCAGCTCTCAAACACCTGCACCCTGCAGGGACTGCCCGTCTGGGGGACCACCACCCCTGCTCCCAGGGCCTGGAAGTGATGCTGGTGTGTGTCTGAGGGGGGCTCTGGCCCCCACCTTGAGCTGAGGGGGTGTGACAGTTGGGGGTCTGAGACCTGACCCCCAGGGTGAATCAGGGCTTTCAGGGCCACCTGGGGTCAAGGGTCAGAGTCTGGCTCCCCAGGGCCTGACATTCCTACACCCCTTCTCATGAGGGCTGGGTGGGCCCAAGAACGCCTCCCATCGGGGCCTTTGCTGACTTGCGGTGTGGCCCTGGACCCTTGTCAGCAGGCAGCAGGACACTGTGCAGGATGAGGGTCCTCTTTATGGGATCCCCGTGCACCAACTGGCAGAAAGCTGAGCTCCCTGTCTCAGCATCCTCTCTCAGGATCCTCTGCATACAAGGGTCTGGGTGGGCTGGGCGGTGAACTGGGGGCGTGCCCTGTGACGGGGGCAGGTGCCAGCCTGGGCTCTGCTGTACTGGGCACTCAGGCTGGCTGGGTGGGCACAGGCTGCCAAATCGAGAAAGCACTGGAAGGCCATAGGGATGGACAGCGTCCGTGACTGGCTGCCCTCTAGTACACTGAGGCAACCAACCAGCTCCCCGAACCTGCTAGCATATGTGGACAGCAGAGAGATGGGGCTGCAGACGAAACCTGGGGAGACACAGGGAGCACCCCCCACACCCTGTGGGCCAGCTCTGAGTGGGCCCCTGGGCACCACCAGCATAGCCCCCACTCTCACCCCAGCAGCCTCCCTGGAGCCTCCCCATCCCTGCCTGGCCACCTCGTCCAGCCGCCCGGTGGCCTGCGCCGTTCCGGCTGCCCCAGCACAGCCCCCGTCCCTCCCTCCCTCCTCGGACACACGGGAGTGAAGACACGGAGCCAGAGCCCGGGCGCCGGCCTGAGGCCCCGGGCGGGCTGGGCTGAGGCAGCTCCCAAGCTGGCTGCAGGGCGGATGCAGAGGCTGGTGCAACAGCGACAGTCAGGACGCAGAGCTCTGTGCTTCCCTCCTGCCCACCCTCGCCCAGCTTAGCCTAGTGTGCATATCAATGATAGCCCTGGACGTCAGCCAGATGGACGTGGGCTCTGCAGGGCACCCCCTGCACCCCCCCAAAAGCAAGCCTGCGCCTCCTGGTCTCCTGGTCAGAGCCAACTTGTGCCAAGGTGGTGGGCTGCCAGGAACGAAAATGAGCTTCCTGCCCCTGGCGGTGTGCAAATCCCACTGGTGGCATTTTGTACTCTCATTCCAGACCCTCTGCCCCCAAACCCCCACCTCTCCTCTCAGCTCAATACCTGCAGAGGAAGGAAGGCTTGCCCAGGAGGGAGGGAACGCTCCCCTAAGCCCTGGGAGGCATCGGCAGGTCCTCTCTTCCCACTGATCCCTCCACCAGCTGGCCAGCGACCATCCCTCCTTTCTCCCTCAGTCGCTTTGCTGTTTTTGCAAAAGCTGGCCACAGCCTTCCCTAGTTTGTGGGACATTTCCTCCCATGGGTGATCTAAGTTTTTGGAGGGGAGGGGAGAGGACAGTTCCTCCCTCACCCCAGTCTCTGTGGTACCTCTCCTCCAGGCCCTGCCCCTGAATTCCAAGATGCCCTCTGATCCTGCTCCTCAGGGTTAAGTTTTTGCACCCACTTCCCTAACCCCATCAGCAATGGCTTCTCTTCCTCAGCTGCAGATCACCCATGTCCATCTTCTCCCCTCCAGACCCAGACTTGCTGGGGTCATCCCAGATCCTCGACTTCTCTTCACTAAGCCCCTACCAGTCTGGGGCTCCAAACATCTTCAGGGCCCATACCCTCCTGCCACCTGCTGAGCCGCGGCTCCCACTGTCCTGTCTTAGCAGCCTCCCAAGAGCATCCCCACCCCGCAGCCACCCTTGCCAACACTGTCACCCCAACGCTTTAGCCCAAGACCCTCACCCCGACAGTGCTCATTCTGTCCAGTGCTGGACACAGACCTCATGTGTCCAGGCCACGCCTGGCAGCCACCTGTGGCTGGTGGCGCTAGAGCCCTCCCAAGGAGACTGCAGAGGGAAGATGGCGCCATGCCAAGCCCATCTCTCCAGAAGCTTCTATGGCTCACATGAGAGTATGCAGCCTGCTGCTCAACCTGTCTTTAAAGCCACATCCCAAAGACTCTGCACCAACCGACCCAGCCACCCCTAGCACACTGATTCCCTGTAGACAGTTCGCCTGCACTGGCCGCCTTGGGGCTGAGACACGGTTGTGTGGACAGCCCCAGGTACCAGGACACATCACGTGAGAGGCCCAGGTCTGGAAGAGCAGGAAGGGCACTGCTTCCCCACCCCTCCCCTTTCCTTAGTTCTGGACCCTCCATCAGGCCTTGCTGGCAGGCTGGGGGTGGCCAGGTAGAGAAGGCTTTCCCAAGCAGTACTCTTCTCTAGACCACCGCCCCCCGGCCCCGCTTCTGTTCCCAGCTGCCATCCAGCCCTGGTGGCCACAGGGTCCCCCTGGTATGGCCTCCAGCTTGCTGGGGGTGGGAGGCACTGAGCACATAGAGGAAGGTTCCCTGGTCACTGTCCACACAGGAGCTCCAGGCCTTCCTCTCTCACCCTTCTGTCCGGAAGGCTCTGCCCCTGACTGGTCCCTGAAAGAGGGCCACACTTGATCATCCGGAAGAGTGGCCCCGGACCTCCCTTGCAGAGGACATTTCAACCGCAATCTCTTACCCTCCCTCCTAACACATCAACAGCAGCCGTAACCCCTCCTGCCTCCACCAACCCAACCTGCTTCTCTACCCCTCACCCACCACCCAAAGTCCCCCCCCCCCCATTTCAGGCAAACAACAGGGTCACCAAGGAGCCCTCTGTCACTTCCACCACGCACTAGGACCCAAAGCCGAGGGGCATCGCTGCGTACACTTCCTCCCTTGTTGGGTGGGAGGGGTTGGCTCCCCAGGCCTCCAAGGGGCTCCTTCGCAGGCGATGGAACAAAGGCTGGGCGCCTGGGTGCCCTGGACAGTCGCTGTGGGCCCCGGCAGAGCCCTGCGCCCCGTGGGGCAGGAGCCACAGCTAGCAGGCAGTGTGGAGATGCATGGGCGCCCGGCAGCACCGCGGGGACTGGGCGCTGGTGCAGTGCGCGAGGTGGCGCCAGGGGGTGTAGGGGCTGCAGCAGGCAGGCAGGGAGGCAAAGAGCAGTAGGGGGGCCACGCAGGGGAGGGGCGGGGGGGCTGCGGCAGGCGGGGCAGGGTGGGGGTGCGGGAGGAGGGCAAGCGATTGATGGGGAAGGGGCTTGCTGCAGTGGGCGAGGCAGCATAGGGGACTCTTGGGGGCTGCGCGGCAAGCGAAGGGGAGGGGGATGGGTTTGACGGAAGAGGAAGGGGGGCTTGCTGCAGGAAGGGGGCTGCGGCAGGCGCTGGGAAGCACAGGAAGGGATGGGGGTGGGGAGGGGTGTTAGGATGCTGCCAGGCAGCGGGCAGAGAGGGACCTGGGGAAGGGGAGGTAGGGAACTGGAGGGGAGAAGAAGTGGGGTGGTGCTGGGGTGCGGCGGTGATGGGGTGGGCATGGAGACTGGCGATGGGGCTCCTGATGGGAAGAGGTGGAGAAGGGGATGGGACGTGGAGGAGGGCCCCCATGCGCTTGTGGTGGGGATGAGGGTAGGCGCAGGACGGACAGAAAATGCGGCCAAGGCGGTGGTGATGGGGGACAGGGGTGGGGATGGGGATGTCGAGGCGGAGGGAGTGAAGGTAAGGGTGACAAGCCTGAGGATGGGGATGCAGGTGGGGGGCGGGGAAATGGAGATGGCTTGGGGCAGACGGCTGGCTGGAGACCCAGCCTGGATCCCAGCCCCGCAGACGCCACCCGCGCTGTGGCCCGAGAGCCCTGCGCGGCGGTGGCGGTGGCTCCAGCGGCGGCGTCCCAGGCTGCGGTGGCGGTGACGCTCCGGGCGGCGCGCGACTCCGGGTGCGGGCGCGTGGGGGCCTGGGGACCCGGCCGGGGGAAGGAGCAGGAGCAGGACCGGGCCGGAGGGCTCGGAGGCGGCGCGGGCGGACGGGAGCCGGGGAGGAGCTGCGGCCACCGCGGCGCCGGCAGCCCCGCCACCGCACTGGCGCGCACGGCGAGGGCGGCGGCTCCAGGCGCGGGGACGCGCCTCCTCCCGCAGCTCCCGCCCCGCCGCGCTCGGCACCGCCCCGTCTCCCAGGAACCCGCGGGCCGCCTGCCCGCGCCCCCTGCGGCCCACAGCCCCCTCGCTCCCCGCGGCGCGGCCCCTCCAGGGGAGGGCTCCCCAGCTCCGGCCGGGAGGATGGGATCGGTCCCTGCAGCACAGCCTGCGCAGGCCTGGGGCTCGCTGCTCAGGAGTTAGGGCCCATCCCAGGAGGCTGACTGGGGTCTGGGTGGGGCGGGGTGTCAGGTTTTTCCCTGGGGATGGAGAATGACAGCTGGCCACCTGGGAGCCCCTCTCCTGCTGACAGTGGCCAGATCCCCAATGCTGCCTGGGTACTCAAAGCCACCATCAGTTACCCCACATCCCCTACCTAACCCCCCCAGCCCCCCAGTCTCTCACCTGGGTGACCTCGGCCTCCATCCCCACTGCTGATGTCCTTCCCCTAGGAAACAGTAAACCCAGCCTGGGCACACAGTCCACCGGCCCAGCCCCTACCTCCTCCCTGGGCGCTGTCCCACACTGGTGCCTCTCCCTTCCTCCCAGGACACCAGGATACCTCTCACCAGTATCCTCTACTCCCTGGAGCCCTGGCTCTGGTCCTGCTTGCCCCTGGCCACCACTTCCCCTGGAGAACACCACCCTTGCACCCACTCAGGCCAGGCTCCTCTCAGCAGCGCCTCTGTGCTCCTGTCAGCCAGCCAGCCTGTGGGGATATGTACCTGGCAAGCAACTCTTGATCCAAGTCCTCTCTCTAAGGCCTCAGCATCTCTGGGCCCCAGAAGCCGGGGGTGGGGTGGGGTGGGTGGGTTCAGAGGTAACTCACAAGGCTGCTCTCTGTGCTGCCTGCTTCCTGCTCGAGGACCTCCTGGGCAGGCCACCCTGCCAGTGGCCACCAGGCTTGGGGGTGCCTTGGCAAGGCAGTGGGCCTCAATCACATGGTCACAGCTCTGGGTGAGAGGATGGGTCCCCTCCAAGTAGCCTCCCCAGCATTCAGCTTCAAAGTTCCCAGCTCATGCCATGGCCTCAGAACAAATCAGGATGAAGGGGACCCTGGCTTTGTGCTACTTAGGACCCTAGGTCTTGGCTGCAGGGCAGGGAATGCTTGGGGCCCAGGGTTGAGTGTCCCTGGAACCTCTCCCATCGGGCCAAAGTTAGCCCTGTTTTCTCATCCTGGGCCCAAGTTGGGCTGCAGAGAGCATTCTGGTGGGTATGTGCACAAGCCAGTCCCTGCTGGGGCTAGGCAGTGGTGGGGCTCTACCTACCCTCCCTTGGGGCCTGGGCCAGCCGAGGGGACCCTGTGACAAGTCCACAGGGAACAACCTGGAACAGCAGGAGGGAACAGAGCAGCTCAGAAGTCCTCTCAGCTGTGCTCCCTGCAAAGACACAGCGCAGGCCCACCCATCCACTCCGTGAATGCCCAACATGCAGAGGCGGCACAGACTCTCAGCTGCGCCAGAACCCCGAGCAGACCTTCCAACTGAGGAGCCCGTGGGGGCACCCTGTGACCTGGGTCTGCTCTCAGCTCAGGCCCCATAAATACTGGGGGCTAGAAAGACAACTGGGAAGGGGCAGAGGGCTCGGCTGATCCCCTGTGACCCAACCACTTCCCACAAAGCTTGGTAGCCATGTCCAAAGTCACAGCCAAGCTTGGCCTGGCATCCCAGCCCGTTGCCCCTACCCAGCTCATGACCTGCCACTTCCACTAACTCTGGTTCTCGGTGCCCTTCCCCCTGGCTCAGCCCTCTTCCCATGCCCACTCAGCTTGCCCTCCGGGAAGCCTTCCCCGCTCCCTCGGGCCACCGCACCTGCTCAGGCCGGCAGCCACCCCGGAGCCTTCCCTGGGTCCCAGCTGGCTGCCCTCCCAGGCAGCAGGAGTGCCACACTGCTGCTGGGAGCCTCCACTTCCCTTCTCTTGTCTCCCCGCCCAGCACCCAGGCCAGACCTGGGTCAATAAACAACTGGGCACGAGAGCCATACAGAGGGACTCTTTGTCCAGCGCTGCCATTCAAGGCTTAACCCCAGCCGGGCCCCAGAGTGGCAGTCTCAGACTTCCCTGACCTGACCCTCCCTGGGGGCCGCAGGACAGCCAGCGGCGTGCTGGGGCCGGGGGGGGGGGGTTCGGGGTGAGTTTGCTCCCCACAAGGGCTCCCTTGTTCTGACAGAGACCCGGCCACCTTGGCAGGAGATGGAGGATGGGCCTCCCTTGCCCCCATGTGCTGTAAGACCGCCCCTGATTCCAGTCCCAGGGGGATCCCGGAGCGGGAGGGTGGAGGCGGACGTGGGAGCAGGCATGCTCCCACCAACCCGGCCCGCCTTTCCCTGGGGACCCCGGTCCCCTTCCCTGGCTGCTGGGTGGCTTCCTACAGCCTGGGCAGCACCTCTGCCCGCTCTGCCCTGGCTGCCCTAGCGAGGGGCTAGAGACAGAGACCAGGACACAGGTAAACAGCAATTTTAGATAACCTGCATTATTAGTATAATAGAATATATTTATATATTTTTTAGTATAAAAGAATCTGGCCCCGAAGAACTGAAAGCAAGGATGGGAAGGGAATCTTGCATACCCTGTTCGGAGCTGCCTTACTCCTAACAGTCAAAAGGTGGAAACGAGCTGAGTATCCACGGAGGGAGGGATGCGTAAAAAAGTGTGGCCCGTCCACACAACGGGATATTCCTCAGCCATAACCAGGACCAAGTAGGACACCTGCTATGATGTGGATAAACCTCGACCCTGAAAATGTGCTGAGGGAGAGAAGCCAGACTTGAAACAACAGATCCTGTCTGACTCCACTGACACGAGGCCCCTGCAGTGGTCAGACCCACAGCGACACAGAGCAGAAGCATGGGCGCCAGGGGCCAGGGTGGCGGGGAGTCCGTGCTTCATGGGGACAGAGTTCTAGATGAGGAAGATGAGAACATTCTGGAGATGGAGGCTGGTGACGGGTCCAGGACAGTGCAAATGCAAGTAATGACCCTCAAGTGTACACAAAACCAGCGAAAGTGCAAGTAATGGCCCTCAACTATACACAAAATCAGCGAAAATGATTCATCTCTTCATGCACATTTTATCATCAAAAAAGCAAGCCCCCCCATATGTGTAACACATTTACACTAAATATGTGGGGCACACTTTCCACTAAAATCTTATTTGTTGTTTACTTCAAATTAAAATATTCAGGACAAACCTCTGCTGTAGGGTTACTCACTATCCCGAACACCAATTTAACTGGATAGCTGGTAGCTCTACCTGCTAAATCTGTCAGCCCTTCTGGGGGTGTGGGGAGAGGCCTCATGGAAGCCACACAGATTCCCTCCCTGCAATGATCAGTCACATGTCCCCCGCTGGGGTCCTCAGACCCATACCCCAGCCTCCTCAGAGAATACTGGACCTATCCCAATGAACAAGAAGATACCATTCTACCCATCTTACAGATGGGAAAAGTGAGGCTGGGAGAGGTTATGTGATTTGCTCAATGTTTCAGACCTGCTGCCTAATGCCACTGGCCCATGGGCCTCCCTGCCTTCAACGAGGTGGGGGAAACAGGAGCCTTGGGACCTGAAAGTCCCAGGTATGGACATGAGGCCTCTCCTGGAACATGAGGCCTAGTGGGCCTTGCTGGAGCAGGTCTGCCCACTTCTGTTGGGGGAGGGACACCTGGCTGGGTGCTCCTGCCAGCAGCACAGACCCACCACCACAGACAGCCCCCGTCAGGCCCTGC
Source organism: Meles meles (assembly GCF_922984935.1). Lineage (NCBI taxonomy): Eukaryota > Metazoa > Chordata > Mammalia > Carnivora > Mustelidae > Meles > Meles meles. Next base: position 46,925,944 of record NC_060074.1, on the reverse strand, counting down.
TGAGCACACAGAGGGCTCCCAGACTGGGGCCAGTCTGGTGGCCTCCCCAGAGGTGGAGCCCTGACCTCTCGTGGGTCCTGGGAGCGGGTGGGAACGTTGGGGACCATCCCATTCCCTGGCTTCTCCAGCTCAGTTTCTCAGGGGCCAGTCAAGCTGTAAGCATGTCAGAGGAGGGCCAGGGCCTTCAGGAAGGGGGGAATTCAGGTCCCCCAGGCATCCAGCATCTTGGCCCTGTCCAGCCCTGAGCAGCAGGCAGAAGGGCATACAAAGAGGCACACATTTCTGGACAGAGGTGGGACGGTTCTGCCCAGGGCAATCCTGGACCAAGGGGACAGAACGAGCTCCCTTCCCAGACAGTGGCCACAGGGATGCTGAGAAGGCCCCACCCCCTCTGGTGAGGAGAGGTCCCTCTAACGCAGGCCGTTAGACTCCAGGCCCGGCTCCAGGCCGACCGTGGGTGCAGGTCCTGCCGGCACCATCTCCGATCTCCCTCCAGTCTTACCCAGGGCCTGTGCTGATTTCTGGTGCCTCCACCCACAGTTCTCTTCTGAAAACTGGCTGCCACCCTCCAAGGCCACCCACAGTCCCTCGTCATGGGCTGCCCTCCAGGATGGGCCCAGCCAGCTCTTCCCGCGGTGTTCAACTACCAGTGAGCAGGGCAGGCCAGGCGGGAGCCTGTGTGGGAGAAGGAAGCGGCAGTGGGTAACTGAGTGAGGGCAGAACACTCCTCCAGACTAGACCTCTGCCGCTGGCCGGGGTCCTCCGCTTCCCCACCATGGCACCTCCCCTCCTGTACTGCTAGAAGGCTGGACTTGAGGACAGAAGGCCTATCTCCCCAGGGCCCTGCAGCACGGGCTCAGGCTGGGCACAAGAGGGCACTGATTCTCACAACTGCCCCGTGCGGCAGGCACTGCTATCAGCCCTCTCTTACAGAAGAGCACTGCGGGGCTCAGAGAGGTTCAGGGATTGGCTCAAGGTCACACAGTAAGTGAACGTGGAGCTGGCACTTGAACCCCAGCAGACCTGGTTTTGGGTTCCTCTGGAGACATGCTTCTTTCCTAACATGGTAGCCACTGGGAATGGCCACTGGATTCGAGGGACAGTGGCTCTGGGACCATGCTTGTTAGGCTAGCTTGCCATCTCCCTCAGAGCAGGGGCCTCTGCCTCGTGTGGCACTGCTGACTTTCTGCAAAGAGCCCGCTCCTCCCTTCCTCTTCTAGCTGTGGGCAGGGTGCTCTAAGACCTCCAAACAGCCCAAGGCAGGGATCCTGGAAGGGCAGCCCAGGAGGCTGGGCCCTGGGATGCCCCATGGGGAGGGGTCTTTGCTCTACAGCCCCAGGTTGGGGGTGTGACTGCAACCCCCCTGCGTCTGTCTGAATTCACTTGTTGGTTGTCTTAACTTCTGACTTATAAAGGAACACCTGTCGTTGTGGCCAGTGGACCTACGGCTCATGGGAGACCCCCGATTCCTGGCTGGACTCTGAGCCTGTGGCACGGTCTGTGGCTGGGTTTCGGCAGGGAGAACAGCTCCAGTGTGCAGGAGGAGCTCAGGGAGCACTTGCTCAGGGATGCAGAGAGACTCAGGCTTGAGTGTCCCCATCACCCGCTCCGCCCCCGCCCCCGAAGCCTCTCCCAGGTGCAGTCTCTTCTCTGTGCCGAGCCTGCGAGACTGTGTGCAGAAGCCTGCCGACCCTCCACAGGTGTCTAGGAAGCAGAGGAGTCTGCAGCGGATCACAAGGGCAAAGTCCGCAGCGATCAGAGGATGAGAAAACCAAGGTGTGGCGGCGCGCGTTGCGGGCCTTCCTGGGATCCACACGACTGGGCAGCACGTCCAAGACCCACTGGGATCGCCAAGTGGCAAGGAGCTGCCCACAGCAAATGGAAAGAGCTGTGAACGCATTGGCAGCTTCTCCTGGCGACCACATCCCAGACTCCTGCTGTTGCCGTAAACGCCGCATTTTGGTTAGAGGTGAGCACAGACACGCTGTCACTTTCTTGGCCACCTTCACCAATTCCTTGACTTCTTCCCCTGGGTCTCTCCACGCACCCCAGTTACAAACCCTCGCCTCCAATGACCTGCCTTCACACCTGTGTCCGTCCACCCCACCTCGCCCTCCTTCTACAGCGGACCCCACCACCCACCCTTCATGGCTGTCCCGCCCTGGGGAAAGACAGGTGCCCCCGCCCCGGCACTCCACGGGCCACTCCCTCCACCTTGCTCTGAGCTTCGCTTGAAGTGCTTCTCATGAGGGGCTGCTGGGATTTCTGGAAGCCGCCTCCTAGCTGTTTAAGAGTGTCCGACACTTCTCAGGGTCCCTGGCCACCCCAGCCCCACCCCTAAGTCTCTGGGACAACCAAAAATGCCACCTAGTAACTGCTCCTGGTCGGAAACACCACCTCGTCCTAGGCCTGGGGCTTTAGGGCTGTGTGTCTGGCCCTTAGCGGCCCTCATGTCCCCCAGCCCCCCAGATGCACAGCGACAGGGAGGTGCCAGTCCTTGGGTCACTTGGAGGGAGGATGCTGAGACAGCTGCAGTATTGGGCCTGTGGCGTGGGCAGCCCGCAGCAAGCCGGAGGAGGTCAGGGAGGGTGGAGCTGAATGACAGCCTCATCCTTTTAAAATAACTCTGTTGGTCCAGTGTGTCCCATGCTCCATGACAACCGGGGGTGCAAGCGATCATCTGAGCCAAGCCTGGCAGTGGGTGGCATCATCTCTCCCCAGGGCCCGGAGGGGCCCACAGGTGGGCGGGATGGATTCCCTTGGCCCCCAGAGCCAAGGATGGGCACTCAGGGCTCCGATCTTGAGGACACAGTCAGATGTCACACACAGCTCCCCATGGTGGCCCAAATGGCTCCACATGGCATCAGGCACCAAGGACACTCTCAGACACAGGGATGAGCCTGGATGGCTACTTGCAGGTTGGGAAGTGGGTCCTCAGGGTTGGCCTGAAGGTAGGCACTGGCCACTGAACCCCAGATTCTCTGCTGATGGGGAGGGAGCCTGGGGAGGCATCCTAGTCAGGACCCAGCTGCCCACCCGGAGGGAGCTGTGCTGGCCTGTCCCTCCAGGTGTTGGCAGCACTGGGGACTGACCAGCTGGGGTACAGATGAGGCTCAGATCTGACCAGGGTCTGCAGGCTCTGGACTGCTGAGTTTGGGATGGGCTGAAGGCCCCAACTGAGTTTCTTACTAGCTTTTGATCTTCTGGGAGGCAGAGCCCCTGGCTTTTCATCACGTGTTCCAGAGACCAGCAGAGGGTGAGCACACACGGATGAATGGACGGCAGGGTCGGGAAGTTCTTGTCCCCCCCCCCCCCCCACCTGGCCAGCCTCCTTCGTCCCTCACAGCGGGGCAGGGCAGGGGGGCTCAGGCACTTGGTGCTTATCAGCATGACCAGCTCTGACCTCAGGAGGCCCTCCTGTAATCCCAGTGGTCACAAGGGCATTGACTGGGCCTCATGTGGGGCTGTAGGTTTCCTGGCCCCTTTCTCTACTGGGCCTTCCCCAGGCCTCCCTCCCCTGACCATGAAAACCAGGGCCTATCTCTCCTTGCACCTGCGGGTGCTCTGGGGCCTCGACCCCTAGCTCTCTGTACTCTGGCTGACCTCATCCTTGCACTCGGGACCACCTACCCAGCACCCATGGGACAGGGCCACACAGTGTCCCCTAGTGCCCCACTGAGGCAGGTGGGCATGGCCTCTTCCACTGCTTCCCCCACCGCCCCACTCCTCTCCAGGGGATCCCTCTCACCCATCACTCAGTACCCACACCAGACGTCACTCGAGGGACAGGACTCTGAAATCTGGGGACTCCTTTCTGGGACCCAGTTTCTTCATCCACAAACTAAATGACTGGACCAGATGGTCCTCAGCCCGCCCTGCAGACACTGTGGGAGGGACCACCGAGCAAAGGACTAGAGGAGGCCAGGGCAAGGCTGAAGGAAGCAGGATCTTGGCACCTTAGCAGGTGGGATGGAAAGGCTCAGAGCTGAGGCTCCTGTAGGGCCCCCTTACCTGCCAGCTCCAGCCCACTTCCTCTATTCTGGTCCTTGGGTCCCCTGCAGGGCCCTGGGGGGAGCTTACAGCACAGCACCCCTCCCCCCACTGAGGGTCCCCTGCAAGGCCCCGGGGGAGCTCACAGCACAGCACCCCCTCCCTGTGCTGAGGGTCCCCTGCAAGCCGACCCCCCTCCACCCTGTGCTGAGGGAAGCTCTCCTCGGGGCTGTTAGCTGACCCTCCCCTAGCACCACTGCCCAGTGCTGTGTCTGGTTTTCTGTCTTCCCACCCTCAGCCCCCACCTGGCGGGTCCTCAGACAGCCTGGTCTTCCTTGTGAGACACAGCGGGGATGGCAGGCAGGGCCCCGGGCCTCTGGGGGGCTGAGGTCAGGGCAGACGGCAAGGGAGCAGGATTGATGGAGCCCCTCGGGGCTGCTCTGTCACCCAGCCAAGCCTCCAGAACCCAGGGAGCACTTAGCGCAAATGAGCAAATGAGCAGCGCCCCTGGGCTGCCCTCCACCTCCCTGCCGCTCCAATCCCTGCTCTGCCTCCTGGCCCTTCGGCCCCACTCCCTCCCCGCTGGCATTCCACGTGGGGGCTCGCCTGCCCTGAATGCTCTGTCCCCTGCTTGGGGGCCCTCCCGCTTGCAGGTGGGGACCCCAAGCCTGCCCGAGGAACACTGGTATCACTGGGTAACAACCACGTCAGCCAAGTGCCCCAACCCCACGAAGGTGGAAAGGCTGGCCCCCTTTGTTGCCTGCCCTGGTTCTGGGCCATGACACAAAGGCCACATGCTGGGGGCTCATTTAGGCACTGAATATCAGAATGCGAGGCCCCCCTGCCCTGACTGGGATAGAGAAGTTGAGGGTCACAGGGGCAGGAGACAAGCCACACACCCGGTGGCAGTCGGGGCCCGGACCTGTGGTCTCTAAGCGCCCCCACCCCAGGGATGTGCCCCAAGAAGCTTGCGGGTGGGTGGGGGTGCAGAGCAGGCCAGGAGTTGGCCTGACACATTGCCGGGTCACCAGGGCCCCTGAGCCTGTGGCAGACATGGGGACCTGGGAGGCATAGCCCTCTCCTGAGGGGCCATGGTCACAACACACCCAGGGCCCAGGATCACGTAAGAGCATGGAGCAGATGTGCCGGGCCACCGTGGCCCCTGATTCACATGCCATAGTCCTAACCTGCAGGATATGGGACGGTGCCCATATCTGAGTACACAGTCTTTGCAGAGATCACTGCTTAAAACAAGATCCCACGGGAGTCGGTGGGCCCCTAATCTGACAGGACTGCTGTCTTCACTTCTGTAGGGTGAAGTCTGGAGGCCGCACAAGGAGAAGGCCTGCAAAGAGGAAGCCAGATACCTACAGGCGGAGAAACCAACGCCAAGAATGGCCCACCCACCCCTGGAGACGCCCAGGGAGCTTGGAGCAGACTCTGCCTCTTGGCAGTGGGAGGAGTCAGCCCTGCTGCACCTGGATCCTGTGCTTTTAGCTTCTGCGCTGCCAGAAGAGAACCTTATGCGGTGTAAGCTGCTGGTGTGTCTTCACATGGCCCTGGGAAGCCTGTGCGCTCCCAGACCCCCGGCACCCAGCACAGGCCTGGCACACGGGAGGTGCCTGGAATCATTTCCTGCTGAGGCCTGCCCAGACTTGGGGAGCACCGCAGGGAGAGCCCCAGAATGTGGGCGGCTGGGGGATGCCCAGCGAAGTGGAGTGGCAGGGCCAACCCCCCCCCCCCCCCCGGAGAGGATGGAGCCGGCCATGTGCCATGGGTGCGCACCAGGAGGACCCACTTGGTGGGAGGGTGTGTGCCAGGAAGGTGAGCCAGCCAGGAGCTGTTGGGAGGTGACCCCAAGGCCGCGGGCAGTTAAGGGGATGGGATGAGGCTGACCTGGCCACCTCGGGGGCTCCTAGACCCACCTAGGACTCTACGATTCTTGCTGGGAGAGCACGTGTGCACCCTCCCACCTAGAGCTTCCCTGGCATCCACCGCCTGTCTGAAGATAGTGGAGGAGGCTGGTGGCCTGGACCCTGCCCCACAGTGCAGAGGACAAGCTGGGAGGCCAGGCCTGCCCTCATCTCACACCTGGCTACTGTGGGCTCCCACCTGGAAAGGTGGGATAAGGCCTGAGGTGGGATAAGGCCCCCATTTGTGCGCCTCTCCTCCCCAGGAGACTTCTGGCAGCTCAGGGCACTTGCCCAGGCCTGTCTTAGACAAACAGCGGCAAGAAAGGCGGCCAGCCACTGTGGCAGTGAGGAGGCAGGCTCCAGGGTGGGTGGCCTCGGGCTAGAGCACTCCCACTTCTGGGCCCGTTTCTTCTCCTAGATGTGGGCAGTGAACTGACCCCATAGGACTGTGCGGACAGCTGCACGTGATCAGGGATGGTGCCAGCAAGGAGACAGTGACCGGCAAGGTCTGAACTAGGTGGCAGGGTCCAGTTGCTCCAGGCCCCTGACACAGGTTGGAAACCCGTGTCTTGGTGTGAAACCACACTGCACCAAAGCAGGTCTTGGGAAGAAGACTCTGGGTTACGAGAGAGGTGCCCAGCCTCTCACTGCCCGGGTATGTCCAGGCCTGGGAGTGGTGGATGCTGGTCCCACGCCCGACCTGATTCCTGGTGGCCCGGGGTGAGCCCCTCTCCCGGCTTTTCTCCTGTCCAGGGCCGGCTGGGCAGACACCTGTGCCTGTGGGTGTGGATATCCCAGCTCGGGCCTGGACACGCCCACACTAGCCAACTGGGCTCTCCTCCTGGCTCTGACACCCGGCCTGCTGCCGGGCCAGTGTGTTCCCAGTCCCTCTCCCAGGAGGCCTCTGTGGCCCCAAAGGCCTTCCAGCTCAGGCTTACACTGTTCCTTCATTACTGCCAGCATGGAACCAGACCAACATCTCCTGTCTCCTAGGCTCACTCACCCCTGGATCAGGCATTTCTCTGTGACTCCTGGGGGACCCGGCCCAGTGTGGTACTGCTCCTGGCTGCTCCTTGCACTGGCCAGTAAGACACAGCCGGGCCAACCTATGTCCGCCCAGGGGTCACTTGATTCACGCCCTGGTGCTTAGGAACAGCCCTCGTTAGCAGGGCAGGAGCAGCACACCACGAGGCAGCTGGCCTTCAGCACACAGGCGTGGAGGACCAGGCGGAGGACAAAGTCCGGCTACATGGAAGGCCGATTCACCCACAGCCCTGTCCTGATGGAGACAGGAAGGCCAGACCAAAGGCTCAGGGGGAGTTTGGCTCACACAGGTTCCTAGCTGGCCTCAGAAACGAAGCCAGGCCCCAGAGAGGCATCAGGAAAAGACAGCTGATGGTCAGCTGTGACCTGGCCTGGGATTTCTATTCCAGGCCTCTGGACTGGAAGGGCTTGAGACCTCCAGAAAACTCGGGAGCCCAGGACTGGGGAGCAGTGAATGCCACAGGCTTTGGGGTCAACAGACTGGGCTGCCATCCCTAGTGGCCTGTCTCATGTGGCCTACGTGCGCTTAGCAAAGTTACATGGCTTCCCTGGGCCTTGGTTTACTCATCTGTAAGTCAGGTCTAAGAACACCTGTCCTCATCTGATATGTCAGGGAGACAGAAGCAGGAAGAAACATGCACTGAGTCTTGGTCCTAAAAAGGGCTCTCAAGCGTTGGACGCCGCTGACTGAGGGGGTCTGCCCGGGCCTGCAGAGCCTCGGGGCAGGGGTGAGCGGCAGAACACGCACCAGGGCCAGCAGGCAGTGCATAGGGCCAGCGTCCCTCCTGGGGACCTTCAGGGGGCTTGTGACTGTTCCTCTGTCATGCGTGAAGATGCAGAGGTAGAGAGGCCAAGCAGGGCAGGAAGCTGGCGCAACAGGACTGCCTTCTGAACCCAGGCCCAGGGAGGATGTCCCTCCTCTCGCAGGAGCACAGCACCATGTCCAGCAAGGAGCTCAGACCGTTGCATCATGCGGGTGGCCCTTGCGAATCCTGGCTCCCTTGGGCCTCCCCACCACGTGCCTCCCCCCCATCTCAAAGCTGGGGATGATGAAACCACAGGTCCTCGAACAGTGGAGGGCCAGAGTGGCGGCACAAGTGGGGGCCAAGGACAGCCTGGAGACTCAGTCCATGAGCCAGGTGTCTTGGGAGAGCCCCCAGCCCCCAGCTCAGGGACAGATGCTGGGTGGGTTCTCTTGGGCCCAGCCAGGATAGCCCTCCCAGGGGTGTGGGAGGCAGGGCTAGGACTTCTGAGGGCTTTCCCCTAGAATCCCTTGCCACCCCTGCAGTCAAAGCCGGTGCACAGAAGCGGTGGTTTCTGTCGATGGGCCCAAGTGTGGTCCCCGCTGTGGCTTCCACAGTCCACAGGAACCTTCCCTTGCTGGCAGGGGGGCAGAGGGGCAGCTAACTGGTTCTCATTGCATGGACAGGTCCCTTTGGCTTCCAACCCCCAGTGCTGGATCCCTAGAGTCCTCCCACTTTGCCCAGGCCCTTGGTCAGCCCCCACCCACCCTGCATGGCTTGGCAAAGAGCAGGACACAGGTGGGTCCCCAGACTGAAAACCTCCCTAGTGCCGGGAACTGGGCCAGCTTTTGTGGCTACGGCAGAGAAGTGTACAGACGGAGATGGTGCCTGTCCCCAGCAGCCCAGGAAGGATCAGAGCCATGCAAAGGACATCACTCGAGTGTCGGGAGGCCAGAGTAGCACTGAGAGATGTCCAGGAACCAGGAGCAAGCTGGGAACCAGGAGCAAGCTGGTCGGCACCGCTGGGCCTATGTGCCTGTGTGAGCCAGCATGGGGCTCGGCGTTTGCCCCATGCCCGGCAGAGGGGCCCCGGGCAGGCTTGGACTGGTGGCCCTCACTGGCTCTGAAGCACACTGGCCAGAGGGAGGGTTCCCCTGTGGCCTTACCGGGCTGCGAAACCCCCAGGACCGCTTCCTCCCCTGTGAAACAAGGACAGCTGTCATCACCAAATGCCAGGCCTGGCCGCCCCAAAATATCATAGGAAGTCCCAAACGGGAGCCGTGGGAGCCCCGACATTCCCCACTCTCACAAGCTCACCGACATTTCTGGTCCCCCAACGGAGGCTGGAAACACAGCCCGCAGACCCAGGGCCCTCTCCTTGCCTCCCTGCCTCCCCACCCTCCCCCCCTCCACCTGGGCCAGCTGAATCAGGGTGGCGACCCCAGGGCTGGGAGCTGGTGGCCGGGTGCCTGGGAGAGGAGACAGAAGCCAGGGCTCCCAGAGAGGCCGTGTGGCTCGGGGCCACCAGAGGGCGCCTGGCCCACAGAGGCCAGGCCCAGTTGCAACAGGAGGGGACACAGGGCTTGCTGCTGCCCCGGGAGGTCACCCTGTATCCTTTGCTCCACGTGGCGCTGGCACTCATCTCAGTGCCTGGCCCTGTAGAGCCCTCTGGAGTTGCAGTGCTCATGGGAGCTTTAGCTGCAGGGGGTCAGGGAGAGGAGTTCCTCTGAAGCTCTTGACCCTAGGATGGAGAAGGCATGGGGCGCCGGGAGAAAGGGGCCCTGGCAGGGAGGACGGTGACCCTGTCCGGAGTGCAGTCCCCAGTGTTCCAGGCCCGGGGGGGGGGGGGCAGCACTCGAGCCCTGACTAGCACGATGCTAAGACAGCTGCTGAGCAGCCATCCTCCTCCACCTGGACAGACAGACAGACAGCACCCCATGTGCACCCATCACACTCACAGACTGAGATGCACTTTGATTGCCCTGGATCCCTACTCCACTGCGTCCAACTGAAGGGGAACAAAACTCAGCTCCCAGCCCCAGGCCAGCCCCACCTCTGCATCCCGTTTGCCCCACTGTCTCCCAGTCGTTGGCAGCTGCCCAAACTCTGCCACTCTGTCTCTCGGCCTAACCAGGACAGAGGCCTGTGGATTCGAGTAAGTTTAGGATGGTCCCTAAGGACACAATGGCCAAGTGGCAGTGGATACAAGAAAGAGAGGCACAGGGGAAGGCTTCCATCCAAGATCTGGGGCTTGGTGGGAGCAGTGGCTCAGTGGACCTTGAGACCCAGGCATGGGGCAGGATCCAGCAGGAAGGCCAGGGACACCCAGGCAAAAGTTCCTGTTTGTGCGGGAGGAGGGGCAGTGGTGGGCAGAGGGCCCTGAGCTGGCCCCAGGCACCCAGGCATGTCCACCTGTCCCACCAGAGAGGCAGTCCTGATACTGACAGGAACTCTCAGCAGAGGGAGACACAAGAAGGCCTGCTTTGGGGTCCCTGTGGAGTGGGGGGCTCTCCAGAACATTGGAGAAGGGGCAGATATGTCAAAGGATCTCTCAAGGCAGCTCTCTCTGTTTCCGACCTTCTGGGGGTCAGGGGGTCAGAGCCTGGCTGCCTTCCTCCCTCTCCCCAGAGAGGCAGGGCCATGGGCCTCACAATGTTCCACACCTCTGTCATTCAGAATTTCTGCAGCCGTGGTCATTCCTCGTCCCCCCGGGGTCACCATTTGAGCAGAGCTCTTACTTGTACACGCCTGCCTCTAGTTTGGGAGAAATCCCCTCCCTGGAGGAATGCTGGTCTGCTCTGCTGCTGCTCCCCGGTCCCAAGCACACCACACAGTACCCAGCGCGCTTCCCCACACGTTTGCAGTTTGAGGAGCCTGGGGGTCGGGGTGGTCCTTTGGACACTGTACTCCACCCCCCACCCTCACATACGCTGGCTCCAAAGCTCCTCCGAGGCTAACAGGGAGAGGGTGAGCAGGACTGAGGGGAGCTGCAGGCCTGAGGATGCCTGGGAGGGTCGATGCTCTTACAAAGAAAAGACATGGCCCCTGGGCAGAATCCAAGGCGCCGACCACCTGCAGCTCGACTCCCGGCCACAGGCAGCCCGGAGTGCCCCGCCAGCGGGCCGGCGAGCACAAGTTCCCCAGGCAGGAATCCGTGCTTACAGGCATTCCCGCTCCAGGTGGCAGAGGTCGTGCCTCACCCCCCACCCCAGGCACCGGGCTGGCACTCCACCTCGCAGGGGCCCCACTCCCGCCAGGAATGGGGGACCTCTAATTGAACCCAGCTAGGCTGCCGCTGCTGGGGATCCCACAGGAATCCTTAGGCCCGACCGGAGGTGGCTCCCGGAGAGGCCCTAACAGCCAACTGGGAGTCCCCAGCCCGAGACCCCCGTCAGCGGCGCCCGGACAGCCAGCCCCGCAGCCAGCCCAGCGCGCCCCGGGGCTCCGACTCCCGCCCGGCCACCGCGCAGGGCCGAGCCAATGGCCGAAGACGCCCAGCTCTAGCTGTGGCCCTGGAGGACGCTCCCCGGCGGGGACGGCCCGGCCCACAGCCCCACGAGGACAGCTCCGCTGGGGAAGGGGCCGGTGTGCATGCTGGGGGCTGGAGGGCGGCAGAACAGAGCGCAGGAGATCCGGGCGGCACTTGAAAGCGAGGGCCCGAGGGGTGCAGACGAGCGAGGTACAAGCGGCGCGATCTGGGCGCAGGGCAGACCAGGGGAGAGCACGAGAGCGCAGAAGAGTCCCCGGACACGCCGGGGTCCGGGGGCCCCCGGGCCGCGCCCTCACTTACCCGATATCTCCGCCTGGGGCACGTCGCTTAGGCTGAAGCCCTTGGCGCCGTAGATCTGGCGGACTTCGCTGCAGCTCCGGCTCTTGCTGGCAGGGTCCCCGCGGGCGCAGGCGGCCAGCGCGGCGGCCGCGCAAAGCAGCCACCAACCTCGGGCCCGCAGCTCCATGGCGGGGCCAGGGCGCCCCGGCCGCACGCCCGCCCGCGCCTCTCTCGGATCCCGCCCGGGGCCGCGCAGCCCTCGCCCGCGAAGGGCAGAGCCAAGGTCCCGGCGCGTGCGGCTCGCGGTCCGCAGGCGACGGCGGTCGAGAAGGCGGCGACAACAAAAGCCGGCGGCGCGGTGCGCGCGGGGCGCGAGGTCCGGCCGCTCGGTCGGGCGGCACAGAGAGCGGCGGGCGAGCGCGCAGTCCCGGCTCGGCACCTCCCCTGCGGGCGGCCCGGCCCCTCGGCAGCCGGGGAGGGGGCGGGGCGGGGCGGGGCGTCAGGGGCGAGCAGGGGAGGGCAGGGGCGGGCAGGGGCGGGCAGGGGCGGGGCGCGACGCGGGGCGGGGAGCAGCGCGGTCGGGTGCGGTGCGGGGCGCGACGCGGGGTGCGCCAGGCGCTTTTCCAGCTCCGCGGGCCCTGGGCCCCGAGGGCTCGCGCGAAGCTGCGGACGGCCGGAGGGAGGCGGGGCCGCCGGGGAGCGCGCGGGCAGTGGCGGGGTCCCCGGGGGCGGGTCCCCCCAGTCCAGCGCCCCGGGCGGCCGCACCCCCTGTGGGGGCGGGGGCGGGGGCGCTGAGGCAGGGCTTCCCCCGCCGGACGTGACGTCACGCCGTCCGCGCGCCTATCAGGGGCTTCCCCGCCCCCAGCCGAACTGGGCCTCCCTCCGGTCTCCGCCTCCCTAGCTCCCGCCCTGCCTCCGTGCACCCTGGCTGCGCGCCCCGCTCGTCCCCTCCCGCAGCGCCTCCTTCTCTTCTGCGCGCCGCCCCCTCTTCTCCTGCACCCCTTTACCAGCCCCTCGCCCCCTACGTCCACTGCGGTCGCTACCCCCCCCCCCCACGGCTCCAGCTCACACCTGAGGTTTTTGAGGGGGCGGATGGGGGGCTGTGCGCTGGAAACTAGCTGGGAGACCAGACCCCACCCTTCCCAGCCCTGCAGACAGGCGGCCGACGACTTAGTTATTGGAGACTGTCGGCGGGCTTTTGGTCCCTCCGCGTGGGTCCCGGAGAAACAAATGTGACCGAGGCAGAACGTCCCTATTGGCTTGGGGCGCTGGGCGGTGGCAGGTAGCCTCTTGGGCCAACAACGGGTCAGGTAGCCTGGGACCTGAGGCGAGCATGCAGGCCAGAGGGCTTGACAGGGAGCTCCCGGTGAGGCTGGTGGGACTGACAGGCCCCGTGCAGGCTGGTGCAGTGAGTGGGCAGCGCCCCTAGCTGCAGAGGGAACCGGGCATGCGGGGGTCGGGTGGGGGGAGTCTGTGAAAAGGGAGGTAAGAAGACCAGGACGCTGGTGTCTGGAGGGCTTCTCTGTTTCTTTCTTACCCAGGCTGCTGGGCCTCTTCCCTGGCCTCCCGCTCTCCCCACTGCCATGTGGGCAAAGGCCTCAGAGACCACCAGGCCATGAACCTGGATGCCTAACTGGCAGAAACGGGAGGAAAGCAAATAATCTGGCACCCCTGGTGGTACCCCTGAGGAGGACCCTGAGATGACTGGCAGCGTGGCCCTGAGTGCCTGGACTTGGACCTCCCTGCTGGGAGCAGGCCCCTGGGGTGCCGCCCACACCTCCCTGCCTGGCCTGCAGGGTGGTGGAACCGCCATCCCTCCCCTGCCTCCCTGAGGGACTGACTCAGCTGCCCCAGAAGGGGCCCGGGGTCTCTTCCCAGAGAAGGCTGCTCCCTTCACCCAGAGACACTGAGACATTGTATGGAGGGAGGCTGTGCGGACCCGACCCAAGTATACAGACCTCCTGCCCTCCCCACGCACCTGCTGCCTCATCGTGTTAGTGACTCATAGAGCCCCCAACCCCCCTACAGCGTGCACATACACACAGGCTTACTTCTTGCCCACGCCTGGCACAGCCGCCTGGACACCTCTCCCTGCCATACCACATGCCTGCCTGGCGGAGGCCACCCCTGGGAGGGTTAGGAGCACTGGCCCAGGCCAGTGTCTGTAGGAGCTCACCTCTGGCCGTGGCCATGTGCTTCCAGGTCTGGTGGGAGCCAGGACTGAGGCTTCAACCTGCTTGAGGGTCTTCCTGTCTTGTTTTGGTGATCACTGTTGCCACCTCTTAATCCAGCCAGACTGGGAAATTCCTCAGGGTGGGGTCAGTGTCCAGGGTATTGCTGGGACTTCAGACAGCAGTGTGGCCAGAAGGTCCACGGGCCATGCTTCTGTGGCAGGTTTCCAGGATGGCCCAGCTGGGGTACCTCCAAGGTGTGGCATGGCTCCATCCCCTCGAGAAGGGCTTCTGGCTCCCTGAATCGCTGCAGTTAGCCCTGGGGGCAAGGAGAGGAGCTGAGACGGGGCTTCTCTGTGGGGGTTGGCACGTGGCCAGGAGGGCCATAGGGCCGCACTTGCTGGAGAGCATTGATGACAAGGAGCAGGGAGGCTGAGCGCAGGGGGCAGCCGGCAATTTGATTGTAGACATGTGACCCCTAGGTGGTCACTGCTAGAGGTGGCTCTCCCGAAGGCTGCCGATGTGGGGACGGGGGCTGTGGGGGCATATTGTGGGGGAGGTCCTGGCTGCACCCCGGAATCCCTTGCCATCTTTCTGTCCAGTTTTCTGCCCCACAGAGCCTTCCTTGCCCCCCTCCCCCCACCAAGGGGCATATTTGGGTTTTACAGACCTGAGCTCCATCCCAGGTCATCTGCTCCGAGCAGCTGCCTCACGTGCCAGCCAAGCCCTCTTGTTCCTGAGACCCAGGCTGCCTCAGTGGGCCACCCTTCCTGCCAGATGAGGGATGCCCGTCAGCCAGGCCCGGGCACAGCTTGGCACAAGCAGCTGGGGGCATGGGGACCAGGTCCGGGTCACACTAGGGAGGGACCACCTGAGCCTGCCAGGTCCGTGTCACCCTGTTCACCAGTCCCCCCATGCCATCACCCACGGCCTCTGTTGGCTGGGCAGGAGCTGCAGTGGGGTTGGGGGGGTTTGCCAGGGGATCCCTGGGGGTGAGGGTGCGGGGCTGACAGAGCCCTCGCTGTGTGTGCCCCTTGGCCCAGCCACGGGGATGGGGTCACCCCTTCCTGCTTGGGGTGTCGGCCTGTCCGCCGTGTGGGTGCACACGTATGGCAGCAAGGTGGAAGGTTCGAGGGGGCCATTTGTTTGCCCACTCATAAAAACGAAAATTGCCTGGGTCCTTGAGCCAGCAGCATGGGACAGACACTGGATTGGCCCTGCTGCCAAGTGAGGAGCTGGGAAGAAAGAGGCCATTTAGGGTCATCTCAGTGGGGCGCCTGTGGGGTCCCCCACATTTCCTCTTCTGGAGGAACGACCCAAGTCCTGGAGGGCATGTGTTGCAGCTCAGGATCCCTCTGCCCTCCGCTTCCTGCCTCTGCTTAGGAGGACCCTGGGCACGTGGGGCCCCCGATTTCGACCTAGGGGTGTGAGCCCATTGGCGGTGCTGCTGGGGAGCAACAGGGTTTTTTCTCTGTTGGGCCTCATGATTACTTTTGGTAACCCCGCAAGCAAGTTTCCAAGTAGACCAAACAGTCAAAAGTTGCTTCCAACCACGTGTGCCTGCTCAGAATGTTATTGCTAGCTGTGTCCCCTGACAAGGGCCGAGTCCTGCTGGTGATAAGATGCATGAGGTCAGAGGGCACAGGGCAGGGGTGACTGGGCTGGAGCACCCCGATCCATGGGGGCCCTGGGAGGTGGTGTGATGCCCTGGGTCAGAGCAGAGGACACAGGGTCCTGTAGCTCTGGAGGACGCTAGGGACCCTGTTGGGGGGAGGGACAGCCTGCTGGAAGCAGTGGGCACAGCAGGGCGTGGCTGATGGACAGGGTGTGACCCTGGGCCTGGGTGAGGCTTGGCCGGGCAGGGCTTTCTGCAGTGGCACTCAGAGTCCCTGATGGATAGAAGCTCAGGCTGGCGGGCTCTGAGTGCCTCTGTAGGACCCTGGAGACAGGAGGCGAGCTGCTCTCTGGCCTCCACTGCCCTGCCTCAGGATGGTGGCATTTGGGAAGAATGCTTTGAGTCTCTCATGTCAACTCATTGAACTGTTCTCTTGTCCTTAGGAAGGACCTGGGCCCAAGACCACCCCCAGGGATGGCTTCAGTGTGCAGTCTCTGAAATGTGGCTTTGGTCTGGCCCTGCTGGATAATCAGTGGGACTCTAGAATCTAGAATCATCTACCCCCTCCCCCCCACCCCCCACCACTAAGCCTAGGCCTGGTATGCACTCCAGAGAAGCTCAACTCCGAGTCCTAGCTGCACAGCACCCTTGCTCCCCAAGCTTGGCAGGCGGCCCTTTGGGGCAGCATCTGGGGGAAGTATTCTGCAAAGGTGGTCCTACCCTTACCGAGCCCTGCCTCTCTCCAAACCCCAGCTGGGGCAGTGGACTTCAAGGCAAGGCTCCCTGGCAGCCTGCTGGGCTCAGCAAGCCCTTTGATCCTCCAGAAGTCTGGGCATGCCTCTCTTATCCATGGCCAGGGGAGGGAAAGCCGATGGCGGTGCAAGGCTCGGTCACCCACATGGGGCGGCGGCCGGCCACACCTCAAGGAGGAGCTGTTGGGGGCGGTTTCTCAGGTCTGAGCACACACCCAGCCGGAGGACAAGGCCCACACACTCAGCTCTGGCCTGGGGCTGGTTGCGGTCTTCCCCGGGCTGCCTTCCCCTCTCTGGCTCCTGGAGGAAGGGGGAAGCCCAGTCCTGGGGTGCCCAGGCACAGGCTGACATGTTGGGACACAGCGCCCATTTGCCCGGCGCACAGACAGGTATGCCTGGCCCCCTTGGGCGCCCGGGCCTCGGAAGCTCGCTGCTTTCCTGCTGGGCTGCTGGTGCTCCCCTCCACACACCTCCACGGTCCTGCGCTCTGTGGCTTCTCAGTGTGCCAGCCAGACCAGCTCCAATCACAGCCCGCGGGCAGAGCAAAGCCGGGGAGCTTGGTATGGCTCTGCATTAGGTCTGGCCTGCTCCCGGTCTCATGGCTGGCCCGACCGTCCGTTAAACCAAACCAAACTCTTCACCATTCTCCAGACGTGTGTGGATTACCCCCAGAACTTCTCTCAATCTCAGGGCAGGCCTGAGAGGTGGCCTCCAGCTGCAGAGGTTGGGAGCTGAGGGTCTGTGTTTCCCACAGATGTGGCTCCTGAAACCTGGGGGCGGGGGAGTCACTCTTTGCTGGGTGAGGCCACCCACTGTCCTTTTATCACCCTTCCCAGGGTGTGGGCAGGCCTGCCCCCAGCGCATGCATGGTGTCCAGGTGCCCTCTGAAAGCCCAGTGAAGGACATCCCTCTGGATGAGCTGGCTGAGGACAGGGCGGCCCAGGCACCAGGCCCTGTCCTGCCCATACTGTGGTAGCCAGGGGTCCACCTCGAGGCTGGAGGAGGACCTGGTTTCTGCTTGTCATTTTTATTTTTTTTTATTTTTTATTTTTTTATTTTTTTCCACTTGTCGTTTTTAAAAAGGAACAAACCAGCATCTAAAACAAGCTACTTCCTTGTTTTTAAAGTACCATTGTTTAAAACTGGGTGAGCTGGGTCTGGCTAGATGCTCCCTGGTGCTGGGCATGTGACAGGTCTCAGTGGCAGCCGTGTACCCCCTGCTGTTGGCCTCAGGGCTGTCCAGCAGCATCTGGGTCTGGCGGGAAGTCTGCTGCCTTGGCACGTGCAGAGTGTCCCACCGCTCTCCACGGTGTCTGAGGCGTGACCTCATGTGGTCAGCCCCAAGCGCTTTCTGAGATCCTGCAGGTGTGGGACTTGTGCTTACCTCGTGGGCCTAGATGCCGAAACCTGAGAGACTTGGTGACTCCACGAGGCCACGTGGCCACTGAGCTATGCTCAAGTAACCGACCTCCCTTCCTGACCTTTGCTGTTCCTGATGAAGGGGCCCTGGGATATGGGGCTGTTGTCCCCAGGGTCTTCCTCAGGGAGGCTGCCAGAGAGCGTGAGGGAGTCGAGGTGGGAAGCCCTTGTCAGCCAGCCCTGGAGGAGCAGAGAGCAGTAAGGTCCCGTCTCTGTCCCCCACAACAGGCCAGGAGCCACAGGGGCGGGCGGGGAGGAGGAGATGGCTGTGGATCCCGGGGCCTTGCTGGCAATTCCGAGCAGGGGCAGGGAGGAGGACCTGAGGAGGACCCAGGCCAATCTCGGGCCCCATGAGGCTCAGAATAGCCTGCACTGTAGGAGGCTGGCTGGTACAGGGCAGAACCGGGGTGTGGGGAGGAAATCTGGGGGCTCACAGCGAGACCCTTCTTCGGAGAGGGGTCCTGCCAGACGAGGAAGAGCTTGCCACCTTGGCACAAGTGAGGCCGAGTCCTGAGATGGATCCTGAGGGGAGACACTGACAGGTGGAGATGAGAGAAGGTTCCAGCCCCCTGTGGCAGGTTGAGGGGAAGTGCCGGGTCTGCCTGTGGGTGTGTGTCTGTACAGCAGTAAAATCCTGCCAATGGGAGGGGGCATCTGATGCTGACCCACCAGCCCACCCCAGGGACACAGGGCTGAGGTGGGGAAGTGGGACCCCTGAGGCCTGCGGGATGGGGCAGTCTTTTCAAGATAGGGCCAGGCGACTGGCCTCAGAGGCAGGGGAGAGGATGGGGATGGTCTGACCAAGTGGGTGAGGGAAGTTGGGGCCCCCCAAGCACATCTCCATGGATAAAGGAGGCAGGGAGCCAGAACCAGACACAGCTGAGGAGCTAGGGAAGAGGCCGGTGAGCACAGCCTGCTGCTGGAAAGTGGCCCATGGGGTCAACTCGACCCACGTCCCCAGCCCCTGGTCAGTTCTGGCCCACTTTTGCTGGGGAGGAGCAGGTGCTGGGGGGAGGGTGGCCCTTCCCCAGAGGCAGCCCGTGGCATTGACTCTTGACTCTTGCCTTTCAGTGAGGGTCTGGCAAAGCTGTTCCAGAGAAGGGGACAGACAGGGCAGCTCAGCCTTCCTGAGGGCCCTTGATCAAAGGGCTACCCAGGGCTGATTCGAGGGCTGAGGCTTGTCTGGCTAGGGAGGGACAGGAACTGGAGGAGGGAGCTGGGGTGCTGCCCCGCACCCCCCTGTGCCCTCAACCTTGGCCCAGGAACCTCTCAGGGCGCTGGCCTTGCAGGGAGATTAGGGGACTCTCTGGCAGGTGGGGGCTTTCTGAGAAGGTACGCTGAGGTGTTCAGCGAGGAGAGGGTGGAGCCAGGGTAGGGCCAGGCCTCCAGCAGCCCCTGACCCTGAAGACACAGCCCTGAGCCTCCCCAGAGCCCACCCCATCACTCCCTCCAGCATGTGGGTGCCTGGCTGAGCTACCCGGGCACCACATGTGGTCTCCTCCTGCCTCTGCCTTCATGTTCTTATAGGAAAAATGGGCACAAAACATGGTTGTTCCCTGGTTGACCCAAAAACACCCCAACAAAACCAAGGGGCTGACACTTCCCAATTTAAAAACTTCCTGCATCACTACGAAGCAAGTCGAAACAGCCTGATACCTGCCTAGAGGTAAACCTCTAGACCAATGGACAAGAATGGAAAGTTGGAAACAAGGCCTGATACATTGCTGGTCCACTGCTTCTCGACAAGGGGGCCAAGACTGTCCAATGAGAGGAAGACTCGTTCCTTCAATGGATGGTGCTGGGTCCCTACCTCACACCACACACAAAAATGAGTTCGAGATGGATCAGAAGGACCTGCACAGAGGAGCCAAAATTATAAAAACTCTCAGAAGAAAACCCTGGGGAAATCTTTGCGGCCTTGGACTTGGCGACAGTTTCTCAGCTATGACACCAGAACCCTGGCAGCCAAGAAAAAGCTAGATACATTGGACTGTCAGCATTAAAAACTTCCGGGCAGAGAGAGAGTTGGAAAGACAGCCCACACGTGGGAGAAAATGTTTGCAGATCACATCCTTGAGAAAGATTTCATATTCAGGATCTAGAATGGACTCTTCTGGCTTCGCAACAGAAGGTCAAACAACCCTCTGAAAAATGGGCAGAGGACTGGAGCAGACATTTTTCCAAAGAAAATATGTAAATGGCCAAAAACGCGTGAAAAGAGGCTCCATGTCGTCAGTCACCAGGGAACTGTGACTCCAGGCCCCAGTGAGATGCCTATCATCCCCACTAGGATGGCTGGGATCAGGTGGAAAATAGTGTTGGCCAGGGTGTGGGAGGTCTGGCATCCTCGTGCCCCGCTGACGGGAACGGGAAATGGGGCAGCTGCCATGGGAAACAGTTTGGCGGTTCCTCGAAAAGGAAAGCATAGACTTAGCGTTGGATCTAGTCATTCTGCTTCTGCGTGTATACATGAAAGAATGGAAACCAAGTACTCAGACAAAAACTAGTGCATGAATGTTCACAGCCTTAGTCACAGTAGTCGAAACTAGAAACAAGCACATGCCCATTGACTAATGAAAAGATAAGCAAAGTGTGGCCCACCCACACAATGGAGTATTATTCAGCCACAAAAAGGACTAAGGTTCTGACGCACACGGCGGCATGAACAAATTCTGAATTCGTTAGGCTCCGTGAAGGAAACCAGACACAAAAGCCACGTCGTGCGTTCCACTTACAGGAAAGGTCCAGAGTGGGGCAGCCCACAGACACGGGAGGCAGTTGAGCGAGGCCCTTAGCTGGGGGAATGGGGAGGCAAGGAGTAACGCCAAATAGGTAAGGGGCTTCTTTCTTGGAGGATGAAAATGTTTTTGTTTTTGTTTTCTCTTTTTTAATTTACTGGAGAGAGAGAGCATGGGCAGGGAGGAGAGGGAGAGGCAGGATCCTTGCTGAGCAGGAGCCTGATTCAGGGATTGATCCCAGAACCCTGAGATCATGGCCTGAGCCTAAGGCAGACACGTAACGATGGAGGCCCCCAGGCATCCCCAGGGGTGAAAATGTTTTACAGCCTTACAGAGGGGGTGATCATACAACACTTAGAATGAGCTCAGTGCATGGACTCGTACATTTTCAAATGGTTAATTTCATGTTATGTGGATTTTACTTCAATAACAAAACAAAGCAGAACAAAGCTGGGCTGTCCTGAGTCTAAATTGAAGTCTTGAAGCGGGGTGGGACACCCACATTCTTGCCAAGGTCCCGATGTGTGTGTACCAGAACGTGGACAGCCTGGGACTGGGAGCAGCCTGTCGGGGGTCCCCACCGCAGCTTCAGGACCTGGTTGGATTGCGCTTGTCAGTGGGACACTGGAGTCTGTCCCAGGAAGCCTGGGGTTGCAGGGACAGTAGGAGCCTCTGGTGGGCATGGTTGGGATGGGGGGAGAGGAAGTTCCTTGGGAAGAGCTGAGATTCTCAAACTCAGAGTCAAGGGCCAGGGGTTCTGGGCTCTGCCTTTGGTTTCCCATCCACGTACAATGGATTGCTACCTTTGCAATGCACAAGATCCACGCCCTCCCAGTGTCAAATTGCCACAGAGGCTTCCCCACGTGCACCCATCCCGTTTCTCACCAGCCCAGAGAGGTTGTGGGCCACACATAGCAGACCGGGAGTGTGGAGAGGAACTGGCCTAGGCGTCAATTACTCTGTTCACCTCCCCTGCAAGCCAGCCGCCCAGCCCAGGCGGGGCCATGGGGGAGTGTGGCTGCACCCCTCAAGCCCCTTCCCTGTCCCCACCTCTGGCTCCTGAGCTCAGAACTCTCAGTAGGGCCTGGGGCAGGGGAACAGTCCCTTTGCCCAGGCTGGCAGCACCCGAGGGCAGCATCCCTACCTGGATATTTGCCCCATGCCCTGTCCAGACCCAACAGCCCGGCCCCAGGATTTGTGTCTACCAGGAAGACTGCCAGTGACTGGCCCCTAAGAGCCTCTCTCTTAAGTGGGTGAGACACACCCTCAAGGCCGGGTTCAGAATGAGGCTCGAGTGGGAAGCACAGACGTGTCCAGCTTCTAACATAGAAGTGGGTCACCGGATGGCGTGCTTTCTGCTACTCTCATTGCCTCAGGAAGACCCCCAGCCCCAGGCCCCACTTCCTCTGGCCTCAAGCTCCTTCCCACCCTGTCTGCAGATTTTTCAGAAGGAGCTATTCTCGACAAGTGCCCGATTCTCCAGCTGCACCCTCAAGCCATCTGGAATTGGGCACTGTAAGGTAATTGTGGGATGCGAAACACACAGAGGCCTCACCTGCTGGCCATGCCCCCCTCCAGTGCTCAGAAACACCAAGGAGTGACCTTGGAGGCCTGCAGTGATACCACATGTACCGATTAGCAGGAGCACTTGGAACCCCGGCGCTTCCACGCTGACACGCCTGACTGGACCCGCAGTGGGGCTGTCCCGCTGGCAGCAGCCCCTATTGGAGAGGGGGAGGGGCTAAAGGAGGAGGAGGTGAAAGTGGCTGAAGATGGCTGCTCTCAGCCAGATCTGGTTTGTGTGACCAACACACCAGCATTTAAAGTTTTCTAAAAACCTAAAAAAAAGCCCCAACAAAACTCCAAACTCCAGTAATGCATGTCTACGTGATTCCTGAAACAAAATTCCGAATTCAGAAGTATATGAATAATAAAGACAGAAAGTCCCTGTTCATGCTTTCAATTCATAGCCTCCCTCCAGTGTGATTGAGGTTAACACAGCAGGCATGCCCTTCTAGAACTTTCTCTGGGCTTTTATGTGGCACATCTGTTTGGGCTGAGCAGGCATACTGTTGGACTGTTGGGCAGCTTTCTTTTCTTTCTTTCTTTCTTTTTTTTTTCTTTTTTAACTACGCCCAAAGTCCTCGTGATCCTTCGGCATTTGTACCTATGGATCGCCTTGGTATTTGCAATGCGTTGCCTACATTCTGCAAAATGGCTGCATTTTCCCTCGGTGAATC
This sequence comes from Meles meles, assembly GCF_922984935.1. Classification (NCBI taxonomy): domain Eukaryota; kingdom Metazoa; phylum Chordata; class Mammalia; order Carnivora; family Mustelidae; genus Meles; species Meles meles. The sequence continues at coordinate 46,903,550 of NC_060074.1, read as the reverse complement.
CACGCCTCTGCTCTAGAGTGTTGTTATTTTGAAAAAATGACATTAAAGCGGCACCAGGGGCTTTCTGTGAGCACACGTCACTGTTTCTACAGGACAGATGCTCCAAAACATGTCCACTGAGCTATGGGATGTGGGATAGTACTCTCAGCAGATACTGAGGACAGAGGAGTGGAGCGCGTTTCCTTCAGCCCATGGCCTGTCTACGCAAGCATGCCGCCATTTCCCCCTTCATCGTTGGTCTTTGTCTTATTGATCACGGAGGAGCTCTCTGTGGATTAAAGATTGGGCTCTTGCCTGCAATCCATGCTGCAGACCTCCCTCCTCCCCCCTCCTCCACGGATGATAAGCCAGTAAATAGCTCCCAACATACACAGATCTATTTCTGGGCTCTTATCCTTGGATTTCTCTGTATATTTCTCTCTGGGCGGAGGCCACGCTGGCTTGAACATGGTAGTTTTACAGGACGTATATTTCTTAGCTTTGAAAATTTCTTGCCTATTCATTCAAATGTTCTCCGCCTCAAGAACTTTGGCTTCAACCTGTCAAATCCCATGAATAACAGATGGGAATTGCCCTGAATTGGTAGATAAGTGCTTAGGAGAACCGGTTTTTTCCCCCTCAAAATTGAGAATTCAATGTGTTTCAAATTTCTCTTTTTATTCACTTTTTTATTGCTTTTCAGTAAAGTTTTATACTTTTCCTCATCTAGACTTAAATTTTTGGATTTATTTTTAGACGTTTTTGACTGCTAGGAGCAGTATTTTTGACAACGTATTTCCATGGGTCGTTGCTGTGTTCAAGACAGGTGGTAACTGTGGAACACTGATCTTCCAATCTGACTCACAATCTGACTAGATCACCCAACTAATTCAATTCTTTTCTGTGTTTTAAGTTGGCTCCATGCCCACCATGGGGCGCGAACTCACGGCCCCAAGATCAGGAGACCCTTACTCCGTGGACTTAGCCAGCTGGGCGCCCCAATTATCTACTAGTTTTAATAGGATTTCAGTTAACTGTCTTCTGATTTCTTGGTAGCGCCTACAATTAGCCAGAACTTGACCTTTTAATTTCCAAATATTTCTGTCTTTTCTTTCTTTTTTTAACATTATTATCTTGCCTGAGATCTCCAGTAAAATATTGGTGGATGAGGCAATGTTTTAAAATACTGACAATTGGGGCGCCTGGGTGGCTCAGTGGGTTAGAGCCTCTGCCTTTGGCTCAGGTTATGATCTCAGGGTCCTAGGATCGAGCCCCGCATCGGGCTCTCTGCTCCGCGGGGAGCCTGCTTCCTCCTCTCTCTCTGCCTGCCTCTCTGCCTAGTTGTGATTTCTCTCTGTCAAATAAATAAAATATAAAAAAAAATTAAAAAAAAGTAAAATACTGACAATCATGAAGACACTTGTTTTTTTTCCTCCTGACTTCTTTTTAAAGTTTTACTCCTCATCATGATGTTGGCTGAAAGTTTCTAGAAGAAATCTTTATCAAGTTAGAGAAGTTCACTTCCACACTTTCCATGCTAAGATGTTTGTTTTTAAAATTTTAGTGGGGAAGGACATGGAGTTTTTCCACTTCTTCTTTGATGATCGTATTTCTCTTCTCTCCTCTCACTGTCATGGATTATATTCCTAGAGTTGCTGATGCTGAACCATCCCGTGCTCCAGGATTAAGCCCGACTTGAAATGGAAGCATCTTTAACAGCATCCTTGCTGTGGTTTGCTACAGTCAGCCTCCAAGCCCTTCAGTTCTGACGGTCTGGCTGATTTCTGCTTGGGGGGCTTCCATGTCCTTGTGTCTGTGGGGCCCGTGCCCATGTCCCTATTGTGGCCGGCTGTTGGGGCTGTATGTCCACCGTCTGGCAAGTTCTCTGTGGAGCCAGCGGCGTCCCATCCTCCCTCTGGGCTTCCCATGGCCTCTTAGACTCCTTCAGCATCACACATGCTCCTGAGAGTACCGTCTTGCTGCAGGGAGCCTGGTGGCCTGGGCTTTCCCAGGGTAACCTGGAAATGGGGGCGGGGGGGGTTTCCAGGTGGGCTTCCACACCTTCCACCTGCTGAGGAAGAGGGCTCCTGCCTGGGGCCTGCCGTCCATCCTCCCCCATCTTTAGACAGTGGGTCACTGTGTAAGGCTGGCTGACAGAGATGGCCCCTAGGCTTCTGCTCCCTGGGTAGATCTGCACGATGAGGCATGTGGAGGGTATGAGCAAGCTCACCCCCTAGTCTGAGCAAGAATCACTGCTCAACGTTGTGGACACTTGTCTCCTGGGCCAGGCTTGGTGGCTGGTGGTGACACGAGGATGTGGGGCCCATCTGCAGATGGCACGGGGCCCTGCAAGGACCAGTCCCATCCTCCACTGAAGGCCACAGAAAACATGCTAATGCAGGACGTGGGGCCTCAGGGAGGAGCTTTGTACGCTCCTGGCCATGCGTCTGCATATTGGGGCTCCTGCTGCTTGTCCTGGAGCCCCGCTGGGGTTCTTGGTCCCTCCGGAGCTCCGATGCTTGGCATCTGCCCATGGAAGAGACCATCCTCTATCCTCCATCCCTCAGTGCATTTTCCAGGGGACTTCTCACGAGGCAGGACTCAGTCCGGCATTGGCTGTGACCCCGAGGCCTTCTTCATGCTCCCTCCTCGGCCCACACAGCAGTCAGCAGCCCTCCCTATGTGTCCCCAAAATACTGAGCAGAGCCTGCCTGGGCCTTTTGGGTGAGTGGGAGGTGTCGGCTGGTCTGTGTCTGTCCTGGCACACCACGTGGGGGTGGGGGGCTCTGGCAATTGGCTGGCAGATTCCTGACCTCTGCCATGGACAGCAGGGTTGGGGGCAGGCCTCAGAGCCCAGGATCCCTGCACAGGCTGGGGTGTGTGGCCCGGCCTCCTGGTCACTGGCCCTGGGGAGGGGTTCCTGGCAAGCCCCACCTGGCTACCTATGTGGCCTGGGCTGGCATCTCACTCCCTGCAGGGGTAGCACCTCATTGACAGACAAAAGTAAGATAAATAGGAAGTCACCAAACTGAGGAGGAGGCCCCGGGAGTCTGCCCGATACGGAGCAGATTCTCTAAGCCGTGACTGTGATGGCTGTGGCAGGATCAGCAGCGCGCAGGCCGAGTTTCCCTTGAAATGTACAGTGGTTTTGTTTTGTTTTGTTTTTTTTTTTTTTTTCTTCTTTAAATTATAGGAGGAAGGAGTGCTTGGCACACTACAGCTTGGGACTTGCCAAGCCCAAACTATTTGAAAAAAAAAAAAAAAAAATCAAGAGTTTTTTTTACCCAAACTCTAAAAACCCTTTGATTCTGCTTGAAGTTCAAGGTCTGTGCAGATGGCCCTGAAGCTGAGCCCTGCCACTGGGTGGAGGCGGAGCCATAGGCCAGCCCCCCAAGGTGACCACAGTGTGGCCCTGGGAGGTGGCTGAGGTAGGGTTCCACCCCAGTGCCTGCCCTAGCAGCTCTCCAGCGAGGGAAACCAGAAGGCAGTGGCCAGTGCTCAGTGGGATGCTCCCAGACGCCCACACCCTCCTCCCCCAACCCGAGAACACAGTCGTTTGCATTCAGAGGAGGGCGTGGATGGTTCCAGGCCCCCAGATGTCTAGGGCTCTCCCATATGGGGGTCCAAAGAGACAAGGCCCAGGGTTCCCCAGATATAGGTTGGAGGGAACCGTCCACCCAAGACGCCCTCACTCTGACACCAGTGGCAAGTCTGTGGTCCCCAAGACCACCCTCAAGTCCTATGAGTCAACTGAACGATGCTCAGAACTCGCACTCAGGGAAAGGAGCAGCTGGGGGAGGGGTGTGGCGCAGAGCTCAGGATGCACCACACAAGAAGCTTCCCTGTCCACAAGTGGAGTCAGCACAGTGTGCCCTCCAGGCATCAACCTGAGGTCAGCATGCACGGAGCATGCCGACGGGGCACCCCCGTCCCGAGTCTTTACTGGGGCTCTGTGGCCCCATCACAGAGCACGATTGACTGTGCAAGCAGCTGAACTCATTCTCCAGCCCTATTTGAAGTCAACTGATATTGACCCAAAGACCCCACCCAGAAGTGCACGGTCACTGCCTGGTGTGCCCGAGGCCCCGGGGGAAACAAAGGCACTCCTACTGGGCTGGATATCCCGAGGACTCGAGAGCCCCTCCCAGAAGCTGAGGGCAGACCTCGGTTGGGGCAAGGCAGAATTCTCCACTCCGGAGACCTGCCCCGGGAGACTAACCCAGCTGCTTCTGCAGTCCCCAGGCTGTGCTGTTCCCTAGCTCGAGCCCAGTGACCTGAGCCGGCTCTGAGGTCTGCCCTCCACTGGATTCCTTGGAAGTGGGGGCGGAACCCGCAGGGCGTGCGTGCTAGGGGCTCCCGAGGGCCTGGGGTCTCTGGTGCGGGGTTGGCCTGCCTTCTAGCCCAGCTCCACCTCACTGCAGAAGGCAGGCAGCATCCCCCAAGTCCTCATGGTCACCAGAGCCAACCATCCCCCTGAGGATCCCAGATGCATGACTGGGGGTGAGTGCCGGGGCTCTGCCTCAGGAAAAGGACCAGGAGCCCCATCCTGAGTCACGGTGGGTCAGAGAAAGAAGAGGCCACTGGCTCCCTGAGTCCAGACCCCTCCCCCACTTTGTGAGAAGGAAAGGGAACAGTGGAAGCAGATCGTTCCGGAATCTTCCAGGAGAGAGGCTCCATCCACCCTGGGTGATTGATGACAGAGCTGGGGCTGCCTGCCAGGGATGGATGCAGGGAGAGGTGCCGGCTGCTAGGCATGGCTGCAGGGGGCTCCCTGCCAAGTCTCGGTCCCACCCCTGCCTGCAGTGCAGGCCAGCTCCATCCCCACGTGGTGGACAGTCCAGCCACACAGGAGGCTGGGGCTGGTGGCTGGTGCAGCGTCCTGGACCAACCAACCAGTCGGGTCTCCTCCTCCCTCCGCACAGTGCCTCCTTCTGGGCACTGATGAGGGCTGGCTCCATCAATGGTTTGCGGACTTTATTTTTAGCCGGAAATGCTTAATTAAAAGAATAACTTACACGGATCCCCACCTTGATCTAAAAAAATGGACCAGACTGAAGCTTGCTGTGCTGAGGGAGGGGAGGGGTCCCCACACTCCAGCCTTCCAGCCCACTGTGTCCCTTAGGGCTCACAGAGGGGAAGACAGGAGGACATTTATACACATACTAGGAGATTTTTGGAGGCCTACCTGCCCCAGGGGGTCTTCTCTGTTAAGGAGGTCAGCTGACTCCCTTCAGCCTTTCCTGAAACTCTTAGATTAGCACTTAGTTGAATCCCTGGTGTCTATGGCTTAGCCAAGTGGACACACATGACACTGAATGTTTCCCCAGAGACATCCTGGCTCCAGAGCACTGGGGGCACACCTGCAGGCGTCTCTGCTTACCTGGATCTCAGGATGGACCAGGGTTTGGCGGGCACTGCCCCCATGCCTGTGCAGGGCTCTGCCCAAGGGCGGACTGGGACCCTTGTCCCTCCTGAGCATGGTGGGGGGATCTGGCCTGATGAGAACACAGTGATGGGGCTGAGCAGAGAGGGAAAGGGACCGGTGAAGGTGCGTGTGTATCCAGGGACTCTCTCCCTGGTGCAGAGGACCTGTCTGCTCAGTTTGCTTTAGACGCCCGTGGCCCCCGCAGCTATCCTGGGGGTGAGGAACGGGGGTAAGACAAGCCTGCAGAGGCCTGTGTGGTGCTGCTTACCTTCAGGGTAAAGCCATTCATTCATTCATTCATTCTGCATTAAAGGCACCTGCTCTGTGCCCCATGCTGTGAACCCAAAGGGCTCTCGAGCTGGAGCCCTGGCCTCCCAGCAGCAGCTGCAGACCATTTCAGAAGCTTTTTAACTCAATACGCCCCGTGATGTTCTCATTTCCCTAAATCTTCCCACGTGTCTGTGTGCACGCGCACCCCTGCACACACGCGCCCCAATGCGTGCACGTGTCCTTGGACCTGCCCTTCTTGATGGATGCATGGATTGTTCCCAGTCTTGTCCTCAAGTCATTTCTCAGAAGTTGAGGTCCAGCTGAAGGGTCCTTCCTGTCAAGGAGGGGGTCATTTTGGTCTAGGGCTCTGTTGTCTCCGCCCCCGGGGCTTTCACTGACTGACACCCCGGCCCCGGATTCCTGGCTCTGGCGGGCATCCACACACCAGTTCACTCCGGGCGGCGGGGGTGGATGGCCTCCGCGTAGCTTTTGTCCATGTCTTCCTTCTGGAGCTGAGCGGAGGGCCCTCTGCTCCGGGGCTGTCGTGTTTCCTACCACAGTCTGCTTTGTGCAGGAGCCTGTGCCTGTCGGGGTGTCTGCCTGAGCTGAGATGCTAGCCTTCCTTCTCGTTACTTAGTCCCCGCTGTTCTTACCCTGGAGGCCAAGGCAGAGTGGCAGCGGTCTGTTTGCAGGCCTCCGGGTCCCCTTCCCCACTTGGAGAATGGGTGAAGGACGGGTCTGTGTCAGTCGCTCCTCACCTCTGTCGATTTTTAGAAACTCTTTATTTTGGGGCGCCTGGGTGACTCAGTCCTTGTCTGCCTTCGGCTCAGATCATGTTCCCAGGGTCCTGGGATCGAGCCCCTCATCAGGCTCCCTGCTCGGGGGAGGACTGTTTCTCCCTCTCCCATTCCCCCTGCTTGTGTTCCTTCTCTCGCTGCATCTCTCTGTGTCAAATAAATAAATAAAATCTTAAAAACAAACAAACAAAAACCCACCTCTTTATTTTGAAATAATTGTAGACTGACAGGAGAGATTCCATGGACTCTTCAGCCCTCCTGTCCCCACTGGTCACACGTTACATAACCACAGTGCATTTGTCCAAACTGACCTTTAGCCTGGGTACAGTCCTATTCGCTAAACTCCAGACACAAGACAGGCCATGCCGGGCCTCCATGCCCTCACCCGCCATGGTCCTCAGAGCAGGCTTTTTATGCCCCCCCCCACTCCCCAAGGCAGCAAACTTGCACTCTTCCTCAGTGCTCCAAACGCCAGTGGGTCCATGTCCCCAATGCAGGGATACCTACCTGGCATCAGGCAGCGTCAGGAGCACGGGTGGGCTCTCCTGCTCTACCTGTCCCCGCAGACCCCAGCCGCTGCGGCCCTGAGCCACAGAGAGTCTTTCCCTAGCCCCCTGTGCTGAGTCCCCCTCTGCCCCCCAGGATTCAGCCAGGCCTGGGGCAGGTGTGGTCCCCAAGGGCATGCTCCCCCTGGTGTCTGGACTCCTGGGCCTTCTACATGGCCACCCCTCTCCCTACAACCCCGAGTCCTTAGCACTTTGTAAAAATGTCGGGAATTTCCTGCGAAGAGCCCTGCTGCCTGCTGCGGTGGGGGCTGAGGTGGGGTGGGGTGGGGAAATCGTGTGAGTCTTGGGTCCCCGGAGGACCTGACTCTGTCGGATTTCAGTCTCCAGGGTTGTCTCCCCAGCTCAGGACTCATGGCTCCCTTCCGTGGCTGGAACAGCAAACAGTAGTCACTGTGCGTGGCCAGTGTGAATCTCTTTACCTTGTTAAGACATAAAACACAGGATCTGATAGGAAAGAGCAGTTTCATAGCCAAAGATCACATCAGAGATTAATGCAACTTTTTGTAAATCTGGTCTTGAAGGTTCGAGCCTTTGATTTGTTTCCACATGATATTGTTTCCGCATCTTACTTCCACTACACAGGGTCTCCTTGATGTTGTGTGTGGAGCGAAACTTGGGGATCTTCACTTGAAAACAGTGCATGGAGCAATCATTTCAGGTTGACGCATGGTTCCCAAGCGCCCAGGACACACCCCACTTGTGAAGGCTCCACACTGTGGGAAGAACTTGATAACTTGTGAAGGAAATCACGGCAGGACTCATGTCCTCCCATGGTCCTGTCCCGGATGCTGGGGTCCGCTCCCAGCCAGTGTTTGTACCTCCGGGTTATGCGTCCCACCCACCGCCCTCAGCCCTCTTCAAGCTCTGCCCCTGGGGGAATTCTGGCCCTGGCCTCCCCTCCCCCCAGGCCACATACATACCTTCCAGGCTGGGGCCCAGGACTCACATCTCCCAGGGAACCAGGTGCTGGGGTGGCCATGAAGGAGGCCAGGATCCTAAGGCGACACAGGACAGTGGATGAGGCTGGGGGGTGGGGGTGGCGGGTGTGTGAGCAGAGAGGCCTGTGGGGGGGCTGTGAGACGTCCACGGGGTGGGCAGGAGAAGTGATGGTGGGCTCTAGTGGGCGTGAGGATACCACACTGAGGCCTTGGCTGGGGGGGTTCCAAAAGAGGGGAGGGTCACAGTGGGGGCACGAGGGAATGAGGAGTCTGAAGGGTCCGGGGTTCATGCTCCTGGCGAGATCACCCAGGTGGGCAGCTGGAGCTCTGGGCCCGGCCAGTGGGTACTCAGCTTGGCAGAAAGGCTCCTGGGTCCAGTGTCAAGCCCCTCTGTGCCAGAGGACAGGGGTGTGGGGACCCTGGTTTTGACGGGGTCCCTCTGTTCCCTTGTCTGCTCAGTGAAGACACGTAGCAGAAAGGAATCATTGAGAACCAGAGGGCAGAGAGGGAGGTTGGTTGCCAGCGGCTGGGACCTAGAGGGCAGGACCCTGAGCCGGGGTTCGAGAGATAGCAGGCAGTGGACAGGGGAACCAAAGCTGCCATGAGTTTGGGGAGAAGAGAAAGGAAGCCCCATACTGGGGACTTGGAGCCCAACCCCCTGGACCCTGCCTGGGGAGGAGGACAGGCAGGAATCTCTGGGAAGACCCGGGGGACACACAGCGCAGACCATCCCTGGGGCCAGAGTCTGTGGGCGCCGGCTTCAGGGAAGGGCGGGCCTGGGGCAGCCTGTGGGCTGTGTGGGCAGGCGCTGTCTGTTAACCATGGTGGCTTGGCCTGTGCTTGGGGGACAGGGCGAGGGTCTTTGGGGACTCCATCCTCTCCAGCCTCAGACTGCCTGCCTGTCCCATGGAGGGTTCCTGGGCTGGGAGAGGCAGAATCTGCTTCTACCAGTGGAGCCTCTGCCAGAAGGACCTCCATGCCCACTCCAGCCCCACTATGGTGAAATGCTTGGGCCCAGGGTGGCCTCTGGGAGGGAGGAGGCAGGAAGACCATCCCCAGCTCCATGTCCACGGGCTGTGCTGTGGGCCTGTGTCTCAGGGACACTGACTGAGGTGGGGCTGGCGAGCCCTGCTGTCCCCAGGAGGCTGGGTGGAGCTGACAGGTGGAGGCGCAGGGTGGGGTCCCGTGCCTGCCATCGTGGACCTCCTTGCTGGCTGGGCTGTGTCCCGACTTCAAGTGTGTGGCCAGGCTCCTGGGTGGTCAGAAACCCCACTGCCCCCTCCAGTTTCTCCCTCTGGGCCCCCTCTGGCTTCCCTGCATCTCGCTCTGGGTTTTACTGGAGTGTGAGCTGTAGCTGGACGGGTGCGCAGACAGGTGTGTCCCGCGGGGCGAGTTTCGACAAGCAGGATGAATCCCCGAACCAACACCCACATCGGGAGGCCAGACACAACCTGGCCCCTTCCTGGGCACTGTGGCTCCGGCCCCAGAAAGGCAAGCGCTGTCTGGGGTGGGCTCACTTGGGGGGAGGTTCCAGCCCTGTGTGAGTGACATGCTCTGGGGCTCTGGGAGTTTCTTGCGCCTGTGCAGAGAAGTCCGCCCTGAATTAATGCATTAAAACAACACCATTTTCTTCTTCCAGCTCCAGAGGTCAGACATCCAAAGTCAAGGTGTCAGCAGGGCCAACTCCTTCCAGAGGCTCCAGAAGACAAGCCCTCTCCTAGCTTTTTCTAGCTTCTGGAGCCCCGTGGCCTCATCACTCCCCTGCTGCTCCGTGACACATCTCCTTCACTGACCCTGTGGCTTCACTCTTGTAAGGACCCACGTGATGACACCAGGCCCCCGGAGAACCCAGGACGGTGGCCCATCTTGGGATCCTCCCCCTGGCCCCACTTGCAAAGGCCCTCTCCGTATGAGGGGGCCTGTGCTGCTGGGTCTGGAGCAATCACTGTGGTTGTCTCAGGCGGCATGATTCTGTCCCTCTCTGGGGCTGTTGCCAGCATCACTGCTGAGGATATTCTCACCTCTGCAGGGCGACATGTGTGCTGCTGTCTGGTGGGGACACTCTAGGGCTGAGATTGCCAGGCCAAAGGCAGGTGTACGTTCAGCTTCCTGCCGGGACCTCTTGGAGGCTCGGGGCTGGGACTGCGGGACTGGGATGTGTTGCTGTCCATGCCTCTGTCCCTTCTGGGTGTCCCCCCATCAGCTCTTCCAGAGCCCCTGGGTGAGATTCCCGCCAGGTGCAACACGAGGTGTCCAGATTGCAGGGGACAGCCCTGTCCAGAGACCCCGGCCCAGTGTCATGTCCTGTCTACACAGGGAGGGGCTGTGGGCAGGGGTCTCAAAGACCCTTGGGAGACGCAGTCCGTGGAGCACAGACAGCAGGACCTGTGACTGTCCGTGTGTGTACGTGGCCCCAGCACGGTCAGGGCTGGGGGCATCCCCGTCTGTGCACACGGGCACCCCTGAGGCAGGTGCACAGTCTCCCTGGCCACTCCCCAAAACAAGTACTTTGGGGCCAGCGCGTGCTCCTGAGAGGGCGCTTTCAGAAGCCAGGCCGGCAAACACCCCACCCCCAGGGGAGTGTGCATGCCTCCCCCAGGCCCAGGCAGGGGCTCTGACCAGGGTGCGGAGCTGGCTCCTGGGAAGCAGGTCACCCCTCTCTTTGGGGGCAGGCGCTTTATCTGGCAGCAGGCAAATATTTGCCCAGAAGTGAGGCCTCCTTCTCCTGCCTGACTCCTTCTGCCCACGGTCTGGCTCCTTTGATGTTTGTGTCCTAGGTCCTGGCTGGCCTGGGCCCTGTCTGGGCAGGCACGACAGCCCCACCTTCTGGGCTGTGGGGCCGGAGGGCAGGGGCGTGGGTGCTGCAGCTGCAGGGGACCAGAGCAGGGCCTCCTGCTGCCTCCTGGCTTCAGGCTCCCCCTCTTCCAGTTCACACACTTCTCTCCTTTGATCCTGAATCCCTCCACCCACGGCCCTCAGTCCTCAGTGGGAGAGACTGGGGCCGGAGGAGGGACGTCTGGTGTGGCACACAGGCAGCGGGTCTCTGGCTGCTGGTTTGGTGCCCTCCTGGCCTGGCCTGAAGGGACAGAGACCCTGGTCCTTCCCTTAGTCCTTTTTATTTTTCCGGGTCCAGGAGACCAGCTGTCCCGGTGGCTGCATAGCCTGTACTGTCGTGGGGCCTGGGCATCCCAGGAAGTCTTGCCTGCCCCAGCCTGGTGCCCGGCTCTGCAGAGACAAGACCACAGGTGCAGGCTTCGTGTCCAGGATTGCCCATCTGAACAGATGCCGGGAGACTGGCTGTCCCCCATGCCAGGGGCAAGCCTGTCTCCGAGCCGCTGGAGGGCACCAGTACTGCTGCCCACCCTGGTCAGGTTACCTCTCGCCTTCCAGACGCATGCCTGGGGACCGAGCCCACCCTTGAAGCCACTGCCTAGGGAAAGGGCACGGCCCTGCAGTTGGTTCATGCCCTGTGGCCATGTGGTGGCCCTGTGGTGGCTGGGTCCCTGGTGGGGCTGGAGGCCGTGGTGGCTGTGACCACTTTGCTGGAACAGGTTGCTTGGAGGGCGGGAGTGGGGTCTCTGCAGAGTTCTCCTGTGGGCCTGATTCCCCTGGTGGCAAGCCCAGCTCTCATCGGGGGGGTGGGGGGCTGCTGGTCCTGCTCCACCCCACCGTGCCCTGTATCAGGCGTTTGGGACTTGGGTCTGTACCTGCTGCCATTTCCGTGCCTCCCTGCCTTCACACATGTGGTCCCATGTAAAATAACCCATTTTGCACGTCCAGAAGGACTTGGAAAGCACTGCATGAAAGTGAGGAACGGGACTGGAGACGAAGACGTCCGACTTGAAAACCTGTAAATTTTACAGGTGTGCTTTTCCGAAAGCGCATCAGCAGAACGGAGAGCCCACAGCCACCTGTGGGGCAAGAGCAGGTCTTCATCTCCCAGGAGCAGGTGACTCAGCTCTCGCCTCCCCACTGGGGGTGGCCACGGCAGGGACCACGTGGAAGAACGCCCAGCTCTTGGGGCCAAAAACGCCACAGGCTTGTTCTGAATTAGAACCTTTATGGATATTCCAAACTGTAAGGATGGCGATTTCTACGATGAGAATTTTTTGCAATTTCTAAATTTCCAGTATTTTCTTTTTTTAAAAAAAGATTTATTTATTTATTTCAGAGAGAGAGAGAGCAAGCGAGCGCACGCATGAACGGATGGTGGGGGGTGGGGCAGAGGGAGGGAGAGACTCCCAGGCAGGCTCCCTGCTGAGCGTGGAGCCCCAAGTGGGGTCTAATCCCAGGACCCTGAGATCATGACCCGAGCTAAAACCCAGAGTCAGATGCTTACCTGACTGAGACACCTAGGCGCGCCTTCCTGTATTTTGTTTATAATCAGAAAAAGGAGGTATGAAATGCTGAGGTGAGGGATGTCCCCCTCCACCCCCCACCCCCGCCCGTGCAGCCAGGTGCCGGGCCCTGAGAGGGCCAGGAGAGTGTGGGGATCCCGTCTGCAGACCAGGTGCCATGCGTGCTGATGCGGATTGAGAGCAGGGGCCTCTCCCATGGGCCTGGGCCTCTTGAGTCCCACCTCACTTCCCGGAGTTGAGCCCCACTGTGATCCCCGATGTTCATGCCGCACACACTGCTCAGACTGGCCACCAGCCCATCGCGAGGAGGGCCTGGTGTTTAAACTCTTGCTGCCTCTCGTGTGCTTGGGGGGCTTTGGCCAAGTGGTGCCTGGGAGTCCACAGACCGGGGTCCGACCCTGGCCCTGCTCTTGGCTGTGGCTCTCTGGCAGGTTGCCGATCCTCTTGGACTCCACTCCCCTCACCGGACAGAGGTGGGTAAGATCCAGCTTGTAGGGTGGATTAGGGTGGTTGTGGCAATTAGATGACATGCCCAAGTGGACAGTGGACGTGGTCCTTAGGTCGGGGCTTCTCAGCGGATGCAGCCATGAGAAAATGCATGTGATTGCGGACAGAGCTCTGACTTGCTGCACTGGAAAACGTCCGGGGCTGGTTCTCTTCGGCAGAAGTTTGGGGGCCAGGTGGCAATTCCACGGACTCATCAGAGACCCAGGCTCCTCTTGCCTTGCTACTCCACTGTGCTTGGCACAGCAGCTCGTGGCAACCTCATGGTTAAAAATGGTTGCTGGGGCTCCCTCCTTCATGTCTGTATTCCAGGTGGGAGGAAGGGGACAGGCCCAGGGCAGTGGGGACACTTGGAGCTGACTTGGCCTTCTCTCCTGGAAGCCCTCTAGTGCTTTCGTGCTGTGGGTCCTTTGGGCTGCAGGGATGCTGGGAAAAAAGTTTGGCATTGCTGCCCCATACAGCAGATGTCAGAGTTCCATCCTGAGGATGGAGGCCCAGTGAGCAGTGCATGCCATCACTGGTATTATCACTGGGGAAGTGCCCCTTACAGCACTGGGCATAGCGGGCAGCCAGAACTCCCAGGAACGGAGAGGGTACAGCCTGACTGGGAAGGGTGCTGGGAGGACCTGGGCACTGGGGCTTTGCACAAAGTGGCTCCTTTAGTCCCTGTGCAATCCTGAAAGCTGGCAGGCAGTGTCCGCTGCACCCCACGAATGAGGTTCAGAGAAGTTGAGCAGTTGCCGTGAGTGACTCAGCAGCTAAGTGATGGCCTGGCCTCGCCCCAGCTGGCCCGCCAGCACACCCAGCTCTTGCTCCAGCCGCTGCTCCAGCCCCTGCCTGTCCCCTCTGACCACAGCTGACCATGGCTCTGGAGAAGGCCTGCCAGCCGAGTCCCCAGCCTGTGGCTGCTCCCACCTTTCTGGGGACATGAAGGGGTGGCTTGGGCGGGCTGCTTCCCCGAATCTGTTCCAGCCAGGACACGGGCCACCTGTTACCTTGCCTGTCCAGTGTGGACACTGGGAAGGAGGCTGGGGCTCAGGACCTCAGCAGGTGTACTATCTTTCTCCCGCACCCTACTGAGGACCACCCTCCCTCTGGAACCAGTGCCCTGCCTGAGCTCACAGACTCCAGAGACAGGGCAGGGGTTGGCAGGGGGAATGGTGCACGAGTCCCTTGGGGACTGATGGAGACGTGAGCGTCCTGGGCTGGGAGGCTTGCAGGAATATGTTTGGACACAACGGAGGGACAGCGCCTGCCTGGTCTTCTCGCCCCAGACTTCATGGGATGCCAGTGACGCGGGCCCAGGGGGACACCGTGATGCGGGTGGAGCCTGCTCCCTTGTTTCTGCTCCATGATGTCCGTCTCCCTCAGCAGAGCTGGCCCACCCTCCTGAGCCCCCGTTCTCTGGGCACCAGGCAATGCCAGGCGTCCACCTACTGTGCCTGCCCCTTGCTGGGCCACTGCAGGGGTGTGGCCTCCGTGCATGGCTCTGTACTTCAGTCCACCGCAAAGGGACTCAGACACGCTGCAGGGCATTTGCCGCCGGACACCAGCAGGGCTGACATTTTGGGGTATCTATGGCAAGGCCTCCCCCTGACAAGGCGCTTCTGTCCTGCTTCTGTGGGCAACAGATGATGGGCTGTGGCTCCCAGGCCTCTTTCCTAAGTGCGGGCCGGACATGCCAAGGACCTGGCTACATCCCTCTGGTCACACCCTATTTTTAGATGCTCCTCAGGAGATGGGGCTTCGGGGAGTTAATGTAGGCCATGGGGCTGGCATCCTCCCAGGGGTTCAGGCTGTACAGAGGAGGATTAGGGAGCAATGCCGGGCAGCATTTCCTGGGCTCACTTTGAAGAAGTGAAAACAATGCACAGGCCATGGGCAGAGGGCTGGCTGAGCCCGTCCAGCCACTGCCAACTGGATGGGCCAGAGAGGAGTGCTCAGCCAGGACAGCCCCAGGGCCCTGTAGTGGGACCCACCCTGGCTGCGGGGGGACGCCACTGTCCAGTGCCCTCTTGAGGCCTGAGTAGGGGAGATGACTCTGCAGGCGGCTGTCCCTTCTCTGGCACTGCCCAGAGCTAGGTAGGGGAGGTTTTGCTGGCCCTGGGACACTTGCTGAGGCTTCTGTTAAGTAACTGATCTTTCCAGGTCCCGTGCGGGGAGGGGATTGCAAGGCGGCAACGTGCACTCTCTGGGCCTGCCTGCTGCCCCCACAGCCAGCTGCCCCCAGGGCTGCTACAGCCCAGTCCCCCTCCCTCCCCTCGCCCTCCCCAACCCTCACATCCTCCGCCCTTGCTCAGGGTTCTGCCAACCACCACACCCTGCGCTGACCCAGGTCACCAAGGTGGAGACCCTCCGGGGTAGGACCCAGGCCTGGAACGGACTGGGCAGGAAAGCTGCCGTGGGAAGGGATGGGTGGGTCAGGCACTGGCACAGGGTAGGGGGCGGGGCCTGTCCCAGGGGCCCCGCCCTCCTCTCTCCTACCTGACTGCCTGTGGGTGGGAAAAGGCAGTGCGCTGAGGTTTCAGAGGGTGAGGCCTCGGTGAAAGATCCCGGCTCCCTGCCTCTTGCTTGCTCACTGCAGGCAGGAGATGGAGCAGAAGGAGAAATAAGAGAAAAAACCAGTATCTTCAAGCGCAGGCTTGTAGCTCTCACCCTGGCCTGCTGGAGTCCTCAGTGTTCCCTGGAGGGGACACCTTGGGGTGGGGGTGCCTGCGGAGTGAGGGCACCTGTTCTGTAAGCAGGGGGCAGCCCAGGCCATGTAACTGTTCCCTGGGCCCATCCCCCTCCCTGCAGGACCCCGAGTGTGCTCCTTCCTCGGGCAGCCCCTGCTTCTAGAGTTCAGCCTGGGGCTGAGCCTGCGCGGCCTGGGGGGCTGGGACCCACACCCCTGTCTCCCCTGAGACCTTGGGAGGCTCGGGGCTGCAAGGCTGAACAGGTGGCGTCCATAGGCCAGAAGCGCACTGTGATCTTGATCCTGTGTGGGTGGTGGCACTCCTCTTCGGGCTCCTGGAGAGGCCCCACCGCTCAGCAGGCTGGGGTTTGCTTGGCTCATTTCCCTGGGGTGGGGCAGGGTCAGGGGTCCTCAGTCGTGGGTTCTAGGACTCCAGACCCCAGGCTGGCTGCTTGGGTGCTAATACCCAGGGCAGGAGGTGTCTGTGACTTGTCTCTGACCACGTTTCAGTGTCCCCAGTCTTGATGGTCTGACCCCTTTGAGGACCCCTCCATGCCGTTTGGGGCTTCAGGATGAAATCCAAACTTCTCCTCCTCCACCTTGTCACTTCTGAAAACTCACCCCAAACCCACCATCTGGAGTCAGCACATTTGGCCTCAGGCCTCATGAAGGGAACGGAACCTCTCGTTCGTTGCCTGTGGGTGTGGGCCTGAGCGGGGCCCTGTCATGCACAGCCCTGTGTTTGCCTATCGGCCTGAACTGGGCTAGCCTCTGTAGTGGTCAGGACAAAGGATCTTGCTGGAATGACAGAAATCCAGCTCCCAGACTGAGAATCTACCAGCACTGTCTGCCTGGGTGAGCCGGGGGCCTGCTCCCCAAGTCTCCGTAGGTGCGCCACCTCAGGGCGGTTGGGGGCAGAACCCTGGACAGTGAGAAAGTACCACGACAGGGAAGCTGAGAATCCACGCCCTCACCTGGAATCCTGCTGCACTGGGCGGGGGCTTCCCCTGGGGCAGACTGGGTCACAGGCCCCTGGCAGAGTCCCCAGGTCAGCAACTGGGCTGTGGGAGCCATGGCGGGAGGCCTAGAGCAGGGAGAGGCTGTCAGAGAGGCCGCAGTGAAAGGGGCTGGGACCAGTTCAGGGAGGCCCAGCAGGGAGCAGTCGTGGCGGCTATGCAGCTGGGAGGCTTTACTGTGGCTGGCGTGGGAGGCAGATGAAAGGGGCCTGAGCAGGGAGGCCACAGAGCCCTTGACTCTGTGGGCAAGACAGAGGGAGGTGCTGGCGCTGCCCTCTCCGCAGCCCCCACACCAGATGCCTCGGCCCAGATCACCTGGTAACCCGTTCCCCCCATCTGCAGGACTGTGTCCACACTGCCCCGTGGTCACCCTTCCTGGTCTCCGGGGTCTGGGTTCTCTACCCTTGCCTGCTCCAGTCCCTGGGTTACAAACCCTTAAATGCTCCTTTCCCTGCAGACAACCCATCACCTCCACCCCCATGTACTTGAGCGGGATCTGAGGTGCAGATGCATTCTGTGTCTCCGGCCCCAGGCACCTGGGCAGCTCGTAGGCCACACCTTCACCTGGAATCCTGTCTTGATGGGTGTGAGCTCCCACCTGGAGCAGATGGGGTCAAGGTGTTGGAATCAGGGCCTGGCCTGGAGGGAGCAGGGTGAGGGGAGGGTGCAGCGGGGAGGGAAAGGGCACCGGAAGGGAGAGGGGAGCAGCCAGGTTTCTCCGCAGTTCCCTGGTCTCCAGGACAGAGATGGGTGGGAGGGAGCTACAGGGAGCAGCCATGGCCTCTTCCGAGGAGACTGCCCTGCTGGGAGCCACTGTCAAGCCCTCTTTGGGAGCCCTGGGCCTGGAGTTGAAGTAGAGGGGTACTTCCCTTTCTCCCTGGACACCCCTGCTTCCCCTGGTCCAGGAGGGAGGCTGGGCCTCCCATGCGGGGTCCCTACTGGGACCCTCACTGGAGCCTGCCTTAAGGGTCAGCTCTCAGGGACAGCCGAACCACGAATTTCTCTGCTGCTGTCCCCAAATGCCCACTACCCAAGTTCCCAGGGGCTGGTGTGGCTGGGTCCTCTCAACCACCTTGCATGACACGTTTATGGGATGGAGGGTGCCATCAGGGCAGCCTTTCCCCACGGTGGTGCTGAGGTTGGAAGACCCTGCACCCAGGTTGGGGTCCCTTGGAGGGTAGCTCCCAGTCGCTGAGGCTATAGAAGCCAGTGTCAGGGGAGACGTGCAGAGCCCCCCTTAGCAGACCCTTGGCACCTCAGTGTGGGTTCTAGAGCACACCGGGAACTCTGGAAGTCCCGTGCCCGTCCCAGGTCCAGCATGGGCCCCGGTGGCCCCCAGACGTGGTAGGTGCGGGTTTGTCTGAGCCCCTCTTCCTGGCATGCAACCCTCGCCCCAGGGTTCCACCTTCCTAACACAGCTCACATGGGGCCCTTGTGACCTCAGCAAGGTCTCTAAATTAAAGGGGAAACTCCAGTTTGGCTCTCAGATGGGCTCAGCCATTCAAGACCGAACAGCGGGATCAAGTATGCTCTGTGCATGGGTGTTAGCTTCTGATGGGTAAGACGTGTGTTGCCCTTGGCAGCACCGCGTCGGGGGTGGGGGTTTGCCCTGTCAGCCCAGTCCTGTGGTCTCTGATTTGGTTGGAGGGCATGAACAAAGAACTGGACGCTCTGTGGCACTCCTTGGGATGGCCACAGACAGAAGCCTCCAGAAAGTCCCCCAGGTGCTTGGTCCCGTCCAGGATGCCGGGAGGGAGGCCCGTTTCACCCTCCCTGACTTGTCCCCCTGAGCAAGCTGTCCCTCTGCCCTTGGGATCCTTCCTCCCATGTCCGGTCACCAGGGGCGGGGCCCTTCAGTCCTCCAGGACGGGTGGTGCTCGCTCCTAAGCACCCTGTCCAGACACACCGAAGCATCTGCAGCTTCCTGTCCTCGGATGCATGTGGTTCCTTGGGGCCCCCTTCACCTGGACAGGCCCACCCCTCCTCCATGGCCTCCAGGACAGCCTGCTGCCGAGGACCCCCATCATTCCCACCCACACATCTGTCAGCTGGCTTCCAGGATCTCTCCCCAGATGCTGCTCCAGGTACTGGACCCAGTGGAGCCCTCCTTCCCTCCGGACCTAGCTCCTGCCTTATGGAGGCCTGGTCACCTCTGTCTGCTTGCTGCCCAGTCCCCCCAGCCTGTCCCTGCCCCAGGCTTTCTCCATGCTGCAGCCAAACAGGTCATCCCGAATGCCAGTGGTCAGTCCTTCACCCGGGTCACCTTCAGGATAGAATCTGCTGTTGACCCTTCATAACATGGGCCAGTGTGACCTGGTCTCCTGAAGACCCCTGCCCCACAATCAGGGGTTTTATGGCTCACTCAGGCCCCCAACGATCCTGCCTTTCCACTACCCATGGCTTGAGGAACCCTCACATTCCTTGTTGGAGGCTAGGTCACTGGGGCCACGCTTCTGGATGCCTTGCTCAGGGCTGAGCTGGCCTGCGGGACACTTGCTTCCTATCCTAGCTCTAAAGTCCCCACCAGAGTTCCCTCGGCCAGCCTGCACTTCCCTGACGACCGTGGGGTGCTGTCCTGGGCAGATGGTGCTGGCTGCCCTGGGGCTCGGTCTGTGCAAGGCCTGTAGGTCTGACCGACTTTGGACCCGGTTTCCCTCCCGGGAAGCACCTGCTAGTGGGCTGGGTGAGGGCATGAAGGTGAGCTCAGCCAGCAGAAGTGGAAGGGACCCACGTCCCTTCGGCCACAGGTCTTCCCGTGATACCTCCTGGAGCCTGATGAAGCCTCCTCTTGCGTGTTGGAAATGGGCACAGTGCCCAGGGCCCTGAAGCTGCAAGGTGACCCTCTGTCAAGAGGTGTCCCTCAGGGCTCTCCTGGGTGGATGGGCCACAGCCAGAAGCAGGGGGGTGGTCGCCTCAGGTCAGACTTCTCTGGACAAGCTTTCCCAGTGGAGAAGACTTCTGGGACCCTTCCAACTCTGGAGCTTTGGGACTGGGGACGCCGTGAATCAGCAGCTGTGAGGTGACTCAGGGATCATCCGATTTATGACTTGGCCTTCTGAGAAAGCATGACTCGACTGTTTTAAAGTCCTGTGATTCATCGATCTCGAAGTGCACGAGCTGGTGACATTACGGTTGTGGGATTGTATTAAGGTCATGCTATTGTGTCTCCTATAGGACTGAAATGCGAATGCTCTGATGGAAATGCCGAGGTTACGTTTATCTGTGATTTCAAGGTATGTGGTTATCCTGGGGAAAGCGGAGCTGCTCAGAGACCTGATAGTGGTTTGTCACAGGTGAAAAGTGTTGCGGCTCAAGCTCTCACGGACAGGCAAGTGTTTCTATTTCTGCTGCCAAAGAACGCAGAAGAGGACATAGTTCAGTGATTGGGGACCAAGGTTTTTGGTGCCAGAGACAAGAGGGGCAGGCAGGGGAGCACGTCATTAGCAGTCGTGAGCCTGAGTTGAAAACACCAGGACGAACTCACTCACTCTCCTTCTCCGCCGTAGGAACCTCACAGCTCCCAGGCCAGCGGCGGCTGATGTTGGGGGGTGTGTGCCGGTCCGTGTGGCACCCCCGCTGCGGGTGTGCGGCAGGGACCCACGTCCAGCTTTGGGGCAGGGTCGGATGTGTTGGCCGGGGTTGGTGTTCAGTAAGAGTGGTCTTGGCGATACTGCTTCGTGTGAAGCAAGCGGCTCGGCAGCTCTCAGGCAGGGTCGCGGCCTTGTGCGACCGTCACCGCTGTGGGATTGCAGAACGTCTTTGTCGCCCCAAAGAGAACCCCGCCAGCTGACAGCAGTCACTCTTGCCCCTCACCCTGGCCCCCCGCAGCTGCCCGTCTCCTCTCTGTCTCTGCACGTGTGCCTGTTGGGGAATGTTCACATCCGTGCAGTCGTGCCGCATGAGGCCTCTGGGTCGGGCTTCTCTCTGCAAGCGTGTGGAATTTGCAGAAGATTGTTCCCCAAAATCGCACCCCGGTCTTCTCCCAAGAGCTCTTCTGTCACGTCTCCCATCAGGCCTGGGGTCTCTTTTCTGCGCTCCTGGGCTCTGGGCAGACCTTATCACCCACAGGCCCTGGAGGGAGCAATGGGGTGCCCCTCACCCTGTCCCCACCACTGCACCCCAGGGAGCAGACTCCGGCAGGCCGGTCTGCAGCTTGTGTGCACACTGTGTGGTATACCCCGGGCCCTGTGGTCCCCAAGTCCCCTTCATCCCCCAAGGCCATCTGCTTCAGTCCCATACCAGCCTTCAGACCAAGAGGAGGGGAGGGAGTGGGCACAACCAGGGGTCTCCTCTAGGCTGGTCTGGTCCTTCAAACTTACCAACCCATAAACTGAGCCCATCCAGCTCAGCCTAGGACCCAGCTCTGCCCAGCCTGGCTCAGTCCAGCCCAGTCCAGTCTAGCCCAGCCCAGCCCAACTCAGCTCAGCTCAGCCCAGTTTAGCCCAGTCCAGTCCATCCCAGCCCAGCCCAGCTCAGCTCAGCCCAGCCCAGCCTGCCCAGGTCCTGGACACCTCCTAAAGCACGGTGTGCTTGTGGGTTGGAGCTGGTGGCATCTGGGGAAGCGTGTGTTGGAGGCAAGGCCCGAGGGAGGAGGACCCGTAGGGCCACACGGTTGTGGCTGATAGGACTCGGTGTTACATGTCCTTGGCCAGCTGACCCCACGGTGGAGCCAGGGGGTGGGTCGAGACAGTGGTGGGATGTGGAACAAGTACTATGTCGCTGGTCAAAGACCCCCCAAATCCGCACACGTGGAACCAGCCGCCCATTCAGTGACCTGATGCGGGTCACGGTTTGAGGTCAGTGCCACGGAAGCGAGCCAGCGCCGCTGAGGAGTCTGGCCCTCCTTAGTGCTGAGCGTCAAGCTTTTCCCAGCTCACTGCTGATGTCACAAACATTAGGGTAGGTCAGTGTTCCTCCAGAACCACGCCGGCCTCCAGGGGCGCAGGTCCTGTGCTATGGAAAGGGACAGATGGCCCCCCAGGGAAGAAAGGGCCTGGGCCCCTGTGGGTGCCACGTGCAGGGTGCATGGAGAACCTTGATTAGAGGCAGCCATCGATGGGACCGACCTCTGGGCTTGCTTCTAGCTGGGACTCTGTGCCCACACCCCTGCAGGGCTAGGCTCCACACTGGGGCCAGAGCACGTGGAACAGGGCCGGCCACGTGGGCTGGGGCAGGCAGGGCTGCCAGACCCAGGCTCATCCTGGGGAGCTCTCCAGCCCAGTCCCCTGCTGCTGGGGTGGCCTGGAGGACCCCCAACACAGCCTGTGTTCTATGATCCGGAAGAGCACCGAAGCTGGGCATGCAGGTGGGCTCCCTCCCTGCCCCCTTCCTCTGTCCAGTGAGCACAGCCGGCTGGGTCCAGTGGGTCCGCTGGTGACTGCAGGCTCTGTCCTCAGGCACTCCTAGTGAGTCGGAGAGACATAAACAAGAGAGAAGAAAGAACAACAGTTGTGTTTAGTGCAACCTGCTGGGGCAGGAGAGGGAGCTCGTCCGAATTTCCAGGGCCTTCTCCCGGGACTGTGGGCATTCCTGGCATCTTTGTCATCAGGCTCCTTGACTTATAGTTTCTGAGCGAGTCTTGTTCCTGGCTACCAAGTCTCTCTCGGACACCGGCTGTGTGGCCCGCAGGCTGGCCGTACTCACGCCTGCTGCTTCATGGCCCTGGGGACACCCGGACCTGGAAGGATGTTTGGCTGCCCTGGGCCCACCTGCTTCCCAGCCTCCCCTCAAGTCCTGGCCCCAGCCAGCAGCCTTCTGCTCTTCGGGTGGCTGGGCTGTGAGCAGGAGCTGAGGGCTGGCGGAACTGCCTGGAGACCGGGCCTTGGAGCACGCTTCACCTCTGGGGGGGCCCGTGTCCCTCCTGGTGGCCAGTCACCTCCACCGTGGGACAGAGTGGGACCTGCAGGGACCACACAGTCCCTCAGCTTTGACACCTGCACATGCCCTTCCACGGGCACGGTTTTTCTCCATAGTAACCCTCTCACTGAAGAATAACGTAGAAGAGCTCACAAATCCTAAATGTGCAGCTTGATGCTTTTAAAAGAGCAACCGCACCCACAAGCCCGCCATCCAGACGACGGCACGGAACGTTAGCCGGGCTCCGGGGCCCCTCCTCGCCTCCTCTCAACAAGGCGCCACGACTCTGACTTCTGTTACCGTTGGGGGTATTGTCTGGGTTTGGACTTTGCGTAAATACAATAATACGGCAAGAACTCTTTGTGTCTGGTTTCTCGGGCTTCGACTCGTCCAGGTTATCACGCACAGAAATTCATTCTGCTTTCATCGCCGTATCTGGCTGTGCGACCGTGATTGTTTTGTGGTCGATGGCACTTGTGTTCAATTCCGGCCACGGCGAAGGGCGCTGCCCCACCCTGTGCACGTGGCTCTCGGTGACCATACGCACACACTTCTAGGAGTGGTGGGGAGGTCGCAGCGGGAGAGGCTGTGCATGCCCTGGGGGGGCGGGGGGCATCTGGGAAGTCTCTGCACGTTCTATTCAATTTTGCTGTGAGTCTGAGACTGCTCAGAAAGTACAGTCTATTAATTAAAAATACACCATGGAGAAAAGAAGTAAGACTGACATAGAATTTATTGTGACATTTGTTAGGCCTAGTATGGGGTCATCAAGCGTGTGGGTGCTGGAGAAGAGGGCGTGCTCACTGGTCCTAGAGCACCAAGTAGTGGATGCAGGTGAGGAATTGTGGGAAGTCGTGAAGCTTTATATGCCTGCATGCGTATTTTCAATTATATTACACTTCATTAGTGAAATATTTAATATTTTTGCATGGCCAAAGGGTTTTTCTGGATAAAACTCAAGAGCAAAGGAATTTTTATTTAAATCCACAGTAGCTTCTGGGCAGAAGTATGCCTCTCAGCCACCCTGGGCGCCCTCCCAGCCCCCTGACTTGTCTCAGGCTCCGAGGGTGCTGGGCCGGTGGCTGTCAGACAGGGCTCACCCCCCAGGGGCATTGCTGAGCCGCCTCCTCTCCCCAGGTCAGCTGCACCCCTATTCTCAGGCCCAGGGCCCTCGATGGCGGGCCTCCTTGCCAACGGATGGGGCAGTGCTAGCTAGCCCTGAGCCTGTTGTACTGGTGCCTGGTGCTGATTTCCATCTGCTGCTTTGGGCCTCGTTGACCTTCGGAGCAGAGGTGCAATTTTAAGGTACAATTTTAAATCTGTGCGCAAATCTGTTCCCATCACTTTCTCCTCACTCTGGTTTTTAAAAAGGAGTCGTTTCCCCCCATCATGGGTTATGCAAAGTCACTGGGGTCAGTGCCTGCGATCTGAGGCTTATACATGGCCCCGGGAGACTGAGGCCTAGGGCCCTGGCTTTGCTCCTGGCCTGTGGGGACTCAACTCTGGTGCCAGGAGTGGGTGGGAACCGGGGTCGAGCTGCTTGATGCTTGGCAAAGGCAGAGCTCCCGAGAGGCCATGCTCCCTGGGACTCTTCAAGGGCCCTGTGTGGCCCGCAGCCCTGCAGCCCCTCGTGTCCCCATGTGATCCAGCTGTCAGAAGAACAGCAGAAGGGCTGGGGGCCCTGTAGGGGTCTGCCCGGCTGGGTAGGGCCAGGTGTGTGCAGGGGGTGTGGCTTCTGGAAGCTCTCTGCTCAGGCTGGGGCTGGGGTTCCCTCTGCCAGGTCTGACCCCTGAGAGCTTTGCACTTCCCAGACTCGACCCCTGTCATCTGCCTGTCTTCCGTTTCCAGAGAGGGAGAGTTTATGTTCCTGTCCTCAGGAGTGGCTGAGTCCATGGCAGGGAGAGGCTGCTGGACAGTGGGGTTGTCACCGGGGCTCTCCGTCCAGGCATATAAATCAGCAGGACACCATCATCAGATGACTCGCTCACTGCGTTCCTGTTAGGAAGCGTGTGCCCAGGGACCCTTGCCTCGGTCGGAGGCGAGGTCTTCCTCCCACTGCTGGTGAGGGGCCCACAGAGCTGCGAGGCCAAGGGCTGGCTGTCCACACCCGATCCTCCTGGCCATTGCTCGTCACAGCCCACAAGCCTCGGTACGTTCACAGGGTGGGGAGCTGCGGGCTCAGTGTCTGGGTGCTGCTGCCCAGACTGACTCTGTGCTTCGGGCCCTCACTGTGTCGGCCCCCCTTCCATGCTCTGAGGATGGAAAGAGACACATCAATGGGGAGAAGCATTTCTTCTTGTTCCTGGAAGCGAGCGGCAGGGGAGACTCTCTGTGCACATGGCCTACCATGGGCTCTACGGGCAAAAACCCAGCCTCCCTTCTCTGCATGATGCCCACCCATGTCGAGTATTGCCCAGTGGGGAAGCCCCCACCAATGTGCCAACCGGACCCTTCTCTGCTGCAGCCAGCTTGGCCCTATGTGCCCTCCCTGCACTTGGTGGGTCCCAGAGGCGGGGACGCCCTCTTCTGTCCTAGTCAGCAGCCAGTCCTCCGTGTTTGGTAAGGATTTGTTAAGTGAATCAGGAGAGGAGAACCCAGATCCCAAATGGGAAAAGTCACAGACTGGAAGGAAAGAAATATTTGTAACACGTATAATGGACAAAACTTACAAGGGAAATATATGAGGAGCTCCCATGATGCAGGGGCAAGCTAGAGCAGGAGACAAGGCCGGATGCTGAACCCTGTGGGCTCACACCCAGCCCCATGGGGATCAAGGAGCTGCAGGCCGAGCTATGGTGTGTGACCGCGACACGGCCACCAGGGTTGCAAAGACACGGCGTGGACCCCACAGGGGCGCAACGGGAACTTGGCCGCCTGTGTGCTTCGGGAGCTGGTTTCACACGGTGTCGCCTGGAAGGTGCACCCTTCACCCCGGCCCCCGACTCGGCATCTTCGTCTCAGCTCCTGAACTGATCCTTAGTGAGATCCGTGTGTGCACGGCACCAACACACAGGGCCAGAGGGTCCTTGCAGCCTCGTTCCTCCCTGCTGGGAATTGGAAACGGCCTGCATGGCCGCAGGAGAATGGAAACAGCCCTTGGTGTGGGAAGGGGTGCTGAGAAGCGGGGACTGGTCAGGGTCTCCTGGCCCTTATGTGCTCCAGGTGGCTGACGGCAGGCCTCTCTTGGTGCTGCCCGAGGATACTGCAGACGTGCAGGGGAAACTGAGCCAAAGTGCCATGGCATCTGAGGGCACAGGTGCGTCAGATTGGAAGACCCCGTGCTGGGGGCGGAGGATGGGGGTCTCCCAGACAGCGTTGTCAGCCACACCCCTCAGTGCTGCAAGCATGAGCGAACTTGGCATTGAGTTTGCAAACATCTAGTTGTGCATTTAAATATGTTTAAATATTATAGTAAAGCCAAATTCAGTCAACTCTAGAGCAATAGGAATTGTATTTTCCCTGTAAAGCTGTTCTGGGGGTTTCTCTCAGGCAGGGCTGGGGTCACTGGGGAAAGGATGCCCACACCCAGAAGGCTGGGCCCTCAGGCTTCCTCAGGGTTTTTGGGCTCAGGGGCTGAGGAGGAGCGACCCGGCTGTGGCCTCCCTGGGCCACTGAGCCAGGCCTGGGACTGGAGGTTCTGGATGGGACAGCCATCACCAGGCCATCTTTGGTGCCCAGTGGCCGGGAGCCCTGTGTTTCCTGTCCTGGGACCCTGGCTGCCTCCTGAGGCTTTGCGGTCCTGGTGCAGGGCTGCGTGAGCGTCCAAGGGCAGACTTGCTAGATGAATGCCTGCCGCGGGGCTGGGAGGCTGCCAGTGTGGGCTCCCCCAATGACAGCCTTCAATAACCAGACCTCTGCCTCACTCCTCAGGAATGCGACTTGGCCTGTGCGGCCCTGGCCTGTGCGGCCCTGGCCTTGCTGCCGGGCTGGCATCACGGGACCCTCCGGGCCAGGCTTCTCCTCCCGCCTCCCCCTCTGGCCCTGGGGCTGGGCTAGGGTGCCGCTCTTGCACACATGTCCAAGCATGGGCTTCTGGACTGTGGGGAGCAGCTTCCATGGGACATGGCTCAGGGCCTGGCCATCTCCAGATGTCTGCTGGACAGGGCGGGCCGATGGCCTTGTGGTCACTGCTGCTGTCAGCCAGGAGCCTCGGGCCCAGAGTCACGTCCGTGGCCTTAAGGAGGGCCAGGACAGAGCAGGGCCAGCAGGGCCAAGCTGGCCAGAACACAGAAGCCCCTATGTTCCGGGGGTAAGGGGGGACTGGAGGATCCTGCAGCAAGCCTGTCCCAGGGGCTGCGGTGTTTGCAGCCTGGAGGCCTGGACTTGGCCTGGTCCGAGCCCTGCGTGGGTCCCGCAGGTGGTAAGAACCAAGAAGGGGGCATGGTGTGGGGGTCCCTGGCCTGGGGCCAGGCCAGGAAGCTTCCTGAAGCAGGTCTTTGCCACAAGGCCTTGGCAGTGGGGCTGAGAAAGGCTCTCAGAGGACGGCAGAACAGCGGGACCGGCACTCTGGGACGCCCCCAGCTATGCTGGGCGCCCAGGCAGAGTGCGTGTGAGTGCACATGAGTGTGTGAGTGCATGAGTGTGTGAGTGTGTGCACAGCTGAGTGTGGTGGTGGTAAGGGTGGGCGACCTCGGCCATCGCCCCTTTCAGGAAGGCATGGGAGCTTAGCAAAAATAAACATGCAATTTCCCTCCATCTGAGTGTAAAGCCGGCACCAATCCACTCACCGCCCTTCAGTAAATCTTCCTGCTTTACAGATCGATTTTATTGCATTTCTCAAGCCATATGAGAGGCACTTACTATTCTGTTAAAACGTACGGGTATGTTCTATGAGTTCTTCTGTACATGTGATACATTTAACATGAAAAATGTGAATATGGGGACTAGATTATCCTGTTCACAAGGATAGGGGACAAGGCCAGATGTTTCCTGGGGGAGTAAAATGTCCCTGCTTTCCCGGGTCCTGGACACACACTGCCTCCCCATTGTGTGTGCTCCCTTCCTGGGCTGGGTGGGGGAACCCTCAGACCCACCTGGGCCTCTCTGCCTCCCCCCCAGGCCTCTGGCTCTTGTGTCCCGCTGCAAGGTGAGACAGGAAATCCCACCAGCCCAGGGCAGTGTGTGGATATGCAGGGGCTGCGGGGTGGAGGGGTGAAGGAATCACTGGTGTCAGCAAAGCAAAGGGAGGCTCATGACAGGAGTGACCAGCTGGTACATGCCCCGAATGCCAGACCTGCGCTGGTCAGAGGCCCCCCTGATGTTTGCTGGGCTTGGACCCCTGTCCCTGGGCACATGGCCGCTGGGCTGGGCAGGCTTGGCTAAGGAACCTGGAGCGATGGGAGAGAGAGAGAGAGAGAGAGAGAGAGAGAGGCAGCAGTGTGTGATGTGTGTGGCCTCAGAGGCCTGGCTGTGAAGGTGAAGTGGGTGCAGACCCCTGGGACTCAGTGGGCAGGAGACTGACACTGGCCAGGAGGACCCACTTCGAGGGGACGGGGGGAATCCATCCAAAAGGAGGTCTCAGTGTTCCTGGGGGGAGTTCAGAGCCGGGGGCATCTCCGAGGGACTGCTCCAGCCCTCCTGCCCTGCTGCCCCACCCCAGGGCTGGCCCTCCACCTCTGGGTGAGTGAGCCCAGGACTTCAAAGGCCGGAGGAGGCTCCCAACGCACTCCCACGGCCTTGAGCACAGAGGTTCCTTGTTTCCCTGCACCAGGCCCTTCCTGCCCCCCTGCACACAGTAGTCAACAGGAAGCCCTGGGGGCTGCCAGCCCAGGGGACCCCCCAGCACCACCGCCCAGATCAGTCCCTGGCCTCACTTGGGTCCTGTGAGCCCCGACTGCCCAGGACACCCTCAGTCTGCCTCTGGGCCAGTATTCATGGGAATGACAGGCAGAGAAGGGAGGCCCTTCTAATTCCTTCAATGGCAGGGGCAGCAGTGGTTTCCAGAAGCTTCTACACAGACCACCTGCTAAAGAACCAGCGAAGTGGGGACCACCTTAGCCCAGAAACAGCTGACAGGTAGAGGCCAAGCCAGCACTGGAGGTCCAGGCCAGGGTGGGGTCGAGATCAGCTCTCCAGACAGGTGTCATCAAGACCTGTCCCCATCCCAGGAAACATAGCATCCCCCCACCCTCCACCCTGGGGTCAAACTCGCCCCTCCTCGCCCCCTTCCTGCGTTGTCTTCAGCATGTATCCTGGGCTTGACTGTTTCTCAGTATCTCCTCCCAGCAGCTTTACCCTCAGAATAGGAAACAAAGTCCTCTGTCCCCCCACCATGTCCCCAGCCCTCACCCGCCCCTCCAGGCCTGGTTTTCTCACCTGTGGCCATACTGACTTCCTTGCTGTCCTTGAATGCTCCAAGCACAGTGTTGCCCCAGGGCCTTTGCACTTTATCTGTCAGGAAGGCTGTCCCTGGCACATGCACACACACTTCACCTTCTCCTCGTCTCTGCTATAACGTTGCTCCTTCAGTCACACCCCGCCCACAGGTAGCAGAGACCCAGAGCTTTGCTGTCTATTCACCAGACTGATATAAAGACGCAAGGGAGGGCAGGTGTCTGCCCTGAGGGTGTTGCAGTCCCAGAAGACACTTGTTCAGAAGCTGACTCTCACCCCTGCTCAGCCTATCGGCACAAGGGGCTGAGTCCTCTCCTCCCATTAGCCATGGCTGGACCTGGGAGTTGCAGGTTCTGTGGGCTTTGGGACACCCCAAAGGGAGCTGTAGCCCCGGGAAGTGGGGTAGGCCATGCAGCTGTGTCCTGAGAGCTGAAAGGACTCTGTGTACGGGGTGCAGTGGCTCAGGGATCCCCGGTGTCCTGGGGGGGCTGCTGGCTCCCACTCAGTGTGCACAGAGCCGGCAGCCCTGGGAAGCTCAGAAGACTTTGTGGGGAAAGCATGTATCACAGTTGGAAATGACATGAAAATTCATCCCTCACATTTAAATTTAGGCTTAATAAATCTCTCCTGAACCCACAGAGACCCCGACTGGAAGGGAAAAATGTGGTTCTCTGTCTCGGGGGCAGGGCCATATTCCCTCCCTAACGGTGGGCCCTCCTCGGGGGCATGGTCCTCCTCTCCTTGGCTTTGGGGCCAGACTGGCTTACAGATGAGGAGCCCAGGCCCAGCCCAAGGGCGAAGAAGGGCAGGCAGGGTATGGTCTCAGTGACCCCCCGCCCCCCCTGCCCCCAGGCACCAAAGGCCCTCTCTGGGACCTGGGGAGAGGCTCAGCTCTAGGAGGCCGGCCTCCGCTGCTGTGGGTGGCCCCACCGCTGTTCTTGGCCGTCTCCTGAGGGCTGCTCTGAGGCCCAGCAGGTGTGGCTGGGCGGACAGCTGGGCTGCCGGGGATGCCTGTGGGGTGAAGTCAGCTGCCCGTCCCTGGCCGCTGGCCGCACCCCGGGCTATTTTGGGAGATTAGAGCCCAGCCACGGTGCTCCTGTCCCCTAAGCTCCTAAAAGTCTGCTCAGGAGTGTGGACAGCAGCCCTCCTGTCATGCATCT
This sequence comes from Meles meles, assembly GCF_922984935.1. NCBI lineage: Eukaryota > Metazoa > Chordata > Mammalia > Carnivora > Mustelidae > Meles > Meles meles. Next base: position 46,873,674 of record NC_060074.1, on the reverse strand, counting down.
GTCCCATCCCCAGAGCAGCTGGTCCTGGCATGGGTGGGATGGACTGCCTGGCATGGGGGAGGATGGCCTCATGCTGGGCCCAGAGGGGAGAGGTTAGCTGGCCTATCAGGGGCCACATCCCGGGCCAGTGGCTGCTTGGAGCCCTGAGCCTATCCCCCCAGGATGTTTTAGAGCAAGGCCCACTCCCTTCTGGCAGGGAGGGTCCCGGGGTTTACCCCAGTCTCTGTCTGTCCCTGGTGGAGGTAGGCAGGGTTGGGGAGGGCCTGCTGCTCTGCAAAGCCAGTCCTGTCTCCTTTGCCTTGCTTTGTACATGCACGGGGTCACTACAAAGAGCCAAGAAGAGCTTGTTTACTCATCCCTCATCACATGGACCCCACAGTGATCAGACCCCTGTGTCCAGCCCTCATCTGGGTGGAGCCACAAGGGAACGCTGAAAGCAAGGGGCCCTGGCTGACTCTGGCTAGGGTGAGGATGAGAGGCCTCAGGCAGGGCGATGAGGAGCCAGTTGGCTTGGGCCCACCGGGGTGTGTGGCCTTGGGGAGGATAGTGGGGACAGGTCTCCAAGCCTGGGTGTCATGAGCACACCTGCCTCACACCCATGGGCATCCCTGGGCCCACCCCGCCTCCTCTGGGTTCCTGCCATGGCAGCCAACCACCCAGGTCCCAGGCAGGCAGAGTTCTCCGGAGAGGGCAGAGGCCACCCTCTAGGCTGCTGGGGTGGGGGTCATCCCCTGGGCATCTTCTGTTGGGTTGAATGTCCCAGTGCGCCTCAGGGGGCTCTCCCAGAGCCCAGGGAGGGCATGGCTGAGGGGCTCCCCGAGACTCCCTTTAGGGGTCAATGGTGCTCCAGGCAGAGTTGAGGAGCTGGGGACAAACCCAGGGGCCAGCCCTTCTTCTGGGGCCACAGCTTGCTTTATCATGGTACCGGGTCTGCTACGCCCCGTGGGCCCCAAGTCCGCGGAGGAGCCCGAGTTGGGGCTGGGGACGGAAGTGCCTACTGACCGTGCCTCCCCACTGCAGGTGAAGCTCCTCCTCCCGGCCCATACGCCAGCCTGGGTAGAGGCCAGGGCTGTGGGATCTTTTTGGTGATTTAACATCTGGATAATTTAATGTATTTTCAGTTCTACCTCATTGCTTTCCCTCCTCCCACAGTGTGCGAGCCATTCTTCTGCTTCTTGGAATGTGTGTACGCACATATATGTGTGTGCCTACCAGTGTCTGTGTGTACTGTGTGTACTGCATGCATGAACACACATGAATGCTTCAGTGTGCATGTGTGTGCCTGTGTGTGTGCACATGCTTGTGTGTGCATGCCTTTGTGTGCATGCGTGCATGCCTGTGTGTGTGCATGCCTGTGCACATGTGTGTGCATGCTTATGTGTGCGCCTTTGCATGCCTGTGTGCCTGTACACACCTGTGTGCATGACAGTGTGTGCATGCCCTTGTGTGCATGTGCGTGCATGCCTGTGTGTGCATGCCTGTGAGTGCATGCTTGTTTGTGCATGTGTGTGCATGTACACGCCTGTGTACATGTGTGTGCTCACCTGAGTAATGTGCATACCTATGCATGTGCATGCCTGTGTGTGCATGTGCATGACTGTGTGTGCAGGTACATGCCTATTTGTGTGCATGTGTGTGTCTGTATGTATGCCTGTGCATGTGCACGTCTGTGCCTGTGTGTGCACACCTGTGAGCACATGCTTGTTTGTTCATGCGTGTGCACGTGCACGTGTGTGCGCATGCCCCTGTGTGTGCACATCTGTGCATGTATGCGTGTGCATGCCTGTGCATATGTGTGTGTGTGTGTGTGTGTGTGTGTGTGTGTGTGCTGGGGGCAGTTTCTGGTCCTCTGCCCCCTCTTTCCTCTTAAAGACTTAGCTCCTCTGGGCTGGGCGCACCTGGGACACGAGCAGCAATGGGCTTCCATTCCCTCCAGGGCCTCTGTCCGTGAGGACCCCTGCCCTGGGTCCACATCTCCAGCCCTTCCTTCTGAGGGGGAGTGTCGGCTCTTACCAAGTAGCTATCCCCACCCAGGCTGCTTCCTGCCTTTCCTTCCTGGGGGCCAAGGCCCTCCCTGGCCCCTGGTGTACCTGCCTGGGGGCTGTGGGAGCTTGCTGGTCTGAGCTCTGGGACACCCTTGGTCATGGCCCCCAGAACCCCGGCCAGAGTGGTCTGACTCTGGGACGTCCACTCTGTAGGCCGGTCTGGCCAGGTGGGCAGAGGCTTCTCCCAGAATATCCGGGGTCCCTGCATGAGGCTCACGTGGTCTTGGGGAGGCGTGTGGAGGAAGCAGCCCATCCTCCACAGAGACATGAAGGAACTGTCTCGGCACAGACACTTCTTTCCCCAGGGCTGCAGACTTTCCTCCCATCCCAAGGATGAGGCTGGAGGAGGAGGGGGTCATGTCTAGATTTGGTTCCTATTCATGAGCCCAGGATGGGGGCTGGAAGCAGGAAGTCTGAAACTGAGGGGTCCTGGTTCTGCGCAGTGAGGGTTTCTGGAGCTCCTTGTGGCCCCGCCTTCTGGCAGAAGGACCTCGGCCACCAAGGTGGCCTGTTGGCCCAGCAGGGCACTCTGGGGGCACACTGCCTGTTCTCTGACCCCTGTCTGGACCTCTCTAGGGGTGTGTGGTAAAGGGTGGGCTGCTCACGGGGGACAGAATTCCTGGTGCCAGGGCAGCTTCCGGCAGTGCAGGGGCTAATGAGCTCAGGTTGGGGTGGGGCCATTCTCTGCCCTCCAGGTGGGGTGATCCAATACCTTGGCTCTCAGGATGGCTGTGGTCTGAGCTGACGGTCATGTCCTTGGGCCTGGGGTCAGCCCTGCTGTGTCCTATGGATGGAGAGTGATGTCTTGCAAGAGTGGGTCCTGAGTTCCTGTCAGTCCTGGTTTAGCGTTTGAATAAGGCTGTAAGGTGCTGAAGTGGCCTTGGAGCACCCGTCATCTTCCAAAGCCGAGCAGAGGAGCAGAGGAGTGCAAGGGCTGGGAGGGGAGGCCCCTCTCTGTGGTGCTGGGGCCCGGGGCACTGCCACAGCCCCAGCCCTCCCCCGGCCCCGACCCACTCCGTGGCCTGGCAGGACAAGCAAGAGCCTCGTCAGGGCTGCACGGCAGCCGGGCCGGCCCGAGCCCGTCCAAGCCACAGGGCGGAGAGGAGAAACCGGCAGAAGTCAGAGCCCAGCCAAGAAAGTCTCCTTTATGCTCAGGCCAACCCGAATCCGCAGACTTGAAATAACACAGTGAGGCTGTGGATTGTATCCTGGTGCCGCGGGCGCAGCCCAGAGACGCCAGTGCTCTGGGCCTCCCTGAAGCCCCTGCCCAGCCCAGAAGTCTTCGCGCTTGGGGAGGCAGGAGGAGCCTCCTGGTGCAGCCCCGTGGAGGAGGGAGGGGAGGCAGCCGGGAACGCAGGTCCTGTCTGGCTGGGGCCCTGACAGAACCCACGGTCCCATCTGCACAGCCCTTCGTCCCAGTGTGCCGACCGAGGGGGTAGAGCAGCAGCGCTCTTGGGAGGGCCGGACTCCAAACAGACTTTGCCCAGTTCCCCAGTAGAGCAGAGGCAAGCGCAGATGAGGGCAGGTGGCCTTGGTAACTGTGGGGGTGCAAAGGAGTTGCGTGGAGTTCTCCTTGACCCTGTGAAGAGGGGGTTCCCAGGGTGTGCCAGGCGGGTGGAGGGGCCACACATGGCCTCTGGCTCCCCAGGACTGGGGGCTTGTGCTCATCATCAGCCTCACTGGGATGCCGCACCCTGTCCGATTATAGGCTGGTGATCCTCAGAGTCTTGGGACAGCTGTCTTAGGTTGTAAGCCGTTGCCTTACAACCACGGGCCAGAGCGCCTGAGATCCTGGCTTTGCTCTGCAAGTTGGTCGGAAGAGCCGAGGAACGTTGGGGCTGGTGCAGGCCAGCTGCAGAGTGTGAGGTCAACCCTGTTCTCTGGATCTATCAGCAAGGTCCCCTGGCAGACCCCAGTCAGCACAGAACACAGGAGAGGGGACAAGAGCTCTTGGGGTACTAGGATGGCTAGGGGCCAGAGGCTGGGCTGCTGTGGCCTGGGATGACTGGAGACTCAAGTCCAGCCAAGGTTACCAGCAAGGCCTCTGGGAGCAGACAGACCTGGGCAGGGGTGCAGTCCCCCCAACCTACCAGCTGGGCAGACCTGGGGGAGCTGCTCAGCCACTCCAGGGGAGTCCCTGACTCAAGGGGTGCTGTGAGGTACCCGTGGGCCACTGCTGCCCTTGGCCTCTCTCAGCCGGGCCGGGGGTGACGCAGACAGGGAACTCGGGTGGTAGGAGCTGGGCTCACAAAGTGTGGAAGGGAAGAAGCAGGAGGGCCTTTGGGGAGCAGGGAGGGTTTGGCCGTGGCCCAGAAGGATGACGGTTGGACAGGAAGACAGGCCGGCTCGCCGCCAGTGTGCCAGCAGCTCCAGGCGCCAGGGGCTTACTCTCCTGCCACCTGTCGCTGTGCGGGCCGCTGTGTTATTAAGCCGGACGTGCCGGTGTGGACGACGTGGGGCTGCTTCTCAGCCTCCCTGCTGCGATGATGGTCTCTTTTCTGAAAGCAGAGGGAGCCAGCCAGGGTTTCCATGATGAGCATTCACAGGGGACGTGGGGTTCGGGAATTCTATTAAATGTGGCCAGCAAGGTCGTGCTGAGGCCAGCCCTTTGTTGGGGACTGGGGATGGGGGCTCCGGAGGTGGGTTGGCTCGGGAGACTCAGCTGTTCCCTGAGAACAGGCGTTTTGAAATCTAAGTACCATGAAGTAAAAGAAAATCAATTTCCAATTACTTTTAAGCCCCAAGGTTACACCGAAGATAAGCTCCGGGAGCAGCATCATGGAAGCTAGAGGCAAGTCTCCCAGGTGCCTCCCCTGCTTCCCTGTGACCTTGGCCAGGAAACCCCTCCCCCTTGTGCCATGATGTCCGCAGCTGCTGGGTCGCCAGTGTCCCTTTGTTCCCGCCAGACCCTGAGGCTTCCTTAGTATGTGATGGACGTCCAGCCTGGGGGAGAATGCCAGGGAGGGGGGAAGAGGCCCTCCGGCCCTCAACCTCCCTGCAGGCAGGCAGTGGTGTGCGGGGCTGGGTAGGCCCACGGGCTGTGGCAGTGACAGTGGTGTGACTCCGGGACACAGTCAGAGCTCAAAGTGTGGCTGGCCTTGAGGGAGACCCCGTTTCGTTTGCCTCAGAAATCAGCATGTCCACGGGGTGCCCCAGGGCCTGGGGTTCTTCAAGGTTCCTCTCGTCAGATCAGCCTCACGTGAGTGCCAATGGCCCTGTTGTCCCTCCTCTGCTGGGGGAATTCCTCCTTGGGGGCCACTTCGGGTCCCCAGTCTGCACCCGTGTCAGCAAGTGGGGGCCCTGCTCTTCCTTGCCTCCCTAGTCTCCAAGCTCTTTAAAAACATGCAGTTTGCAATTCTCTGTCTGCCGTGGGCTGTCGGGACCTGTCCCCTTCGACATGGAAGCACGTTCTCTGTAATTTGGAGCGGAGAACACAGGGGGTGGGGGGGGGGGTCCCTGTCCCGCCTGAGCACGTGCCACAGCCTGTGATGAACAGGGCTGTCCTGGGCAGGTGGGCCCCTCCGTGATGGGGGCTGATCGTGGGGCTGCGGTGACAGGGAGGCTCCGTGCACACAGGGCGCGGACAGGTGTGCACGGCAGGTGCCCCCATGCTATCATATGCTCCCTTTAGCCAGTTTCAAACTGTGAGTGTAGCCTCCCCTTTCATCTTCTGGCGAGTCTTCCTTAGAGTCACTGCTGACGCACAATCAGCCGCAGCAACACACCCGTCCAAGGTCTACGCTGGCAGGCTTTTCGCTCTACCCAGGGGTGGCGGGCGTGTCCACGTGTGGATCACCCGGAGACTGCGTCTGCGAGAGCTGAGTGATGGCCGTGAGCAGCCCCTGCAAGCCTGGCGTTCTCTGGGACAGGGCGCCTCTGCTGACCGTGTGATTCGGGCACATGTTCCATGAGCGAAGACGCCGAGCTTCTCCCGCACCCCTGCCTCCCGTGGCCGTGCCCCCCATGGGCTCAGCCAGCTGTACCCCCACTGCCCAGCCTCCCATTTCACCTCCCTGCCCAGTGCCCACCTGGAGCCTACTCCACCTTGAGGCCTCTGCCATTCCCCATCCCGACTAGGCCCCCGGGTTCCGCTCTGGCCAGAGAGAGCCCCACCCTGCCTGCGTTCGTGAGCTCATGCCCCGTGGTCGCCCACCTGCTCCCGCCAAGCGGCCTTCTCTCCATCACGTCTGTCAGGTTACCCCCGCACACCCCCATACCTGACACGGTGTCAGGTCTCCACCCAGGCCACCCCGAGGAGGCCTGTATAATGTCTCATTTTCCAGAAGAGGCCAGAAGGTTTCGGGGCTCGCCTGAGCTCACAGTGGCAAAGCCCCCGTGCTCATGCACGCGCTGAGCAGGGAGCAGGGCCTGGTGCCCTCAGGACAGGGTGGGGACTCCTGCCCCACTGCAGGGCCCTTTAAGCACACACAAGTGAGCATTTTAAAAGAATGAGCTACTTCACTTTAAGTCCCTGAAAATGGCATGCTTCTGGTTCCCCTGCACCTCTGCCTGGACAATGCAAGGCCTCGGGGTCCACCTTGCAGGCCATCTCCTGATGGGAGACCCCTGAGCCCCAGCTCTGATTCAGCGCATGTCATATGTGATAGACCCACAGCTTTCCTTGGGGACCCCAGGAGGTGCTGGGTTCCAAGGGCGCTCCAAGCTCCAGGGATGGACGGAGGGCTGGGTGGGGCCTAGGTGGGTGTTTCCTGGCAGGACAGCCACGTTTGCCTTAAGTCATGCTGGGAACCTCTTTGACCCATCAGGGTCAATCCCTGAATGTCATGCCAGGGGGTCTGGCTGAGGACCCTGACCTTAGGAGAAGCAGACCCCTTGGAGACAGTCCCAGGGCAGCTGGGGGTATGGCCCCCCAACTGCCAGGAGAGAGGGTGGTGACAGGCTAGGGGAGGTGGAGGGGCAGCTGCTCTTGTCCCTGTGACTGCCCCAGGCTCCTGGCCCTTCGAAGGGCCGGGCAGGATGGCATTGCTGACGGGGGCCTTAAACCCAGAGCCGCAAGCCTGAGCCTGTGACCCTCTGGTCCTCTGGGAGGGCAGGAGGATGGGGTCGGCTCTCATCCTGTCAGATCTCAGGGAGCCGACTCATGCCTTCTCATTATTCTAGGGGCCCCAACTACATAACCCCACACATCCCAGGCTCTGCCCCTGGGAAATCATGGGGACCTTGTTCTACACCACCAAGGGCAGTGTGTCAACCCCAGAACAAGTGTGATGCTCTTGAAAGGGCAACAAGGAAGGGCCCTGGGGCGGGGGAAGCAGGTGCTGGGAGCTGTGCTGTGGGGGTGGGAGCCGTCCCGCTGGTGCAGCCCCCATACCCAGTCAGGGCCAGGGATGAACTGGGCCTGGGTCTCCCCTAAATGCAAGATGGGACTGGGGTCTCCCAAGGTCCCCAGAGCCCTGTAGCAGAGGTTTCCGTTCTTGGATATGTGGGGCCCGACGAGTCTGACTCCCGTGGACCTGCCTACCTGGTTCAGTCTTGGAGTAGGTGGGGCTTGGGTGAGTGGGGGGTGGCAGGCAGGCAAGACTCCGGTGGAAGAGGGGCCCGGGCAGGACCAGGGTGAGAGCTCTCTGCTCACCCTGCTTCTGCCCTTCCTCCAGCCGACTTCCCACACAGGGCTCGGGGCAAGTGGCAGCTTCACAGACACGTGGGGTTGATTTTTGGATGCAAATCTTTTACTCAGGAGAGCTGGGGCATCCCCAAATCTGTCATCTAATAAGATGACTGCACAGCGAGGAAGTTTGACATTATGTTTGCCTTTAACTTGATGGGGCTTTTTCTCTGCCTCCGTTTCTCCATTTTAGGGAGATGCTGGATGAAAACTCCTTTATGGATACCTGCGCAGGCTCTGCTCCTTGTTCACGCACGAAACCCAGACCTGGGGGGTTCAGAAGATGCTCTGGCTAACAGTGCCACAACTCCCAAGGATCACCCCCAGGCCACTGCAAATATATACATATATCCCCCAGTTGTAAAAGTAACCCTTGCTGAAACTCCCCAGGGAAGGCAGAAGCACACGAGGCAGCCGTCCAGGGCCCGGCCTCGCCCTACCCGTGGAACTGGAACTTCCACACACCTGTGTCCAGGCTCTTGGCATCCAGATATGCACACGGACCTGGAGAGCAGCTCCTCCTGCTCACGTCCTGTTCTGGTGGTTCTTCTGTATCCTGCACCCACCGGGCGCTGCCCTTCTAGTGGCCACGCGGGCTTGCTGGGGGTCACGTTTTCGCGGGAGCTCAATGTCACGAACGGGGGTGGAGGACACTGTGGGTGCCCATCTTCGTCCTCTTCTTGGGTTATGTGCTTATAACAAATCCCTAACCCTGCACTTTATGGGTGGGGACACAGACCCTTTGAAGACCTGGAAGATTTGGTGCTGTCCCTCCCAGAAGAGGGACTAAACCTCGTGCCCTCCAACCCCACCCCCCACCGCCCCCACCTCACCAGTGCCGGCTTCTGTGGCTGTAGTCCGCTTTTCCCAGTGCTGAGGAATGGGAGGGGGCACTTCCTGTCACTTCAGTTTCATCTTTAAAATGGCTGGAGAGGCTAAATATCCTTCCAGAAATTTCTGCCTTGCATTGTACTGCCTAGGTCATAGTAGGAGTCTTTCCCTGCATGCCAGGGTCCTGCCTTCCCTGGGATGTGGTGATGGCCAGGACTTCTGCAGCTGTCAGCCTGGGGTTTCCGTGGATACCCTGACTCTGTGGTCCTCAGGGCTGGGACAGCACAGTGATGGGCCGGGACTTGCTCCTAAGAGCGGCCACCTCTCTGCCCGCTGCCCCTCCCCTCCCCTCCCATTCCCTCCTCTCCTCTCCCCTTCCCTCCTCTTCCCTTCTTTCCTTTCCCTCCCCTCCCCTCCCTTCCCCATCCCATCCCATCCCATCCCATCCCATCCCATCCCATCCCATCCCATCCCATCTCATCCCATCCCTTCCCATCCCCTCCCCCCCCTCCCCTCTCTTCCCGTGTCAGCACTTCTCTGCGCCCTGTTCAAAGCTGTTGTGGGTCCACCTCAGGCTCCTCGGGTCTGAGAAACACTCACCCTCACATTTATGCACTGGTTTGGCTGAACTTGAAATTTATGTTTGAAGTAATTTTCTTTAATCCTCTGAAAACATCTCTTTGTTGCTTCTGGTTCTCAGCATTTTGTTGGGCAATCTGGTAATCTGGTGCCGGCATTCTCAGAGGTTAACGACCTTTTCTGAGAATGTCTAGAACTTTCTTTCTCTTTGATGTTCTTACATTCCTTTTTAATGTGAATGTGCTTGTCCTCTGCTGCCCTTTTTGTCTGAGACCTCGGCTTCCCTGAGGATGAAGACATTCCCACCGTCAAGTTCTGAGATAGTGGCTCCTATCTTCTCTCTCTCTGCCTGTGCCACTCCTGCTCTGCAGACTCTGACCCTCTCCGTCTGTTTCCCGCCTCTCTGCCCTGTCCCAACGCCCCAGCTGCCTCTGCTTGCCCCGATCGATCTCCCACCTCAGCAGGGTGTCCTGGTGTTATGAAGCCCATCTGTCCAGCCAGCCAGGCAGCTGTTGTGAGTTCCCTACCCAGCATGATCGTGCCTCCTGGGTCCTGCTCAGCACTCCTGTGTCCCCTCCTCTGGGATGGGGTTATGGTGGTTGGATAGCCAACAAATCCTTCTTTCCATCCCCACCCTGCCTCACCGGTCATTTCCAGACCGCCTAGTGGACGGTGATACATGGGGTGGATTTTCCTGAGGCTTCATTACCCCCCACCTGTGCATTTACACTGGTGGCAGTTTGGGTGGCAGTGGCCATGGGGGCAGACTTGGTGGGGAGCATCAGCACTGGGGCTGCAAACAGGCACCCAAGGGCGAGGCTGCAAGTTGAGAGGGAGAAGTGCGTGGGAGGGGGTGGATTCCTGGTTGTGCCTGGCGGGACCTTACCCCCTTGCCCTGGGCAACCGTGTCCCCAGAGCCTGGCTGCCAAACCTCCCCTGTCTCTGGGGGCCAGCAGGTGCTGTCTGACGCTAGGGGTCGGCACTGGAGAGCTCAGGGAGCATTTGACGGGCACATATCAATCCGTTTGTGGAAAGGAGGTGGTGGGGCTTTGACATCGATGGGAGGAATTTGCTGTGTCTGTGGCAGGAGGACTGAGGGCCAGGAGGGAGACAGGGCCAGCTGGGAGGGTGTGGGAATCTCCAGACCCAGGGGCACCCTTGTCTGGGCTGGTGGGGGATCCAGCCATGATACCTGCTGTCTCCCCGAGGGCTGGGCAGGGGCTGCTCCCTGCTGATGGCTGTTGGGGGTCAGGGAGGTCACAGACAGTCAGGCCAGCCTGGATGCCGCCCCCTCAGGCCTTGCAGATCTGCCGGCTATGTATACTTCTCTCTCCAAAAGTGAAACCACTACCCTGGGAGGGGTTTGTAATGTTGTCATGTTTGTTGGAGTCAGAAGTAGGTTCAAGAATGACTTTTGGTCTCTGTCTTCAACTGTCAATACTGAGCTAACTGTGTTCCTTCTCGGTTCTTCCAATCTTCTCATCTTGGACCCCTGAGTCATCATGGAAAGTTCCAGCACCCCCCTCCATTTGTATCCACCACAGTGGCTCGGAGGATGAGGGACTCCTTGTCCCCAGCAAGTGTGGCCCAGGGTGTGGGGTGTTGAGTTACCAAACCCCCTTCTATCTGGATGCCAGCCGTGTTGGGGATGTCTTACACTGTCTTAATCCTGACATCCCTCATCTTCCCAAAGGTTTCAGAGGGAGATTCTGATCAGCTGCAAGGCTCAGTGATGGAAGAGCCCCACAAAGAGCCACATGGTGATTCCAGTGACCTCAGACCTATGCTAACGCCCTGCAGACTCCCCGGGAGGATGGAAGACGGGGTGCTCTGGAGCCCGCGGTTTTCCTGGGACGTAGGATTGCTTACAGCGCCATGCAGACGGCAGTGGAAGCTGCTCCGGGCCTCAGGCTGCTGGTGCCGGGGGAAGGTCGGGGGCCTGGGGGGCGAGTAGACCACTGCGGAGGGGGCTGGGACAGCTGGCACTGTGGGGACAGAAGAAAGTGGTTACAAGTTGTTTCATGTCATAAAGCAAGGACATGTACTCGGCTTGAAGGACAAGCATTTACTGTTCTTGGTGTTTTTCTCTGAGTCTCCTAAGGAAGTGAGATTCTGAATTAAAATGATCTGGTGGACCAGCTGTACAGTCCACTTGCAGTGGAGGTGGGAAGACAGCACAGACCCAGAAGGATTCGTCCAGCTGGGTCTCAGCCACCCTCCAGTGATGTAACTGAGAAGATGCCTTTGCTCCTCAGCACCGAGGGGGTGGCCCGCCAGTCTGACCCAGGATAGGACGTGTCCGTCATCCAAACACATGGGCTGACTGCCCATGACAGCTGCTTCTGCAGGACCCAAGGGGGCATCCGGGCTTGGCTTGCATGCCTCCCCTGTCAGCAGACTCATTACTTTACATGGGACCAGTCCCATTTGAGGCGGTGGTCCCCATGTTCCACAAAGGAGCCCAACCCACAGTCACACCTGAGTGGTGAGGTCTGGTCCAATGAAGTCACGTGTCAGCAGAGTTTGATGGCCTTCTTAAAAATGTAGAGAGGAGGGGAGATCCCCAAGAATTAAAAAGAATTGTTCTAAAGAGCTGGGGGTATCTGATTGCTAACCAGACCTTTCCTCGGTGGCAGGGTCTCTGGGTTTAGCCATCATGAGGCTTCTGCTGACTGAAGGCAGCAAGTGACATCTCCTTAGCACCGTCTCTGCTCGACTTCAGAGGAACAGTAGCTCCCCTGCCAGCCCCCTTTCACCACCCGAGAGCCTCAGGGAAGATGCGTGTGTTCTGCTGGGGATGGCTCCCAACCTCTGGCTTCCCATCCTGGAGCGATGGGCTCGCCAGCATGTTTGGCGACCCGCCGGCGTTCAGCCCACAAAGGAGCAGCCACGGCAGACGTGCGGCGGGAGAGACAGCTCAGCACGGAGTGAGCAGATTTCTGCAGAGGCAGCGACTGACATAGAACAGACGTGGCTTGTCTTCATCAAGGGCTTTGGAGAGAGACATGCAGCCTGGGATCAGAGTCTAACGAGATGCAAACAGTTCGCACATGACCGTCAATGAGAGGCGCCTGACATGACGTCTTGCAAATGGTGGCTGTGATGACAAGGCTTGTCTCCAGGCCGGCTAACGGGAGCTGGGTGTGCGCAGACGGCCTCTGTGAGCCAGCTTCATGCTCCTGCGATTCATTTTTTCCAAAGTGGCAGCATTGACTAAAATGATCTCAGTCGTAAGCTACTATTAACATGCCAGAGCCCCCACATTCTTTTTACAAAAATAATTTAAAACAAATGTGTCAGCCGTGGGAGCCCATGAGAATGTTTGCACATTCTGGTGTGGAAGCATGTGGAAGGTTCTGGTGCCATCCAGTTCTGGTTGCCTCATGCTTATGTGCAATGCAGTCAACAGACAGCATGCAATTCCAGCTCTGGCACGGCTACCAAGACCGTCACCTGCTTGTTTTCAATGGAGACCCCACCACCGCCTTCAGGTGTCCTGCTCTCAGACCTACCACGTGTCAGGGTTCTGTGGCTCTTCTGACAGATTGCTGAAAATGTGGTGGCTCGAAACAGCATGCATATATTATCTTACAGTTTTGGAGGGTAGAGTCTTAAAATTAAGGTGTCCCCAAGGTTGTGTTCCTTCTGGAGGTTCTGAGAGTGAATCTGTTTCCTTGCCTTTTCTGGCTTCTGGAGCCTGCCACGGTCTTGGCTCGTGGCCTCTCCTCCATCTTCCAGTCTCTCTGTCACCTCAGCTTCCATCTTCATTACTCTTTCTCTGACTCTGACCCTCCCACCTCCTGCTTTCCCTTATAAGGATTCACATGATGACATTGGGCCCACCCAGATAATCTGGGATAATCTCCCCATCTCAAGATCCTTACCTCAATCACACCTACAAAGTCCTTTGCCATATAAGGTCACATATTCATAGCTTCTGGAGATCAGGGCGTGGATGTCTTTGTAGAAGCTGTTATTCTGCCAACCATGGTAGGTGTGGGCAGTGGGTACGCTGGAGTCTCATCCTTGTTACCATGGGGTTACAAAATGCTATGAGCATCTTGGTTCTGTGAGATTCCTGATCCTAAAATGCATCCTTGTGCCATACAGTGAAGGTAGGAAGAAAAATTGGTGTAGCCATGTGAAAAGCAGCACAGAGGTTCCTCAAGAAACTAAAAACAGAACTACCACATGATCCAGCAAACCCACTTCTGGGTATGTATCTGAAAGAAACAAAACCACTATCTTGAAGAGCTAGCTGCACACTCCCGTTCATTTCAGCGTCATTTATGAAAGCCAAGATACGGAGACCACCTACATGTCTATCAACAGATTAACAGATAAAGAAATTATATCACATACACACCTACACAGACACTGAGATAGTATTCAGCCATAAAAAGAAGAAAATCTTGTCATTTGTAAAAACATGGCTGGACCGGGGAGCCTGGGTGGCTCAGTGGGTTAAAGCCTCTGCCTTCGGCTCAGGTCATGATCCCAGGGTCCTGGGATCGCACCCTGCGTCGGGCTCTCTGCTCGGCGGGGAGCCTGCTTTCCCCTCTCTCTCTGCCTGCCTCTCTGCCTACTTGTGTCTCTGTCTGTCAAATAAATAAAAAAATAAAATCTTTAAAAAACAAAACAAAACATGGCTGGACCTTGAGGGCTTCCTAATGCCCTAAATGAAGAAAGTCAGAGACAGATGAATAGCATGTGATCTCACTTATGTGTAGGATCTGAAACACTGAATTCATAAAATCAGAGGACAGACTGGTGGTTGTCAGAGGCAGGATTCGGGGGGTGGGGAAAATGGGAGAAGGTGGTCAGGAAGTCCAAACTTGTAGTTATAAGATAAATAAATCCTGGGGATGTAATGTGCAGCATGGTGACTGTGGCTAACGGTCCTGTATTGCATATTTGCAAGTTGCTAAGAAAATGGACCTTAAAAGTCCTCCTTATGAGAAAAAAATTTATAACTGTGTGAGCTGGGGTTTGTTAACTAAATTTATTGTAGAAATCATACATTTACATATATATGTAGTCATTGTGTTGTACACCTTAAACCCATATAAGATTATATGTCAATTTTATGTCAATAAAACTGGAAGAAAACAACAAAGAACTCAAATAACAAGCTGACTTTACAATTCGAGGAGCTAGGAAAAGAGGAACAAAATAAACCCAAAGCTAGTAGACAGAGGGAGAAAATAAAGATCACAGCAGAGATAAATGAAGTAGAGTACAGAAAAATCATAGAGGAAATACATAATATCAAAAGTTAGGTTTTTGAAAAGATTTTTAAAAACCAGCCTTTAACTAGATGGCTTAAAAGGAACAGACAGCTACTCGAGTCAAACATGAAAGTGGGGACACTACTATTGATGGGACAGAAATGAAAGGGATGATAAGAGAGTCCTATGAAGAGCTGGACACCAGCAGATTGGATAACTGATGTGAAGTGGACATATTTCTAGAAACACAAAACCTACTGAGACTAAATTACTAAGAAACATAAACTCTTACTAGACCCATAACTAGTAGAGAGATGGAGTCAGTATTAAAAAAAAAAAATCTCCTGACAGAGAAAAAGCCCTGGACTGGGTGGCTTCACTGGTGAATCCTGACAAAAATTCAGAGAAGAAATAATACCATTCCTTCTTGAACTTTTCCCAAAAGTTGAAAAGGGTGGAATAAGTCTTCTTGTATAAGAGGCTTGTGTTACCCTGATACCAAAGCCAGGTAAGAAGACTACAATAAGGGGCGCCTGGGTGGCTCAGTGGGTTAAAGTCTCTGCCTTCAGCTCAGGTCATGATCTTAGGGTCCTGGGATCGAACCCAGCATCGGGCTGTCTGCTCAACAGGAAGCCTGCTTCCCTTCCTCTCTCTCTGCCTGTCTCTCTGTCTACTTGTGATATCTGTCTGTCAAATAAATAAATAAAATCTTTTAAAAAAAGACTACAATAAGGGAAACTATAAACCAATATTCCTGATGAACACTGATACCAGAATCCCCAAGAAAATACTAGCAAACAGAAGTAATCAGTGCATTAGAAGGATAAACCTCCTGGACCAAGCCGGCTTTGCTCCCGGAATGCAAGGATGGTTCAGCATACAAAACTCAGGCTAGCAATACACCACATTAATAGGACGAAGGGGGAAAAGACACGCACTCATCTTAATTGGTGCAGAAAAAGCATTTGACAAAATTCAACACCTAGTCAGCAAACTAGGACTAGGAGGGAAGTGCCTCCACATCTTCAATCCATGTATGAGAAGCCCACTCCGGACACCACATCCAGTGGTGAAAAACAGAAAGCTTTTCTTTTAAGATCTGGAGCAAGACAAGGATGCCCATTTTTGCTGCTTCTGTTTAACAAAGTATTGGAAGTTTTAGCCAGAACAAGTAGGCAAGAAAGAGTGAGAAATGAAAGATGTCCAAATTGAAAAGGAGGAAGTAAAATGATGTCTTCACAGATGATACGGTTTTATATGTCGAAAACCCTAAAGGTTCCACAAAAAGCCTATCAGAGCTAATAAGTGAATTCAGCAAAGTAGCAGGATACACAGTCAGCACACAGAAAACTTTTCTACATACTCATAATGAACAATCTGAAAAGGAAATTACAAAAACAATCCATTTATAATAGCATCAAAAAGAATAAAAACACTTCCGGATAAACTTAACCAAGAACGTGAAAGAGTTGTATAATAAAAATTATAAAATATTTCAGAAAGAAATTTTAAAAAGACATAAATAAACGGAAACACATGCTACATTCATGTCCCAGAAGGCTTAAAATAAGTGGGATGCCAGTACTGCCCAGAGTGAGCCCCAGTTTTAAAGCAATATCCGTCAAAACCTCAATGACTTCTTTACAGAAATAGAAAAACTCAATCTAAAGTTAGTATGGAATTTCAAGGAATGCAGAGTAATCAAAACAACCTTGAAAAAGAAAGCTGGAAGACTCACACTTATTTGTTTCAAAATAGTGTGGTATTGGCATAAAGACAGAGTATAGACCAGTGGGATAGGACATAGTCCAGAAATAAACTCTCTCGTGGTCAAATGAATTTTGACAAGGTCTTTGACAAGACCATTTAATGGGGAATGGAGAGTCTTTTTCGCAGTCTGTGCTGGGAACACCGGCTATCCACCAAGGAGTGACACTGGACCCTTACCTCACGCCATACACAAAAATTATCCCTCCTCATTCTGTGGGTAGGGCAGGCATAGCTTCCCCGTGGGGTCTTCTCATGTAGCTGTGTCCAGGCAGTGGTGGAGGCTGCATGCCTGAAATCCCAGCCGGGCCAGTATGTCCACACAGGTTCCGCAGGCATGCCTGATGCCCTGTCCTCATGGGATGGCTGGGCTCCCCTGAGTCTGCATGGTGGCCTCAGGGCACTAGGCTCCAGGAATGCATGTTCTAAGAACCCTGAGTGCAAGCTGCAAGACTTCCTATGACAAGCTTGGGAGTCCCAGGACACGTCTTGGGCCAGCTCAGATTCCACGGACAGCACTTAGACCCCAACTGTCAGGGGGAGGAACAGTCACCCGAGACCCAGGGCCACCCCGTGGGACCATGAGTCTCTCTGGGGTGTGACAGCAAGGCAAAGGCTTGTCTCACACTCTGGGAAGCTAGTCTGGAGGTGCTGCTGTTGCCAAGAAAGGAACAGAGCAGAGAGGGGGGTCCAAGAAGCCAAGGAGAGTCCCCCACCATCCATGCCTGAAGCTTTCTCTCCTCCTGACATTTTGGCAAATTCCAGCCAAACCCTGCCTGTCGGCCTCTCTTCCGTCTGGTGCGGTGGTGGGAGGGTCTCAAGGCGGGGCCCCTTGAAGGGCATCATCAGGGTCCGGCTGGCTTTGGAGAGGCTCAGGTTATATTTTGGGGTGGGAGCCTGAACTGCAGTGGCCACATTGCCAACTCATGTCGGGCTCTGGGTCCGGGGACAGACGACGCAGCTGGAGGCTGGAGGCTGGACTCACTCTGTGCCCGCGCTCACGTCCCTGCTCAGCGCTGGCTATGGACTTCCTCTTGTGTGATCAGGCTTGTACTTTCCATATAATGTTGACCAGCTTTTATCCTTTTATTGTGTTTTTCCTGCTGTGACAAACTTGGGAAACGTGCCTCCTGTGATGCATGGAAGCCACACGTGGGCTTCGGAAATGGGGGGGAGCCGGCCGTGGCCAGCCTCATGTCAGAGGGGCAAGTGAGGGGCAGGTGCCCCGGGCTGTGTGGGCAGCGGGGCACACAGTGGCTCTGCGGTCTGGGTCACCATGTCATGCCTTCCCTGGAAGAGACTGCGGTGGTGAGCTCTAGGACGTGATGTGGGCAGGGCCATTTTGTAAAACCAGTGTGTCCAGCAATGTAGACGAGGGCAGGGAGGCCCAGACTCATGACCTGGGGTGACAGGGTGGGGGTGTGGGCAAGGGGTGAGGACTGGGGTAAGTCAGCCCAGGGGAAGGGGGACTCTGAGGCAACCCCAAGCAGGGGATGCTGGGGCCTCCTGGAACCGTGGCTGAGGGATGCTCGGCTATACCGGGTCCTGGCCTGTGGTGGCCTCTCACCACATGGGTTTGGGGTAACAGGCAGCTTCTGGCATCTGTCTGCCCTCTCTGAGACCAGCGGCCATCCCCGCCATTCCACCTAGCCCTGTGTCCTCAGTAGACTGGGGCTGGTGCTCACTAGCAAGGTCCTGATCCCTTTCCAAGGCAGAAGGAGCTCCCTGTCCTCACCCTCTGCTTCTGTTGTCCCTTCACTGATGAAGATGTGTGTCGGGGAGGTGACAGCGTCCCCAGTTGGGGGTGGGGGGGCTCTGTGTGCCCCTCACTGGCTTATGGGGTTGACCAGAAAGCAGAGGTGACAAGAAGTGCTCCTTGGGCTGCACAGATATCCTCCAGGGGCTCCCAAGGCAGAGGGAGGGTCCACCTGCTTGTGTCCTGGTTTTCTTGACCCACTGCCACTTCACTGAAGGAGATCCCACCCCCGATGTCCTGGGATCCTGATACACGTGCTCCGAGTTCTCCACATGTTCTGCCCTGGGTGTCCATCTACAATGCTGACCCTGGACACATGGTCCACGAACCAGGAGCTCGAGGCAGGATTCAGCGTCCCCTGCTCAGGTTTCTGGACAGGCCTGCACCTGGAAGGGGTTGGGGGAAGTTCCATGAGCATGACAGTGACGTTCCAGACCTGGCTCCAGAGTCATTTCATGATCAGACATTAAGGCATTGCAGAGAAGGGAAGTGGTGTGTCCATGATGGGTTCCTGGTCCGGTCCACAACCCTGTGCCTCCGTCACCTGGGATGGTAGGAACATGGCCTCGCAGGACCCTATGAGGATCTCGGGACGTGGCTCAGGGTCATGGAACTCTGCCCCTAATCCCCAGGCCATACCGCCCCCGGCCTCCATCTGCTTTTCCGTCAGAGGGAGGGTAAGGAGTCCCGGCCCCATGTCCCCAGGCTCTAAAGACCTCCAGGGGTGTGGCCCTGCTGTGGGTGCGTGATGCTTGTGGGAGGTTGGCTGGTGGCCTAGGGTGGGGACCTGCTCTTGGGTTCAGCCCCCTCCATCCAGGGCTGCCTTGTGAAGGAGTGCTCCCCCTGTCCTTGAAGGCCACACCCGAGAGTGGACGTGAGGGGCGCCTGAGGCTTGCCGTGCCAGCTGGCATCCTGGGCCCCGCCCTCATGCTGGAACACTGGTCCACTGTCGCCTTGGCACTGGCCTCACCCTGGGGGAAAGGCTCCTTCTTCCTGGGGTCAGGCAGCTCTGAAAGGTCACGGTTGCCTCTGGGTGTGGATCCCCACCCTGCACACACAGAGTCCCATTCACCCTGTGCACAGCCTTGGCGGGGGTCTGGCACCCACCCGAGAGGGGCCATTTCACTGCAGCCCCAGCCAGGGGATCGCTGACAAGGGGTCCGTTTACCCATACTGCGGTGAGATGGGTGCTGCCTGGGGACCAGGGGAGACGCCAAGGGGAGATCGCTGGCCTCCGGGCCCTAGCCATGTCACAGGCCCTTGCCCGCAGCCTTGACCGGCACTGAGGGAGCCTCGTGAACACCCACCTACCAATCCAGGAGAGCCCGCAGACTGTCCTGTCTGAGCCCCTGCATGCGTGTGCTCTCCCACGGATGCCCTGGCAGGCGAGGGCAGGCTTTGCCCCAGGAGGAGGTGCTCACTGCTCACCGCTCCAGGCCAAGGGCTCTGTACCCTCCCCGGGGGGCTTAGCCATCTGCTCTGGGCTTGGTTGTCCTGGAGGGGAGGGTACGCCCCAGCATCTTGACGTCTATTGGCTTGACTGCGACAATGCTGGGAGTTACTTGTCCCCTTTGAGGCCACCTGGTAAGCCACCCGGTGCATCCCACCCCTGCCCCATGCCCGTGTGGCCTGGGGCTGGGGCTGTGCTGGCCGGTCATTGGAGCCTGTGTGAGGCGGGCTGTGCCAGACACACCCGAGACTCCACATGCCAGCTCGTCTAATCCTTACAAACTCCTGCCAAGCTGGAGCTTTCTGTTTTCTCAGGTAGCAGACAGGGAAACTGAGGCTCAGGTTGTGAGGTCTTGCCCAGAATCGGGCTGGGAGGGGTGGGGCAGTGTGGACACGCCCACACACCAAGGCCCCTCCCAATGGCTCCCCTGCTGCGTCCTAGGTGGGAGGGAGGTTCACACCATGGTGGGGGCCCATGAGCCCCCCACCCTCTTGCAGGGCTCTTCCCCTCCGTGACCCCAGCCGCCTCGAGCTTTGCCTGTTGATGCTTCTTCCTGCTGCTTTCCCCTGCCGTGCCCTGTACATGTCTTGGCCAGTAATACCGCACTGCCCGTCTTTGGAAGCCACCGTGAGGTTGGGTTAGAACGGGTCCTTACCCAGGGATGGCCCACAGACTTTGGGCTTAGAGGCAAAGGACCCTGCACACACCCTCCTCCAGCGCCCATTATCCTCTCTCCCCTGATGTAGCCTCCGTGACACTGTGATGTCACCTGGTTCCGAGACTTCTGGGGGCCGCTGGGACGGCTGCTACGGCACTCGTGGGTCTCGGTCTCCTCAGCTGCCCGGGCTCAGCCTCTGGTGCCTTTGAACTCCTCAGTCCTGTGATTAGATTTGCTTCCGCGCTCTCGGGGCTGCTGGAGAAGCAGGGGGAGCTGGGCCAGAGGGGCGACGGGTGTCCGAGTCACAGAGCTCCACAAGCGAGGTAGCTTGCAGCAACGGAAGTTTGCCCACTCCCAGCTCTGGAGGCCGGACATCTGACATGTAGGTGGAGGCTGGGCTGTGCTCCCGCCAGAGGCTCTGGGGGGTTCCTTCCTGGGGGGGCTCCAGGTGTCCCCGGAACTGGGACCACTTCACTTCTGTCTCTGCTTCCGTCTCCACATGTCTGTCTCTCAGATTTCCCTCTGCCTCTCTTCAAGGACAGCTGGCATTGGATTTGGGGCCTCCGTTCAACCCACTTCAACCGCCAACCTGTGCATGCCCACTTGGATGGGGACAGTGCACAGGGTCCAGGGTGAGCCTCGAGACCCTGGGGAGGTCTGGCCCGAGTGGCGATCAGAGCAGCCCTCGGCGCGGTCCACACTAGGAGGAACTGTGCATAGTACTGCTACCTGAGTGGGGCCAGGCAGGAACACCACACTTTGAACATAATCAGAAAACAAGAGAATAGAGTGACTTTCACAGAAAAGAGAATACTATTCCCACAGGCAGGGAAAGATGACAAAGGGGTCTTCCTGTGAGACAGATACAAATTGCACCCTACTGGTTAAAAATGCGGTAAGGACCTTAGGAGGATGACAAGTCACAGCAGGCAGACAGACAGACGTTCGGTGAGAAACACCCAGAAGTCAGGTGACACGATTTGAGAGAGAATTAGGAACAGTGGCAGAAAATCACTTCCGACGCCAAGCCCCAGCTGGAAGAAACACAGCATGGCAAATACGGCAAATGATGCTTGAAGAAACCCCAAAGGGAAAAGTAAGAAAAAATTAAAATTAAAAAATAAAAAGAACATGACTTGAGAGAAACGGACAGACATTGTTGGTGAGATGATCTCGGACATGCACAGGAACTATCCCTGACTCTAAGCAGCTACAGACAGAAGCCGTAACAGACCCGGAAACACCTCAAAAAAACTTATCTAAAACAGAAAGAGAAGGCTTTGGAAAGGACTAGTCTTTTAAGGATGCCACATACCCAAAAATGTCAACCCAGCACAAACGACACAAGATGTAGTCTGATATTTACTTGATTTGAAAGAAGATGGTATTTTATTTTATTTTATTTTTTTTTGAAGATTTTATTTATTTATTTGACAGACAGAGATCACAAGTAGGCAGAGAGGCGGGCAGAGAGAGAGGGGGAAACAGGCTCTCTGGTGAGCAGAGAGCCCGATGTGGGGCTCGATCCCAGGACCCTGAGATCATGACCTGGGCTGAAGGCAGAAGCTTAACCCACTGAGCCACCCAGGTGCCCCAAGAAGATGGTATTTTAACAACGGAGCAAAGGCGCGTGTAAGTCACAAGGAATATCAGTTTGTCGTGAGAGGGGTAGATGGTGAGCTGTGCTGGGAAGAGCAGAGGAACAGCGCCGTGAGCCGGAGATCGTCATCTGGAGATCAGCACTGGCTTCGGGGTCCCCACCCACATGCTGGTTGCCGGACCCACCGACCCCCGCAGCGCTGCTCCTGGCAGCCGGGAAACGAGATCGAGGCACCAGACGGAAGGCGGTCAGGGTGGGGACTGGAGGTGAGGTTAAACTTCCGCTAGCTGTGGAAGGAGATGCGAGAGCGGCCTCAGAGCAAGCAGGCAGGTGCAGGGCAGGCGGGCCGGCCGGACTACTGAGAAGGCTGGAGACCGGTGCGGGAGGCGGGCGCTGGGAGCTGTCGTCCGCCGTCCTTGCAGGCAGGGCACTGGGGTGTGGTCGCAATGCTGGGGGTCGGGGTAAGGAGCTGACATATCTCCCACAAAACAGAGCTAATGCGCTTTAGAGAAGTAACTAACTGGGTCACTGGGTCTGGTCTGAGCGCAGAGCTGTGTGACGCGCGCCCCGGGCACCTAGTCGTACAGATGACAGTGACGAAGCCATCAGGTCACCCAGCTGGTGTCAGAAGGGCCCAGGCGCTAATCTGAAGAGCAGCCCACAGCCAAGGCTGGAACTATTCGAGCTCCAGGGAGTGTAGGAAATCCAGTAGATAGAAACCTACAAAATACATTCCAGTCCCGGGTCTCTCTGTGTTGGTTGCATAGTCATCTCCGGCTGTGCGACAGATGGCCTGAAGGCCCGGTAAGACGTTGAGAAAACATGGCTCACCTGACGAAGGTGTGAGCCAGCGGCTACCCGCCCACGCGGGGTGCTAGGGAGGGAGCGCGCTGGGCTCCTCCAGCCCTAGGCCCCTTGGTGACCCGCCTTCCTCCTACCCACCCATCGTCTGTTCGTCCTAAAACACCAGAACAGTCTTTAAGGCTCTCTCAGGAGGTGGCCCATGTGTCATGGCTGGGCTGGCTGTGGCTCCACTGCGTAACCAACCGGGGTAGAAGACAAGGATCACAGTTGCCTCTTCTATACCCGTTTAAGACACTCCCATTTACGTTTGGTGGCCCTAACGAAAATACCGAATTGGAGGGTCTCAGAAAAGACAGCAGCTTCCTTCTGGGTGGACAGCCCTGAGTGGACATGGCCAGTCCTTGGCGACGGGGTAAGTGGGCTCTGTCTCGCCCCTTTGGCAGCCTGGGTGCCCCCCTCCCCCACCCAGTGGGGTCCAAGGCAGCTCATTCTGATGCACATGAGCAGAGAAAGGAGAGGGAGGGATGGGAGGGTATGTTCTGGGTGG
Source organism: Meles meles (assembly GCF_922984935.1). NCBI lineage: Eukaryota > Metazoa > Chordata > Mammalia > Carnivora > Mustelidae > Meles > Meles meles. The sequence continues at coordinate 46,850,783 of NC_060074.1, read as the reverse complement.
TTTGCCCGCTTCTGCTTACACCACCTGGGATGGAACGGAGTCACAGGGCCATACCAGCGGCAAGGGAGCTAGGAGCCCAGTATTTATTCTGGGTGGCACTTGATTAGCAAGGGAGAAGGGGAGAATGCGTACCGGGCACACCCAGTGTTCTCTGCCGCTGCAGGCTGTGCCTTCCCCATCAGAGGAGATGGTATGAAGACTGAGGACACGACTGTCTTCTTGTCCATCCATACGCAAGTCCCTCCCTGAGGAAGGCGCTATCCTGGTGTTGAGTGTGCCTTGTGACTTCTTCAGTCAACAAACCATGGGTGGAAGAAAGGTATTCACTTCTAAGAGATGTTTATGAGTCGGAGTCTGGGGCCCCTGGGCCTCTTTCCTCTTCACCTTGGAGACTAGCCTTGTTTCTAGTGGAGGCAGCTTCCCCAAGCTGGGTGCCAAGGAAGGCAATGAAGACCAGACCCTCCGCTGACTGCTGGTGGACCCTGGCACCAGTGAGAAATCACTCTTGGCGGTGGCAGTCTGTTGGCCTCTGGATGTCGCATTAAACGAGGCTTAACTCGGCCTTCCAGGGCTGGTCTGCACGCTGCGGCATTTCTGTGAGTGTCCTTGAGCGTGCGTGAACGTGCTTGCTGAGTTGAGAGCGTAAATGATAGACAGTTCAGAATTGTGCTTCTACCAGTTCACTGATTTCTGGGTCTTCCCCATTTCGTTCAAGGGCTTGTCCTCGTGTCCGTGGCTGGAGGACGCACAGGTTCCCAGGTGCATCACGACGTGTGTACAGACTGCAGTCGAGTTTTCGTTGTTTCAGGGAACGACGAGAAGATAATCTTTGTGCAGACATCTTTGAGTTCCTTATTATTTATTTAAATTAATTTTTGGAGATGGGGTCTCTGGGAGGGGGCGTAGAAACCATTTAAGGCTCTTCATACATATTTGCTGACTTGCTTTCTAGAAATGCTGTATTGATTCGTCCTCGCATTGGCAAAATATTAGTGTGTCTTACCCCAAGCTCACCAGCACTATCATTTCTAAAAGTCTTGGCAAATCTGGTACATGAAACGTGCTATTTTGCTCTTTTTTTGGTATTCATTGACTAACACTGAATTTAAATAGATTTTAGAGCTATGTGTAATGACCACTTGGATTTTTTAATTGATTTTTTTTTTGTTTTCCTTGTCCATTTGTTTCTATTAAAGTCTTAGTGTCATAACAAAGTAAGGAATTACATCTCAAATCAATGTATCAAAATAGTTGTATCTATCTGTATCAACGGGCAGAGTCAATCACCTGCTTGTTCACAAGCCCCCTTGCCTTTCTTCTGAGGTGACAAATTTTTAATTTTTTCATTTTAATTTTTTGCTTCAGGTTTCTGTTTAAGTTCCAATTAGATAACCTGTGGTGTGACTTTAGTCTCAGAAGTAGAATTCAGGGATTCACTGAGATGACAGCACTTCCTCTCGGGACTCCTAGTTCTTGTCTGTCTGGTGATTACCTTGGACTCCCCACGACATGCCTGGCATCTGGAATGACAGACTCCCACGGCTGTTTTATGTGCCATCCCCTGCTGTCTGTCTCCTGTGACGGCAGCCGAGAATTCAGCCCCTCACGCCCTCTGATTGCAACATCCTTACATGCCGGGTTTCGGATCTCTCATTGGCCACCTTCTCTCCAATCATCACTGTTATTTCTCGAGTTCCCACTTTGTACGATGACGATCTTAGCTCCCCTGCCCTGCTGTCCAGCCCTTTCCACTCCTTCCTACTCCCAGCCTCTGTCGTCTGGCTTTTGACTTTCCCCTTGTCAAGGAGGATGGCATTTGCCTTCTGTCCTGAAATCATAATAAAGTCTTTTCTACTTTACCCACAAGCTCAAAATCTAAACTCTAAAAACCAACACTGTTTATTGTGATTATGTAGGTACTTATCTTAAAGTCAAAACATTATTTCAGAGTTAAGATTCCATTTCCTTTAAAGGTCTAGCTATTTGGTTTTCCTAGCATTATTAGTTGCCTCCCCTCCCCCGCCCCCGCCACTGTCTTTACTACTCAGAGTTTGTGCAAGGATCTCAAGGATGGTACCGGATCTTTGAAATGCCCCTCCTCCATGATGTTTCCTCCTGGAGCCCATGTCTGCTCACTTCAGTCTTGGGGAGCTGCTTGCTAGATGGCCCCATGGCTGGAGTCAGGGCATCGTCACCTCTCCTCCCCGAGGGGTACCTGCTGTGTCACAGAACTTCTCTCTCTTGGTTGCACTTGACTCCTTCATTTTGGGGGAATAATTCTTAGCACAAGCAAAGAAAAAAATAAACTTCATCACAGTTAAAAATTTACATGTGCCAAAGGACCCCAAAAGTGAAAAGATAACCTGCAGAGTGGGAGAAAATATTTGTAAATCACATATCTGATAAGGGTCTAGTATCTAGGATATATTCAACTCAATAATTCACAGATAAGCAACACGATTGGAAATGGCAAATGATCTAAACAGACATTTCTTCAAGGAAGATGTGTGGATGGGCCATAAGGACCTAGAAGGATGCTAACACCGTCGATCATTAGAGGAAAGCAAATTAAACCCACAGTGAGATGCCTCTCACGTCTGTGAGGTTGGTTAGAATTAAAACGTCAGATGCTAAGTATTGTTGAGGATGTGGAGAAATTGGGACCCTCGTGCCTGCTGCCAGGATGCAAAATGGCACAGCGACTTTGGGAGACAGTCTGGTAGCTCCTCAAAAACCCAAATGTGGAATTCCCATGTGACCCAGAAACTCCATTCTTAGATAGATAGCTGGCAGAATTGGAAATATGTGTCCACACAGATCATGTACACGAATGCTCATACCAGCATGATCCCAAGAACCCCAGAGTGGAAACAACCCAAATGGACACCCACCGAAGGGCAGATAAACAAGATGTGTATCTGGGCGAAGGAATATTCTCCAGCTGTAGAAAGGAAAGAAGGGCTGATGCACGCAACGACATGGGTTGACCTTAAAAACGTGATGCTGGGTTAAAAAAAAAAAAAAAGAAAGAAAGAAAGAAAAGAAGACAGAATAGGCTACCTATTGTAAGATTGCATTGATTTGAATGTCCAGAACAGGGAAATCCATAGAAACGGAAAGGAGACTAGCGGTTGTCAGGGGCTGAGGGACAGAAGCCCGGGGAATTGCTGTTGTTGGTTATAGGGTTTCAGTCTGGGGTGATAAAAGGTTCCGGAATCAGAATGCTGATGGTTGCATAACCTTGAGAATCGAACACTTTACAAGAGGGCTTCACAGTAGGCGAAATACCTTGATAAGAACAACAGGCATCCCTGTGTGGTTTCCGGGAAATATCTCTATTCTCCACTCATTCTGCTTATTGATCGGTTGCCACCCAGGGTATCCATCCCAGAGTCTCTCCCTGGTTCATGTTTACCGGGACATCCTAGGAGTTTAGTACCAAGTGGTGGAACACATGCAGCTTCCAAAACCTGGTTTTCAGTGGATGCTTGTTTATACAGGGAAAAGTTGCATTGCTAGTCTCAAAGTGCAATATGATATCTTCAGCAAAACATGTGTGGCCAGAGTCTTGGAATCCCACGGCCCACGCCAGGTAGAATGTTCATGTCAGCACAAGGACGGGAGAGGTGTTGCTGGGGCTCGGACGCATCCCAGGACATCTGGTGAGCCGGTGTCGCCGGCAGGAGGAGGGTTTGAGGTGTGGACGTGGTGTCTAATGTGTTATATTCACACGTAATTTGTCATGAGCACGGGGGACTGTCATGTTTTATTTCATTGCAGGAAATGAGTGGGAGTGTGGGTTGATAAGTGACGTACTATAATTCTCTTTTAAAGTAATAGAAAGTAGGCTCCCAGGTGGTATTTTCTTGGAGAATAGGTGTTTCTGGGGTTGGATTATTCATGGGACCTGGGAGATGTCATGGCTGGATACAGAATTCCAGGTCTGGTGTCAGTCCATCGTCTTCTGGAGTCCAGCATTGCTGATGACGAGCTGGGTGCCGGTCTGACTTCTCTGGCTGACGGACCTATTCTCTGGATGCTTTTGGACGTTTCCCTCCCCCTGGCCGTGTGGACATTTTCCTCGGCCATCTCCGAGGGTTACTTGGGCGGTCTGCTGAACTCCCATGATCTGTGGGTGGTGTCACTCCATCTCCCGGGGGAAGACGGACTAGACAACGTGTCCTGAGTCTGTCTGGCCATGTTGTCTGGCCTGGTCACTGCTCGCCACTTTGGAGGTGACCCCACCTGGCCTCCCTAGCGATGGTCTTGCTGACCTGCCCTTGATCCTGTCTCTGGAGTTCCTGACTTCTGTAAAGCCCATCATGAGTCCATGGCCAGGCCTGGGCAGCCAGCTCTGTGCTCCCTGGAGTAGCAACCACAAAAGTTCCGATGGGTGGCACTCTCCAGTTCCATGTTCAGTCCCCCCATTGGGCCGTCACGGCCGATTCAGGCCCCCCCGGCAGATCAGTGATCGAGGAGCTGGGAAGAGGTTCTCACAGTCGGTCCCCAACAGCTGGATCCAGCTGCTCCAGCCTCCGCAGCCCGGCCCTCCCTCCCAGACCTCTGTGACCCCGTGCTGCTGCCACAGCAAGAAGCTCCCTGCCCACACCCTTCAGTGCGCAGGTGGGGGGACCCTCACGCTGTCTTTCCCTCTGCCTGGCTCCTCCAGGTGTCCTTGATGTTCACGGGCCCCCTCACCTGCTCTGAACCCTCGGGGCAGGGAGGAGACTCCACCTCTGTGTCCCCAGGGGCTGAGCACAACTGGGACCTACTGAAGACGGTCAGCCCTGCCCTCCCGCACAACCACCTCCTCCTCCTCGTGACAAAATGGCGCCCTGGTGCCCTCTGTGTTGTTGCCATGGTGTTTGGTTGAAGGCAAATTCTGGGGCCATGACCCTAGCAGGGGCTGGAGGCTATGAGGCACTGACCCTTGGCACAAAACTAAGGGGGCATCAAAGCCTCAGCATTCAAGACAAATGCGATTTCAATGCGGTATTTCAGAAGACCAGATGCAAAGCATTCATGACAAAAAAAAAAAAAAAAAAAAAAAAAACCCGAAAAATTTTAACAAGACAGGATTTAGCCAGAGCGGCGTGCCAAGCCTCCCAGCTGCCAGCACAGGTGGACAGGCCAGGGGCACAGAGCCTGCCTTACTTCAGCAGTGCCCAGGGCAGTCGAGAAAGGGGGTGGTTGGTGTGGCAGCACACCCCAGATGCCTCTGCCGGGAGAGGCATGGGTCAGGGGAGCCGTGCACTCCGGGCGTGGGGCTGAGCCCCAGGAGCAGCTCCAGGGGGTGAGGGGTGGGTGGCCCAGCTGCCCAGCCCAGGGTGCCCATCTTCACGGGTTTTGTCCTCCACATGTGTTTCCAGGGCCAACGCTGGATTATGGATGGTTGGGTAAGTCGGGAAGACAGCTTTTTTCTGTATCTCTCTCCGGTCTCCTGTCCGGCCTGCAAGGGGCTAAGAGCGATGAGCAAAGGAGGAGATATTCAGAGGCGACAAGCACACTCTGCCTCGGAGTGGTGGGACTGTCGCATATTTGTCTGAGTTAGCCCAGACTCCCCCACACCCCAGGGCAGGAGGAAAGGGGTTTGACTCTCCATTCCGGCCTTGGCTGTGTATCGCCATGGACCCGTCCTGCTGAAAACACCACTCTGGGCAAAGCAGACTCATGAGAGCCTGGGCTTCTGGCTCCTGTGCTCTCCCCCCGACCCTCAGGCTTCTCATTGCCACGTAACCAGAAAGCCTAAGTAGCAGGGACATGACATTCATGAGCAGAGGCTCGATTCTGTGGCTAAGTGAGACCAAGGGAATTCAAGGGAACAGGAGACCTGGTGTGGGGAGTGGTGATGGGAGGAGGCTGTGTGCAGCGACCCTGGAGGGGCCCAGGGAGCCGGGGTGCTGCTGCCGGACGCCAGGCTAGAGCCCCTCCCATGGGGGGAAGCGTTGGTCTGCAGGAGAAGCCATGTCTGCGATCTGAAGCCACCCCAGGTGCGGCAGTTTGTCAGGGCGGCCGAGGAAACGAACCCAGAGTAAAATGTCAACACTTTCCCGAAGACCGGAGAAAATGTTATAAAAATAGCACGAAAGTGTTAACAGAGGAGAGGACTCATTTTTGTTTGGATGGCTTCCTTGAACATCAGCGCTGCTGGAGGCTTTGTAGACGTGGTTGGGGGTGATTATGGCCCAGCTTTCCCCTCCCATGTGCGCCCCTCAGGGCCTTCCCGACCCCCCACAGCGGCCCCAGATGGCACATGCAAGTGCTGGGGTCAGAGACTGTCTCCAAGGAAGCCCATATCACCGTGGGGACTATGACCCAGGAACCACAGGTGGACCTGTGGCTCTCCAGCTCATTCCTGTTTTGTGACTTTCTTCGGTGAAGCGCATAAGATCTTTTCAAGTGAAAAGAGGCAGCTGCTGTTACTTTAAAATGAAAAAGCAAAATTGAACAAGGCCTGCCAGCATGTCCTCCTCTGCTTTACCGTCCTGCCGACACTGACCTAGTTCCATGACGGGGGGATTGGGAAGGCCAGCCTTGTTTTCTCTCCCATCACCCAAATGCCCAGCACCAGCTCTCCCTGCTGCATTCCCCTCCAGGCACATTGTTGGCCTTAATAGTGTCTAATCTGTACCCATCAAGAGTGTCACATTCCCAAGAACATCATCGAATAATGAAGAGGTTGTGACGGGCTCCCACTGTCCTGCAGCCACGGAGCCACCGACATATGCCGGACTCCCTGCTGCTGCACCCACAGCCCCTGCCCGTGCCATCGAGGGGCTTCACCTGCTGAGCCTTGAGCAGGAGCTCATGATGCCAAACGACTGTGACCCTGCAGGCCTCGTGGAGCCTTCCTTCCACGCCAGGGTCCTTGGACACGCCCTGACAATGAGCAAGGCTTCCATGGGGCTGGTGGCCTTTAGAGCCGTGGACATGGGAACCATGTGTGGCAAGCGCCTGGCTCAGCCTTGGCTGCTGCCGGGGGACAGGGGGCAGCTGGATGGGGAGGGAGCCCTGCCTGACTTCCTGGGGGCCAGGCCACTCTGCCCAGGACACACGGGGCTCCCAAGGGGCCTGGCGGAAGCCACAGCCACTGCTGCATGTGTGCACGTGCCAGGCAGAAAGCCTAACGCTAAGACACTTGTGGCTTCCAGCGGCCTGGGGTAGCCCTGCTGCTGGGGCCGCGAAGGGGGCGTGCTGAGCACATGGACCTCTCTGCACTGCTAGTGTCCAGTCTGGGTGGGGAAAGCACATGCAATACAGCTGGTGTGCGACGGGACGACCCCGTGAGCTCCGTGATGGTGGTGTGAGGGCATCCCCGTGCTCCTGAGCCTGGGCACTCTGCTCTCAGTGTCCCAGGGCCCGGGTTACCATCTCTGCCTTCCCTGGGGACACCAAGCTCAGCCTGAGGCACCTGCCCAGTCCCCTGCTGCCCTGGGAGCCCGTGGGGAGTCTGGGGAGGGGACCAAGCCCTCCGCTGCTTCTGAGCCCCATCGGCCCATGCGGCATGGCGGATAGGCATGGGCGCTGCTGGGGCTGCTGAAGGACGTGTCTTTGGGGTGGTGGGAGGGTCCATGCACTCCTGGCTGGAGCTTTCCTGGGCTCTTCGCAGCCCTGTCCTCCCCGTGAGTCTCCAGGCTGGGGTCTACTGCCCACTGTCTCTGAGCTCTCAGGTCTGAGAAGGTCCCTCCCTCTTCTCTGTCTTGTTTAAAACCCCTCCCGCAGCTCCAGCCATGATCTGTCTTTAACTGGAGTCCTGCTCTCTGACCAATTTTCTAATCCCACCAGCTGGGTCTGAGGGCTCCAATTTTCACATCCTTATCAACACCTGTCATTTTAATTTTTTTTTTTTTTTGAAGAAAACGTTAGCCCTGCTAGTCGATAGGAAGTGGCATCTCCTTGAAGTTTTGATCCGTGTTTCTCTAATGACTAATGGTGTTGAGAACCTTTTCATTTGCTTGTTGGCCCTTTGTACATCTTCTTTGGAGAAATGTCTATACAGACCCTTTGCACATTTTTATTTTTATTTTTTTTAAGATTTTATTTTTGTATTTGACAGACAGAGATCATAAGTGGGCAGAGAGGCAGGCAGAGAGAGAGAGGAGGAAGCAGGCTGTCCGCAGAGCAGAGAGCCCGATGTGGGGCTCGATTCCAGAACCCTGGGATCATGACCTGAGCCGAAGGCAGAGGCTTTAACCCACTGAGCCACCCAGGCGCCCCCTTTGCACATTTTTAAATTGGGTATCTTTTCTCTTGATTGTTGAATGGTAAGAGTTCTTCTTATATTCTTGATGTAAGGCCCTCATCAGATGTATGATTTGCAAATATCCTCTCCCATTTTGGGAGTCTTCAGTTTTTTGATGATATCATACACTACACAGAAGTTTTCAATTGTGATGGCATGCAACGTATCTATTCTTTTCTTTCTTTGTTTGTGCTTTTAATATCATAGTTAAGGATACATTTCTTTTTTTTTTTTAAGGTTTTTATTTATTTATTTGACAGAGAGAGATCACAAGTAGGCAGAGAGGCAGGCCGAGAGAGAGAGGAGGAAGCAGGCTCCCTGCTGAGCAGAAAGCCTGATGTGGGACTCGATCCCAGGACCCTGAGATCATGACCCAAGCCGAAGGCAGAGGCTTTAACCCACTGAGCCACCCAGGTGCCCTAAGGATACATTTCTTAACCTAAAATCAAGAAAATTTACCCTGGTGTTTTCTATTAATGTTTATAGCTTTAGCTCATTCATTTAGGTCTATTATCCATTTTGAGTTAATTTTTGGGTGTGGTATTAATGGTCCTACTTTGTTCTTTGAGATGGTAATTTCCAGCTGTCCCAGCGTCTATTTGTTGAAAGCAACTGACCACATACATAAGGATTTAATTCCAGATTTTCAGTTATATATTTATGTCTATCCGTACACTGGTATCACTGTCTTGATTACTATTGCTTTGTAATTTTTGAAACAGAAGAGTGTGAGTCCTCTTTGTTTTTTTTCAAAATTGTTTTGACTGTTATTAGTCGCTTGCATTTCTTTTTTTTTTCCATTTTATTTATTTTTTCAGCGTAACAGTATTCATTCTTTTTGCACAACACCCAGTGCTCCATGCAAAACGTGCCCTCCCCATTACCCACCACCTGTTCCCCCAGCCTCCCACCCCTGACCCTTCAAAACCCTCAGGTTGTTATTCAGAGTCCAAAGTCTCTTATGGTTCGCCTCTCCTCCCCAATGTCCATAGCCCGCTCCCCCTCTCCCAATCCGACCTCCCCCCAACAACCCCCAGTTTGTTTTGTGAGATTAAGAGTCATTTATGGTTTGTCTCCCTCCCAATCCCATCTTGTTTCATTTATTCTTCTCCTATCCCCCTACCCCCCCATGTTGCTTCTCCATGTCCTCATATCAGGGAGATCATATGATAGTTGTCTTTCTCCGATTGACTTATTTCACTAAGCATGATACTCTCTAGTTCCATCCACGTCGTCGCAAATGGCAAGATTTCATTTCTTTTGATGGCTGCATAGTATTCCATTGTGTATATATACCCCACCTTCTTTATCCATTCATCTGTTGATGGACATCTAGGTTCTTTCCATAGTCTGGCTATTGTAGACATTGCTGCTATAAACATTCGGGTACACGTGCCCCTTCGGATCACTATGTTTGTATCTTTAGGGTAAATACCCAGTAGTGCAATTGCTGGGTCATAGGGTAGTTCTATTTTCAACATTTTGAGGAACCTCCATGCTGTTTTCCAGAGTGGTTGCACCAGCTTGCATTCCCACCAACAGTGGAGGAGGGTTCCCCTTTCTCCACATCCTCTCCAGCATCTGTCATTTCCTGACTTGTTAATTTTAGCCATTCTGACTGGTGTGAGGTGATATCTCATTGTGGTTTTGATTTGTATTTCCCTGATGCCGAGTGACGTGGAGCACTTTTTCATGTGTCTGTTGGCCATCTGGATGTCTTCTTTGTAGAAATGTCTGTTCATGTCCTCTGCCCATTTCTTGATTGGATTGTTTGTTCTTTGGGTGTTGAGTTTGCTAAGTTCCTTATAGATTTTGGATACTAGCCCTTTATCTGATATGTCATTTGCAAATATCTTCTCCCATTCTGTCAGTTGTCTTTTGGTTTTGTTAACTGTTTCCTTTGCTGTGCAAAAGCTTTTGATCTTGATGAAATCCCAACAGTTCATTTTTGCCCTTGCTTCCCTTGCCTTTGCCGTTGTTCCTAGGAAGATGTTGCTATGGCTGAGGTCGAAGAGGTTGCTGCCTGCATTCTCCTCAAGGATTTTGATGGATTCCTTTCTCACATTGAGGTCCTTCATCCATTTGGAGTCTATTTTCGTGTGTGGTGTAAGGAAGTGGTCCAATTTCATTTTTCTGCATGTGGCTGTCCAATTTTCCCAGCACCATTTATTGAAGAGGCTGTCTTTTTTCCATTGGACATTCTTTCCTGCTTTGTCGAAGATTAGTTGACCATAGAGTTGAGGGTCGATTTCTGGGCTCTCTATTCTGTTCCACTGATCTATGTGTCTGTTTTTGTGCCAGTACCATGCTGTCTCGATGATGACAGCTTTGTAATAGAGCTTGAAGTCCGGAATTGTGATGCCACCAACTTTGGCTTTGTTCTTCAATATTCCTTTGGCTATTCGAGGTCTTTTCTGGTTCCATATAAATTTTAGGATTATTTGTTCCATTTCTTTGAAAAAAATGGATGGTATTTTGATAGGGATTGCATTAAATGTGTAGATTGCTTTAGGTAGCATAGACATTTTCACAATATTTATTCTTCCAATCCAGGAGCATGGAACATTTTTCCATTTTTTTGTGTCTTCCTCAATTTCTTTCATGAGTACTTTATAATTTTCTGTGTATAGATTCTTAGTCTCTTTGGTTAGGTTTATTCCTAGGTATTTTATAGTTTTGGGTACAATTGTAAATGGGATTGACTCCTTAATTTCTCTTTCTTCAGTCTTGTTGTTGGTGTACAGAAATGCAACTGATTTCTGTGCATTGATTTTATATCCTGACACTTTACTGAATTCCTGTACAAGTTCTAGCAGTTTTGGAGTGGAGTCTTTTGGGTTTTCCACATGTAGTATCATATCATCTGCGAAGAGTGATAGTTTGACTTCTTCTTTACCAATTTAGATGCCTTTAATTTCTTTTTGTTGTCTGATTGCTGAGGCTAGGACTTCTAGTACTATGTTAAATAGCAGTGGTGATAATGGACATCCCTGCCGTGTTCCTGACCTTAACGGAAAAGCTTTCAGTTTTTCTCCATTGAGAATGATATTTGCGGTGGGTTTTTCATAGATGGCTTTGATAATATTGAGGTATGTGCCCTCTATCCCTACACTTTGAAGAGTTTTGATCAGGAAGGGATGCTGTACTTTGTCAAATGCTTTTTCAGCATCTATTGAGAGTATCATATGGTTCTTGTTCTTTCTTTTATTAATGTGTTCTATCACATTGATTGATTTGCGGATGTTGAACCAACCCTGCAGCCCTGGAATAAATCCCACTTGATCGTGGTGAATAATCCTTTTAATGTACTGTTGAATCCTATTGGCTAGTATTTTGGCGAGAGTTTTTGCGTCTGTGTTCATCAAGGATATTGGTCTGTAGTTCTCTTTTTTGGTGGGATCCTTGTCTGGTTTTGGGATCAAGGTGATGGTGGCCTCATAAAATGAGTTTGGAAGTTTTCCTTCCATTTCTATTTTTTGGAAGAGTTTCAGGAGAATAGGAATTAGTTCTTCTTTAAATGTTTGGTAGAATTCCCCTGGGAAGCCGTCTGGCCCTGGGCTTTTGTTTGTTTGGAGATTTTTGATGACTGTTTCAATCTCCTTACTGGTTATGGGCCTGTTCAGGTTTTCTATTTCTTCCTGGTTCAGTTGTGGTAGTTTATATGTCTCTAGGAATGCATCCATTTCTTCCAGATTGTCAAATTTGTTGGCGTAGAGTTGCTCATAGTATGTTCTTATAATTGTCTGTATTTCTTTGGTGTTAGTTGTGATCTCTCCTCTTTCATTCATGATTTTATTTATTTGGGTCCTTTCTCTTTTCTTTTTGATGAGTCTGGCCAGGGGTTTATCAGTCTTATTGATTCTTTCAAAGAACCAGCTCCTAGTTTCATTGATTTTTTCTATTGTTTTTTTGGTTTCTATTTCATTGATTTCTGCTCTGATCTTTATGATTTCTCTTCTCCTGCTGGGTTTAGGGTTTCTTTCTTGTTCTTTCTCCAGCTCCTTTACGTGTAGGGTTAGGTTGTGTACTTGAGACCTTTCTTGTTTCTTGAGAAAGGCTTGTACCGCTATATATTTTCCTCTCAGGACTGCCTTTGCTGTGTCCCACAGATTTTGAACTGTTGTGTTTTCATTATCATTTGTTTCCATGAATTTTTTCAATTCTTCCTTAATTTCCTGGTTAACCCATTCATTCTTTAGAAGGATGCTGTTTAGTCTCCATGTATTTGGGTTCTTTCCAGCTTTCCTCTTGTGATTGAGTTCTAGCTTCAGAGCATTGTGGTCTGAAAATATGCAAGGAATAATCCTAATCTTTTGATACCGGTTGAGACCTGATTTGTGACCCAGGATGTGATCTATTCTGGAGAATGTTCCATGTGCACTAGAGAAGAATGTGTATTCTGTTGCTTTGGGATGAAATGTTCTGAATATATCTGTGATGTCCATCTGGTCCAGTGTGTCATTTAAGGCCTTTATTTCCTTGTTGATCTTTTGCTTGGATGATCTGTCCATTTCAGTGAGGGGAGTGTTCAAGTCCCCTACTATTATTGTATTATTATTGATGTGTTTCTTTGATTTTGTTATTAATTGGTTGATATAGTTGGCTGCTCCCACGTTAGGGGCATAGATATTTAAAATGGTTAGATGTTCTTGTTGGACAGACCCTTTGAGTAGGATATAGTGTCCTTCCTCATCTCTTATTATAGTCTTTGGCTTAAAATCTAATTGATCTGATATAAGGATTGCCACCCCAGCTTTCTTCTGATGCCCATTAGCATGGTAAATTGTTTTCCACCCCCTCACTTTAAATCTGGAGGTGTCTTCGCGTCTAAAATGAGTTTCTTGTAGGCAACATACTGATGGGTTTTGTTTTTTTTATCCATTCTGATACCCTGTGTCTTTTGATTGGGGCATTTAGCCCATTAACATTCAGGGTAACTATTGAGAGATATGAATTTAGTGCCATTATTAGCCTGTAAGGTGACTGTTACTGTATATTGTCTCTGTACCTTTCTGATCTACTACTTTTAGGCTCTCTCTTTGCTTAGAGGACCCCTTTCAATATTTCCTGTAGAGCTGGTTTGGTGTTTGCAAATTCTTTCAGTTTTTGTTTGTCCTGGAAGCTTTTTATCTCTCCTTCTATTTTCAATGATAGCCTAGCTGGATAGAGTATTCTTGGCTGCATGTTTTTCTCGTTGAGTGCTCTGAATATATCATGCCAGCTCTTTCTGGCCTGTCAGGTCTCTGTGGATAAGTCTGCCGCCAATCTAATATTTTTACCATTGTATGTTACAGACTTCTTTTCTCGGGCTGCTTTCAGGATTTTCTCTTTGTCACTAAGACTTGTAAATTTTACTATTAGGTGACGGGGTGTGGACCTATTCTTGTTGACTTTGAGGGGGGTTCTCTGCATCTCCTGGATTTTAATGCTTGTTCCCTTTGCCATATTAGGGAAATTCTCTCCAATGATTCTCTCCAATAGACCTTCTGCTCCCCTCTCTGTTTCTTCTTCTTCTGGAATCCCAATTATTCTAATGTTTCGTCTTATGGTGTCACTTATCTCTCGAATTCTCCCCTCATGGTCCAGTAGCTGTTTGTCCCTCTTTTGCTCGGCTTCCTTATTCTCTGTCATTTGGTCTTCTATATCACTAATTCTTTCTTCTGCCTCATTGATCCTAGCAGTGAGAGCCTCCATTTTTGATTGCACCTCATTAATAGCTTTTTTGATTTCAACTTGGTTAGATTTTAGTTCTTTAATTTCTCCAGAAAGGGCTTTAATATCTCCAGAGAGGGTTTCTCTAATATCTTCCATGCCTTTTTCGAGCCCGGCTAGAATGTTCAGAATTGTCATTCTGAACTCTTGATCTGACATATTACCCATGTCTGTGTTGATTAGGTCCCTAGCCTTCGGTACTGTCTCTTGTTCTTTTGTTTGTGGTGATTTTTTCCGCCTTGTCATTTTGTCCAGATAAGAGGATATGAAGGAGCAAATAAACTACTAAAAGGGTGGCAAAGACCCCGGAAAAATGCGCTGTAACCAAATCAGAAGAGACCCCAAATTGTGGGGGGGAGAAAGGGGATAAAAACAGCTTCTGAAAAAAAAAGAAAAAAAAAAAAAGAAAGAAAAAAATTTAAAAAATAAAACAAATAAAAAAATATAAAAAAGAAAGAAAAAATATATATATTTAGATGAACTAGTCAAAAAATGTTAAAAAAGAAAAGGGTAAAAGTTTTAAAAAATTTAGCAGAAGAAGAAAAAAGAAAAAAGAAAAAAAATTGAAAAAAGAAAAAAAAATTGAAGTAGCCGCAAGACTAAAGAATCATGGGGAGAAAGCCATGAGTTCCGTGCTTTGCTTTCTCCTCCTCTGGAATTGCTCTCCTGTCTTAGGAATTGAATCTGCTTTCTCCTTGATAGATGAACTTCGTCCTGGCTGGATATTTTGTTGATCTTCTGGGGGAGGGGCCTGTTGTGACTCTCAAGTGTCTTTGCCCGAGGCGGGATTGCACCGCCCTTACCGGCGGCCGGACTAAGTAATCGGCTCGGGTTCGCTTTTGGGGGCTTCTGTTCCCTGAACGCTTTCCGTAGAGTTCTGGAGGATGGGAATGAAAATGGCGGCCTCCCAGTCTCCGGCCCGGAGGAGCCGAGAGCCTGGGGCCCCACTCCTCAGTGCGCCCCCAGAGGACAGCACCCAATCACTCCCGTATCCCCAGCCTCTAGCCGCGCTCCGAGCTCACCCAGCCCGCAACCAGTTCAAGGTAACCCCGAGCTGAGAGTTCAGTCCTCGGCTCTGTCTCTGCAGCCGGCTTCTCCGTTCTAATACCTGCGAGCTCTCCGACACTCCGACACCCCCGATCCTTCTGTGACCCTACGGGGCCTGGGGCCACGCTGGCCCCGCGTGGGCTTCACCCCGGTTTAGCCCCTGGAGCAATGTCCCTCAGTGGAACAGACTTTTAAAAGTCCTGATTTTGTGCTCCGTTCCTCCGCCGCTTGCCGGGAGCCGGCCCCTCCCCCCGCGGTCTATCTTCCCGTCGTTTTAGATTCACTTCTCCGCCAGTCCTACCTTTCAGAAAGTGGTTGATTTTCTGTTTCTAGAGTTGCTGTTCTTCTTCTCTTCGCTCTCCCGTTGGATTTGTAGGTGTTTGCAATGTTTAGATAAGCTATCGAGCTGATCTCCTGCTACCTGATGTAGTCTCAGGCTGCTACTTCTCCGCCATCTTGACTCCTCCCCGTCGCTTTCATTTCTATATGAATTTCAGGATTGGCTTGTCAATTAAAAAATACAGCTTGGATTTTGCTAGAGATCAAATTGAATCTGGATATCATTTGAGGAATACCACCATTTTAAAAATCCACCGAACATGGGGTGTCTTTCCATTATTAGGTCTTCTTTAGTTTTTTTACAACGATGTTGTGGTTTTCAGAATACAAGTCTTGCACTTCTTTTGTTAAAATATATTCCTAAGTATGTAATTGTTTTTGATGCAATGAAAAATGGAATTTTAAAAATTCACTTTGGACTGGTTATTGGTAGTGTATGAAAACACAACTGGTTTCTTATGTTAACTTTGTGTCCTGTAACCTGTTGAACTTGTTTATGAGCATTTGGGGAATGTTGAAGGGAATGGATGATGAATTCTGACAAATCCTTTTCTGTGTTTATCAAGATGATCTTGATTTTCCTCTTTTATCTGTTAATTTGTACACAAACACATGAATGTCTGTATAATATCTATATAACACACAATGTGTGTATATACATTTAAAAGATTTACATATATATATATTCATATACATTTTTCTATTTCTTTTTAGGCAATTTTATTAGATGTATACAAATTTGAATTTCCTTTTTTCCCTTTATTGCTATCTCTAGGGTTAATTTTCTTTCCATTTTCCCCCCTCTTTTAATTTGTTCTACTTTATTTTATTTTTTTTAAAGATTTTATTTGTTTATTTGACTGAGAGAGAGATCACAAGTAGACAGAGAAGCAGGCAGAGAACGAGAGAGGGAGAAGCAGGCTTCCTGCTGAGCAGAGAGGCCAATGTAGGGCTCAATCCCAGGACCCTGAGATCATGACCTGAGCTGAAGGCAGAGGCTTAACCCACTGAGCCACCCAGGTGTTCCGTTCTACTTTTTAAAAAAAAATAATTTTTCCCAATGGTTATCCTAAAATTGATATTGAAATCTGATATAAATCAGTGGTTTTTCTTCTTAGTCAATGTAAGGACCTTCAACGTTTAATTCAACTTATTCTCATCTCAATTTGTTTGCTATAGTTTAGACATGTTTATCTGTAGGTATCTTTTCATAGTTCACATGACATTACTATTTTTGTTTCCTGTAGGTTATTTTAATTTTGATTTATTTGCATATTTTACTTCTCATTGCAATTTCTTTCTTTCTACATTTCTTAGCTTTAATATCCCTTAGAATTTCCTTCAGTCTATGATTGGAGCACTGAAATCTATCAGTTTTTTTCTGAAATGTCTTTTCTCATTTTTATTTTCAGAGGGTGTGTTTTGCTCTGTGGAATTATAGGTGAGCAGTTTTTTGTTTTTGTTTTTCTCCCCAGGGCACTGAGGGAGTCCTGACATTGTGGCCTTGTCTTCTGGTGCCTGCTGGTTCCGTTGCAACCGACTGGCAATCCTGTTGGTGTTCTGAAGGTAATCTCTATTCTCCCGCCGAGTTTAAGGTTTTGTCTTGTCTTTACAGTCGTTCTGGTATGTTGTGTACCTAGATGTGTTTTCCTTTGTATTTATCGTGCTTTGTAATACTTCCTGGTTCTGTTGTTTAAATTCTTTCAGCGATTTGAAAAAATTCTTGGCCTTTCTCCTCAAACATTGCTTTCACACATCCTCCCCGTCTTTTCTCATGGGTTCTAAATTCATGCATATTAGACCCTCCTCCATGCCCTCTTCTTCTCTTATACTGTTAAAAAATGTCGCTTCCTCTATCCAGGTATTTTTTCCCTCCCTCCCCAGCGCACTAATCCTCTTGGTGTCTCACTGCCTATTAAACCCATCTAGTTATTCCTCTTCATTCACTGCACATTTCAGTTCTAGAATTTCCATTTGATTCTTTTAAAATACATCCAGATTCTTTGGTGAAAGTGTCCATCTTATCATCCATTGTCTTGAATATGTTAATCACAGTTATTTTAAATTTTGTCAAATCCAGTATCTCAACTGTCTATAGTTCTCTTTGTACTGTTTGTATTTTTTGGTTGGTTTGCTGTCAAATGATCTTGTCTTTGGATATGTCTGGTGATTTCAAATTAAATGCTGGACACCGTGTTTTAAAAATTGGTGTTTACTTGAAGTTCTGGATGGTTCTACCTCTTTACAGACAGGTTTGCTTTCGTTGAGGCAAGCATTTGAGTTTACTTCTGGTAGGTTTTCCTACTCCAGTCTGGATTGTTGACTGGGGTGGGTTTTCTTCTTTGAAAGGGCTGATCTATGTCTTTCTGGTGCACTCATACTTCTCAAGTGTCCTTGCTGACGTTCTGGGTTGCTTACCTCTCTCTGCCCTGCTGTCCTCTTCATGGGGATGGATAGCAACTTTGGTCCCTCTGATCCTGTTCAAATTACTGGATAGAATCTACTGCTTGGAATCTGTTTGGCTCATCCTGGGGGATGGACGCATGGAAAACTGGGGACATCTTTCCGAACGTCTCTTTCCTCCGGAATGTTGATTCCTAGTTCCTCGCCGTTCAGGAATTCTCTTCAATTCCTTCACATCATTGATTTCCTGCATGTTGTCCAGATTTTCTAGTTATTTTCAGCAGAATTGTTAGTCTAAGAAAAATAGCCCGTCCTCCCTGGAAGTGGAAAATCAGTTCTTACTTGAATATAGTTGAGCATAGTGATCCTTTCCTTTGTGGTTTGTACTTTTCAGTTGTTTGGTTTTATCAGAAAAGTCTTTGCTATCCCTACATCATAAAAGTATTCTCCAATTTTTTTCTCTAAAACGTTGTTTCCAGAAACATTTATGGCTTTTCCTTTCATATTTGTCTTTAGCTTGTCTGAAATTGACTCCTAGTGCAGTGTTGGGAGAGGACTGCCATGACTGGAAACATAAAGTTTCAGGAGGAGAGGGAGCTACAGTCTCTACTTTCTGCTGAGGTCCTTCCAGTCAGGCTGGGAGGATCCCGCTGTCCGGTAATTCTTTTGTTTTAAAAACGATGATGGCCTCTGACGAAGTTGCACTCAGATGAAAACAAAAACCAAAAACCCAAAAACAGCACAAAGCTGACTCTGGGTCGGGGGGTTTCCTCCTGGCTCACGAGACAAGACAATCTACACAATCTACAGAGCGTTTGTCACTCCTGCTGAGACCTGTCTCATTGGAAGGTGTCTTTTGGTCTCTGGCTGGTTTGTCACACTGAACCCAGAGGCGCAGAGGAGCAAGTGGCTCCCCCTGCAGGTGTGCGGGGGAGGGGCCTAGCACTCTGGCAGTGCTGGCCCAAGAGGGGCCTGGGTGGAATAAGGTCAGCCATGGGGATGCAGGAGAGAAAGCTGTTTTCACCCAACCCCCGTGCTGAGAATCAGAAGGTTGTTTGCAGGCGGCTGCGGGAACTGGACCCAGGCTCAGGGAAAGTGGGGGGACTTGCTGAGCAGTGAGGACCCAGGGCCTGAGCACACTGGAGCATTGTCCAGAAGGCCAGGGGTCTTTGCCATGCTGAGAAGGACCCTGGTCTTGGGAAGGGGCCTCCCTGCACCACATTCATTCTCCTGTGACCAGTGTGGCCCTGCGGTTCTGGACCACAGCCAGGGACAGGCTGGGCAGAAGACTGAGCCATTCCAGGTCCCAAGACAGGGCTGACCCAGGCATACTGGGGGGCCTTTTCTCCGGGTCACCCCACAGTGCTGAGAGGCAGAGAGCATCAGCAACTAGCCTAGAACTTTCTCATTAGCTTCCTGAGGGCTATTGGAATCTGACGACTGGACTTCCCACAGCAGGTCATCCCCTTTCCCTTGCATGGGTACGAGGCAGGCTGGCCTTCCTAGCTAACATGTCCATGCTCGACGAAGGATATGACCCAAGCTTGTAGCCAGAATCGGGCTTCTGATTCTTTCTTTCCCCCCTCCCCACCCCCACTGGCCAAAACGGGAGCCCTGTTGTGGGCAAAATGGGGTCTTGGAGAGCAGAGAGTCCAAGTTTGCTGCACAAACCCACCAGCATCAGAGCCGTGACTCACAGATCCTCCCCTGAAAGCCTGGAGCTTGGGGGTGTGAGAAGGAGGCCTCCCTCCTGAAGCCACACAGGTCCCTATTCCTTTGTCCCGTGCTGTCCATGTTCCTGCTCTGCTCTTGGGGAGTCTATGAGGGCATGTGGTGTGGGGCTGCCTGGGCAGGGGTGGGGTGGGAAGGGCAGAAGCTCACTTCCTGATGCTGCCATCCCTTCTTATAATGGGTTGAACAGTATCCCCCAAATGTGCATCCACCCAGAACTTCAGAATGTGACCTTATTTGGAAATGGGGTCTCAGCAGAGCTAATTAGTTCAGTTAGGAGGAGGCAAGGGGTGGGCCCTAATCTGACCACTGACATCTTTACAAGAGAAGACAGAGGCAGACACGCATAGGGAGAGCGCTGTGGGAACACAGGGTGGAGATGGGATGGTGCCCCGACAAGCCAAGGAACACCAGGGACTGTCAGTGGTCACCAGAAGCTGAGAGAGCCTGGAGAGAATTCTCCCTCATGGCCTCAGAGGGAACCAGGCCTGCGGACTCCTGGTCTCAGGCTTCCCGAACCTGAACTGTGCGAAACCTAAGTTTGGTTGCTCTAAGCCCCTCAGCATGTGCTATTCTGTTACGGCTCACACTTACCCACACTGTGTGCCCCAGAAGAGGGTCAGGGCCATTGGCAGCTCACCCGGAACTCCCAAGGTCAGCAGGGGGAGAGTGGCCTTGGGCTGATTAAGGGTCGGTGAGACTGGGATGCTGTTTCAAAGGTGAGAGCCCAGGGCCAGATGCGTTCCGATGTGTGTGGTGAGGCCAGCCTGGTGAGGGCCAGGTCAGGGAGGATCAGGTTGGGAAGGGTCAGGTCAGTGAGGTCAGGTCAGGAGGGTCAGTTCAGGGAGGGCCAGGCCAATGCAGACAGGGCTGACCACAGGCAGGGTTGCCACCTTCTCCGCAGAACACTGGCCGGTTCTCTGCAGAGGGGTCTGCAAATGAGGTCATCCTCAGAAACCTCCAGAGAGAAGAACAGACATTGTTTTGAAATGCTGGGGTCCTTGGGCCTTTGGCAGAGAAGGGAGAGAGAGGAAGGGATCAGGACCTCATCCATGGTAACAGGTGACCCAAGGCCCTTCTGAGATCATTGAGCCGGCCCTTATCTGAGGGGTCGTAATGAAGGGCACCCACAAACAAAAACTACCCAAATACAAGGTCGAAGGCTCCATCAAATATGGTGGTGGTGCCACTGGGTTAGGCTTTGACTTTTCCTGTGACTTCTGGGTATTTTTTATAATAATGACGTGTCTCTTTGAAAATGAGTACGTCCATTTTCTTTTTGAAGGGGTCCTGACGAGAGGGGATGAACGCTGAAGGGTGTAGGTCACCAGTGCCCCAGTTACAGGGGAAGAGGGTGTGCTGGTGGTGCTCATGATGGGCGATGGTTCCACTCCCATGGCGAGACATGCCAGAGCAGCCTTTGGGGAAGACGCAGTTACCTGTTGTCTTGGAGGCCCGTGATTCTTGGTTTCAGGTCAGCAGTTCCCAGAACAGTGCTCAGCTGACTGCAGACCGCATCAGGGCCTTTCATGTGTGCAGATCTGTGCCACGTGCGTGGCGTTGGAAAGGACCATTGGGAGAACCAGGTAAATATTTATTTGTTAATTTATAAAAAATGAACTGTTAATGAACGTACCCCATGTCAGCACAAATCATATACTTTTGATGAAAAATAATTATGTTTTCCAAAAAGAAAAAAAGCAAAGGAAAAACGTGGCTTTAACTTTCTTCTGTTTTGCAGGTCTCGGTACTGCGTGGCTTTGCCCAGAGGACTTTCTGTGTCTGCTTTGGCATCCTGCTCTTGCTGCAGAGCGTCTGGGTGGAGGCCTATGAAGAACTGGTCTCACACAGACGTGTGGTCAGGAAAGAGAAGAGGGTCTTCATCGTGTTTGCGGGTGATGACGGCTCTCTCTCTGGATGCCGCTCCAACGGGACAGTGGAAGTCTTCTGCTGTGGCTCCTGGAGGTCCCCAGCTTCCACCTGTCAAGCAGGTGTCAGGTGGCCTGAGCCCGGGGACTGGCTGGTGAAGGAGCAGGAGTGGAATGAAGGCAGCCCTGCTCTCCCCAACACCCTTTCCCTGCCTGCCTGTGGACCCGTTCCCTGCAGCTCCCAGGGCAGTCTCTGTAGAATCCCGCATCTCCGTAGGTCCTTGTCGAGCACAGCAGTGGTTTCTCGGCTTCACAACAGCCCTACTGGGGCTGTTACTAAACCTTGAGCTGTTGCCAATTCACACATTCTCTTTTCCCTCAGTGGGGGGCCACCCCAGGCCAGGAGTGTGGGGGCTGCACTGAGGGCAGAACAGGCCGACTGGGCTGGAACCTGCAAGGAGAGTGGATGTGTGCATTGGGGTGCTGCCAGGAGCCTCCCTTGTGTGTGGATCTGTTTTCATCCCACTGAATTGTATCTCCTTAGGTCAGCTGGGCCAGCTTCTCCCCCTGCCCCTGGATTCAATCCCTCCCCTGCAGGGTTGCCTGATCCCGGGTTCCACCCTCACCTCAGCAGGGTCCACATCTGTTTTCCATCTGTGACCAGGGCAAGTGATTTAAGTGGTTCCTGCCATTGTGGTTTCTGCGAGGTCCCCTCACTTGGCTTACTGTTAGGAGGCACACTTTTCCCCAAGTGTCTTGAGGGCAGGTGGGAGTGAGCACCTTGACTGCCCATGCCAACCTCTGGGGAAGGCCTGGCTGCCTCCCTGTGGCTGGAGGGCCTGAGGACGAGCCAGGAGAACCAGCCCCACACACTCCGAGCATGCCTCTTGATGGAAAGGAACCCAGTTTACCGTCTCTCACCCTGGTGTCCTTCTACGACAATTTTTTTTTGGCAGACACCAGGAGAACAAAACATGACTTCTGAAAGTGCTCCATGGCCTGAGAGAACCTGGTCAAATCTGTGTGTCTGTGCTCTCAACTGGTCTGTGGCCCACCCTTGTCACCCTGGACCACAGTGACCAAGAAGTAACTCGTCACTTCCAACCGCCTCAGGCTTATGACTTGAACCAGTAATGAATGGAAGTTCCAGTAATTAGAACTACACCAGAGCAGGAGGTAAGGATATGCATGAAGCTTCAGAAAAGCAGGCTATTGTCTCCTCTAGGAGAACAAAGATTGGTCTTATCTGGAACCGGTCCATGAGATGCTGCGCTCTGATGGAGCAAGGACACTGGAACTAGTCCATGAGATGCTGCGCTTTGATGGAACAAGGACGATGGAACGGGTCCATGGGGTGCGGCGTTCTGATGGAAGGAGGACGATGGAACTGGTCCATGAGATGCTGCACTCTGATGGAACAAGGACGATGGAACCAGCCCATGGGATGTTGCAGTCTAATGGAACAAAGACAATGGAACGGGTCCATGGAATGCTGTGTTCTGATGGAAGTAGGACAATGGAACTGGTCCATGGGATGCCGCAGTCTGATGGAACAAGGACGATGGAACCTGTCCATGGGATGCTGCACTCTGATGGAATGAGGACGATGGAATCGGCCCATGGGATGCCGCGGTCTGATTGAACGAGGACGATGGAACTGGTCCATGGGATGCTGTGCTCTGATGGAACAAGGATGATCGAACTGATCCATGGGATGCCACGGTCTGATGGAACAAGGATGATGGAACCTGTCCATGGGATGCCACAGTCTGATGGAATGAGGACGATGGAACCGGCCCATGGGATGCCGTGGTCTGATTGAGCGAGGACGATGGAACTGGTCCATGGGATGCTGTGCTCTGATGGAATGAGGATGATGGAACTGATCCATGGGATGCCATGGTCTGATGGAACAAGGATGATGGAACTGATCCATGGGATGCCATGGTCTGATGGAACAAGGACGATGGAACCTGTCCATGGGATGCTGCAGTCTGAGTGAATGAGGGCAATGGAACTGGCCCATGGAATGTTGCGTTCTGATGGAAAAAGGGCGATGGAACTGGTCCATGGGATACCACAGTCTGATGGAAGAAGGACGATGGAACCTGTCCATGGGATGCTGCGGTCTGAAGGAACAAGGATGATGGAACTGGTCCATGGGATGCCATGGTCTGATGGAATGAGGACGATGGAAACTTTTCATAGGATGCCCCAGTCTGATGGAACAATGGCGATGGAACTGGCCCAGATGCTGCGGTCTGATGGAACGAGGATGATGGAACCGGCCCATGGGATGCTGTGCTCTGATGGAATGAGGACAATGGAACTGGCCCATGGGATGCCGTGCTCCGGTGGAATGAGGACGATGGAACCGGTCCATGGGATGCCGTGCTCCAGTGGAACGAGGACGATGGAACTGGTCCATAGGATGCCACAGTCTGATGGAACAAGGATGATGGAACTGGTCCACGGGATGCTGTGCTCTGATGAAGGACGACAGAACCTGTCCATGGGATGCCGCAGTCTGATGGAATGAGGATGATGGAACCAGCCCATGGGATGCCGCAGTCTGACGGAACAAGGATGATGGAACTGGTCCACGGGATGCTGTGCTCTGATGAAGGACGATAGAACCAGTCCATGGGATGCCACGGTCTGATGGAATGAGGATGATGGAACTGGCCCATGGGATGCTGCAGTCTGATGGAACAAGGATGATGGAACCGGCCCATGGAAGGCCATAGTCTGATGGAATGAGGATGATGGAACCTGTCTGTCCATGGGATGCTGTGCTCTGATGGAACGAGGACGATGGAACTGGTCCATGGGATGCTGTGGTCTGATGGAATAAGGACGATAGAACCTGTCTGTCCATGGGATGTTGCAGTCTGATGCAACAAGGACAATGGAACCGGCCCATGGGATGCCGCAGTCTGATGGAACGAGGACGATGGAACCGGCCCATGGGATGCTGTGGTCTGATGGAACAAGGGTGATGGAAGCAGCCCATGGGATGTCATGGTCTGATGGAATGAGGATGATGGAACAGGTCCATGGAATGCTGTAGTCTGATGGAAGGAGGATAAATTGGGTCCATGGGAGGCAGCACTCTGGGCCCAGCCAGGGACCATATCAGCGCCCTCTGTAAAGGTAAATGGGCACCAAGTGCCTCTTGACATATTCGGAGCCAGGCCTCTAGGAAGGCTGCGGAGGGGGCTATGGCCAGGCCTGGGCCTAACTCCCCAGGAAGGGTCCCCTTGCTGGCTCAGCTTGGGCTCTTATTTAATAAAAGTGGTGTAAGCACATGGAAGGAAAGGGAGAAAGAAGGAAGGAAGGTTGGAAGGAGGGAAGGAGGGAAGGAAGGAGGAAGGAAAGAGGAAAGGAAGGAAGGAAGGAAAGAGAGAAGGAAGGAAGGGACTAAAAGCAGGAACAATGCATGTGGACCCCCAAAGCGCCCCCCTCAGCCCACAGCTTCAGTCTAGCCCCACAGAGCTAATCGCTACCGCCCGATCCATGTGTCTTTCAGAGGGATGTGGGTTGTCAGCAGGCACACTGCTGTGGTACTGTGCTGCTCTATGTCTAGACTTCTAGAGGTTTTCAAAATCTGTCGTATGGGGTCTTACTGTCTTACACACTCTGTGCCAGGCAGGTCTTGCATGCTCACACTTGCTGGTCTGAGATCTGCACGTAATGGGTCATCATTTATAAACCAGATCCTCTGGAGAACATTTCCAGGACAACATTGGCCTCAGAAAAACACTGCTTAAATGCAGGAAATGCCAACCCCTCAGACTTCTTCTGCCTGAAAGGCTTTGGTGGCTGTGTTTCTGGGTCAAAGGGCACGTGCACTGGCAATTTTGGGTGGCGGCCAAGCCATTAGGATGTGGCCACACCCACAGACCCGTGCATGGCATGCATGAGGGGCCGTTCTCAGGGCCTCGGGCTGGCATCGCCCAGCTGGCCCCGTGCCAGGAGCGTCGAGTGGTGCATTGCCACCAGACTCAAGTCTCTAATTCTGTGTGAATCTGAACGTTCTTTTTCCTATTTACTGTCTCCGGGCTGAGTTTTAATTCTCGTTTTTTTTTTTTCCTGGGCTGAGAAAGCCTCCCTATGGGGCAGGACAATTTCATCAAGTTAATTACAGTGCCCAGCGACACAGCTTTCTGGGGTGAAGGCCTGAGGGGCCCGTTTGTGGCAGGACCCCTGAGTCCCCCAGGTGAGCTCCTCATGAACTTCCCTGGGTGAGGCCTCAGCAGTTTATCTAGAATGAAATTGCTCAGGGTCAAGGGCCAGCATCTGGGCCTTCTGCTCTGACAGCACAGCTGTGTCCCCTCCTGTGGGAAACAGAGTCCCTCCTTGGTGCCCCATGGGCCTTGCCTTACAGGCTCTACCTCACCCCAAGGGTGAGCAGGAGATGCCTCCCAGCATCTACGGGGTGCTGCGTGTGAAGGGTCAGGGCCCAGTCACTGAGGCTGGGGGCCACTCAGACCCCCAGAATACACAGTACTGGGTCACTGCGGCTCCTGGGTGGGTGGTTCCCACCTCTGTCCCTGGCCCTGGCTTTTCCCTCTGTGCAGACTCAGACCGCACGTGTCTTGCCCTTCTCTTGACCTCTTTGACTGCCGCCCTGCGTTGCCCTCTGCCTGCCCTGTCCTGTCAGCAGCTCCTGCTCTTTGACGGGTATGAGTCGCCGATGGTGTCCCTCCTGGAGCCGGGCTGTGCAGGAGGTCTGGCTGTCTCCTGTCCTGTCCTCTGCAGCAACCTGGGGCACAGAGTGGGCCCAGCTTGGGCTGGGCCAGGGTGAGGCCCACAGTGCGGCAGAAGGAACAGAGGGATCTGCCACGTGGGGTCTACACTCTGGTTTGGGGGCAGCGGGCTCGTGACTGGATGGGAGGGTTGTTACCCAGGACCTCTTGGGCACTGGGAGCTACCGCGGGGCGCGGGCTGAACACTGAGAGTGCGTGACCCCATTTAAAGGTGGCAAAACCGCCAGGAGGAAGGACACGGCAGCCTGGTCTATGGAGGAGGAAACTGGGGCCACAGAGGTGAAGTCCCAGGGAGCCCCCACTTCTGGCCCTGAGGAGTTCCCCCACTTCCAGCCCCAGGGCATCACCCACTTCCTGCCCCGGGGAGTCCCCAGAGCCCGCAGGCCGATTTCAGCAGAAGCCAGGTGCTTTCCCTGTGGCCAAGGTGGCCTCTCTTTGGAATCACGGAGGGGGTTCTCTGGGGCTGGACCTCCCCCCAGAGGGAGGGGTGAGGGTGGGAGGCAGGAGACAGGCAGACAGTGCCCCCTGCTCAGTGTTGAGCCCCTGGGCTCTATCCTCTGGACAGGGCACAGGGATGGTTCTAGAAGGCCTGTGGATGGAGGGGGTGCCCCAGCAGTGGGCCCACGCCCAGACCTGTAGGGGGATGTGGCCTCTACAGCAGCCTACACCCCCCAACACAGGAACCTGCCCCCCCTCCACTGGAGGGCAGCCCTTCTCCCATTCATGAATTTGCATCAGGAGCCTGCTCTTCCCAGCCCTTCCCCTTGGGCCACCCCTCCCCAGAAATGGCACTTATCTCTGATGCTGAATAGGTTGCTATTGTGGGCAGGGCTGCAGAATTTTAATGACTTGAAAAATATAGTTAATTATGTAAAAAGACATCTTCTGCACATTTTCATGCAAATGAGACAAATTAATTGGCGCTGTAGTTGTGAGAAGGCCCTGGTCCCAGGAGGGGTGGAACAGGGGTCCTTGATGTTTCTGAAGTGGGTGCTTGCCAGAGGGCAAGGTAAAGAGAAGCAGAGAAGGGTAATTCTGACCCATCCAATTAATCCCACCCCCCAGGCGTGCAGGCTGTAACCCAAACCGTGAGAACGGGCTGCCTGTGGGTTTTCGCAGCTGCCGCCAGGCTCACTGAGAAGCCGGGGGACCTTAAGGGTGCTGCAAACATGGCCTGAGGGGTCACCAGGGCCCCGGGGAGGGGATCAACTCCTCCCTCACCCCACTGGTCCTCAGCCAAATTCTAGAAAGTGGCCCTAAGGGTTGGGGACAGCCTCACCACTGTGGGGAGATGGGCAGTGTCCACAACGGCTCCAGGTTGGTCAGAACTTTCTGAGTCGAAAAAAATCTGCCACTTCGCAGGACTGGAATACATGCTTCTCCAGAGAAGAGACTCGAATGGCCCAGGGCACGTGAGACGTGCATGACAAGACGCTTGGTGTTGCTAATCATCGGGGAGGTGCCAGCCTCATGCCCTCGAGGCTGGAATCAAGCAAACAGGCCAGCAGGGGCTGGCGGGCACGTGGGGAGGCTGTAGGTGTCCTGCGGGAAAGCCTGTAGAAAGCAGGTCTGTAGCTCTCCAAAGGGAAAGTGTGGCCTCAGCGTGTGGCCCAGCGATTCTACCAGGGGTGTCTGCCCACAAGAATCGAAAGCAGGTATTTGCCCGCCCAAACCACAGCAGCATCACTTACAATGGCCCGCCGGTGGAGGCTGCTCGGTGTCCATGGGTGGGTGAAGGGATAAAGAAGACCTGGTCCGTCCACATGGTGGGAGACGTGGCCTGTCCACCCAATGGGAGATGTGGTCTGTCCATGCAGAGGGAGACATGGTCTGTCCACATGGTGGAGATGTGGTCCTTCCATGTGGTGGGAGACGTGGTCCTTCCATGCAGTGGGAGACTTGGTCAGTCCACATAGTGGGAGATGTGGCCTGTCCACCCAATGGGAGACAGTCCATCCACATGGCAGGAGACATGGTTCATCCACACAGTGGGAGATGACCCAGCCATAATGACTCAGGAAATTCTGCACCTGCCATAGCACGGATGGACCTGGAGGACGTCATAATCAGTGACTAAGCCAGACACAGAAGTATAGAGATTATATGATTGCATTCATACGAGGTCCCTAGAGTAGCCAAATTCGTAGACACAGAGAAAAATTAGAAAGTCCCAGGGACCAGAGGTGGAGAGCTGGAGTTGGATGGGCATACAGTTTCTGCTGAGGACGATGGGAAGGTTTGAGGTGTAGACAGTGGTGACGGTGGCATGACAGGGCAAAGTATTTCATGCCACTGGTGTGGACACTCAGGACTGCGATCATGATTTTTAAAAATATCTGCCTCTTGGTCAGCACTGGCAGAGACCACACATCCTGGCCCGGGCCCTTCCGTGCCTGTGAGGGGTGAACTTCTCGTCTGACGTCCCCATGGATGGTGTCTGGGTTGTCTCGGGGCTTCTGTCTGGGGCAGCTGGGCATCAGCCGCCAGGAGCAGCACTGACTGCAGGGGGGTCAAAGACCTTTCTCCTGGCTCTGCTTCAGAAGCCACCAAGGGTCCCTTAACCGCATTCCCAGGCCTGAAACAAACCTGATCTGCCCCTATTGGCTCATCTTTCTGAGGCCCCCGTGGCTCCCCCAGATGAGCTGGGGGAACCTGGGCCCCCGGAGGCCTCGGTTCTCCCTGGGAAACGCCGTGGGAGAGCCGCCAACAATGGGCTTCTATCTCCCGGGAGAAACTCGACCCGAGGCTCCGCCATCCACCAGCGCCACATTCTTACGGGGCCTGGCGGCTCAGCAAGCTGCGCTTGGAAGGAAACCTGACCTTCCCTCGGCTGTCGTCCTGAGTCTCCCTGGCTTTATAAACGAGAACAGGCCAACAACACCCACCCCTTCAAGGCCTGACAGACAGCATGTCTCCCTAGATCTTTTCAGAGAGTGTCCAGAAGCCTCTGGGGGGTGGTGGTGGAGCCCTGAGGATCTGTGTGGTGGTTTGCCTGGGGCAAGCCACACCTGCTGTGGTCTCGGGTTTCCAGCCAGAGCTCTGGAGACGTGTTCCTGAGCAGCAGGCCTCACTGCCACCCAAACTCACAGACCTGAGCCCTGGACAAAAGCCACAGCTGGCACTATGGCAACCAATGTGGATGGACGCAAAGAAACCCGTTTCATTTCCCAGAGCCCCTGCCCTGTGTACCCCACCCTGTGTGAAGGGCGCTTCCCTAGCTAAGACCCAAGCCGCTGGACACAGGGCCTTCCCTGAGGGGATGGCAGCTGCACCCCAGGACTGTCCTCTGTGCCCAGATCCTGGCACCCAGCACCAGGCCCTGCAGCCAGGTCCCTGGACTACCACATGGACCAGGGCCCCCTGGGCATGGGCATCTGTGACTTGGCCTGTCCCAGCCCCTTCTGGTGTCCTTGGCTGGGGTCCCTACTATGCTGGGCAGCTCCTAGGGGTGCTGAGAGACAAATGGAGCCCCGCCCCAGCCTCAGCTGACTGTGGGCCCTGCAACCCTGGAGACCCGTGTTGTCCGTCTGCTGGCACAGCCTACCCAAGAGCCTGATGGACAGACTGTGGGGAAGGGGCACCTGCTGCTCTCCCTTCCTTTCAAAGACCCCAGACGCATACCCAGACCGGCTGGGGGCCACCTGAGCTCTGCAGGCCAAAGGGCTGCCAGGGCCAGAGCCGCCCACCTGGACCGAGGGTCCCCAGCGACAGGACTGCTCGGCCCACATGGAGGGGTTTGCAAGTCTAGACAGTCAATAGCTATAACCGCACCAGTTTTCCTTTTGGCTGATGCTCCCGGGTGTGAAATCACCAGATCCGCAGGTAGACCGTAATAAGGGACTTTTACACATATAGAAGATGCTGGAAAGAAGTGCTGTTTTCGCAGCCCACGGTGCGTGGAAACCCAAGGATATCATCAGCTTGCTTAGTGAGGACAAGGAGTGGGGGCACGGTGAGTTGCCAACGCCCGTCTCTCCCCGAGATGCTCATTGGCCTCTCACCCTTTCTCTTCTGTTGATGGTGGCCACAGGTCCAAGGGCATTTGAATTTTGACCAATGTACAAAATATCATTCCTTGCTAAAGGTTGGATCATTCCTGTTAAAGCAATTCTCACCAACAACGATTACCTTCTGTGTGTTAATTAAAGGATTTCTGGAGGTAGCTTGGGTTTTGTCTCAAGCTTATGGGAAGTGGGCTTGCCATGGAGCTGGAGCCCTGGTCTCTGCACTCCTGCCCCCTCTCAAGGCCCCCCTGCCCCCTTAGTCCCTGTGGTTCTTCCTGGAGTACCTTGACCTGTAGGGGGAGGTGGGACGGCCCCTCCTTAGACAGACCCATAGCTCAGGGGGGAGGTCGCGGGTCTGTGTTCTGCACCCATCTGGGACCCTCCAGAACCTCTGCTGTGTCTGTCCATCTTGGTGACACAGCCTAGCGTCTGGGAGGCACCCTGGGAAAGGGAGAGGACAGGGGAGAGCTGACTGAGAAACACATCTGGAGGGGTGTTGGGATGTCCTGCCCACTCCCATGCAGGGGAGGAGTGGCCTCTGGAAACTCCTTGTGCTGCTCAGGCTGGGCCCCCTCTTCCAGGAAGGCCCCTGGGTTGCCCTGGGCACCTGTCCCAGCCCAGGTCTCCCCTAGAGGATAGTAGTGGAGGCATGGGAATGCCGGGTCGGGGGTCCCTGCAGAGCAGGATCCCCCACCCTGACTGTGTGGCTCGGTGGAAGTGAGAAGGCCAGTGAGTGAGCAGCTGTGTTGATGGGACCCACTGACTCACAGGGTGCTGCCTTCCCCGCAGGCCCCTGTGAGAGCCCGAGTCTGCACCGGAGAGGGCCATGTTGTCTGGCAGGTGAGAGACTTTCCAGAACGTGCCAAGGGCTCGCACGGGGATGAGCAAAACCAACTGAAATGAGGGGAAAGGAAAGTGGGGTGCAGATGTGGGGTGTGGACTTGTGTGGTGTTAAGGGGGAGTGTCTCCCGCCCTGAGTCTCAGGACCCAGGACGACGATACAAGTCTTGGAGGAGGGTCAGCCCCTGAGCCCCCTACTAGCAGCCTTTGGCCTGGAGGGCCTGACGTGCTCACCCACCCAGGGCCACAGTGGGGCCCATACATAGGGAGACCGCCCCATGAAACAGCGAGAGAGGGTGCTCGGGAGGAGCGCACGGCTGCTCTGAGCCCCAGTCTCGGACACAGGCCCTATAGGGTGTGCATTCAGGAGGCTGTGGAAGGACCTAATCACTGCCCCAGGGGCTGGGATGGGGGAAGGGGGGGGGGCGATCCACCATCCAGGTCAGAAGCAGAGGCTCAGAGCCAAGCCCAAGGCACGGCCGCCCGCTAAGAGGGGCATGTGTCCACAGCAATGCCAGGGCCTTGCAGGAGGGCGCGGATGAAACCTAAGGCGACCCCTGGGCTCCCTCCGGGGCCCTCTTGCCCCGCAGGGGCCCTCCTCCCCCGTGGAGGCTCCGTAAGTGGCCGCTTCTTTGCTTCTTCTCTGTGGAGCATCTACATACATGTTGGGGCGCGATCTCCCGAGTGTAACCTCAGTTTTCATCAGCTGCCATACGATGCATTTATGTGGGTGCTCTCCACACCACAGTGTCACAGGGAATGGACTCATTCATTCGTATTGGTCCCCACGGGGCTGTGGCACCCAGGTGCCCTGACATCCTGCTGTGGGTCCCTGTTCTTGCTCCTGGGGAGCAACCTGTGCTATGAGCTCTGCCCAGCTGCCAGCCCCTCGGGGTGTCTTGGCTGTGTTCCCCCACATGTCGTGTACACAGCCCGCGGTGCTGCGGGAGCACAGATGTCCGGGTGGATTGATGTGTCGGTGATGGGCTTGCCTGGAAGCTGCCGCTGGTGTGTCCCGGGCTGCACACTCTGCTCGGGGGATCCCGTGAGCACTGACCTTGGCCTGGGCTCTGGCCCAGCCCATGGCCCAGCACGGCTGCTCTGGCCGCTTCTCCTGGCGCCCATGAAGTCTGGCCTCTTTCCGGATGTTTCTGAGCCTTGGCCTTTCTCCCCTCTGTGAGCTGTAGCCTCATGGTCTTTGCTACTTTCTTTTCAGCAATTTGTCTTTTTCTCTGTGACTTGAGGGAGCTTGCGTCCTCCGGGGGCGGATCTTCCGCAATTGGCCTATAGGTGCAATCGTCTCTCCACCTGCCGCCTGAGGAAATGTTCCTTTTTCCTCTGAAATACTCACTTGCAGGGATTTCTCGTCCCCCGGAGCCTGCTCATCTTTACAGGGGAAGAGTGGGACGCCTCCTCCCAAGGTCACAGGCCATACTCCCCTCTGATCCCCACTCACCTCACGGCCTAGAGAAGACAGGCCCCCACCCCTTACCAGCCCGAGTCCATGGGGCTCTCCTCTGGTTCTGCACACGCTGACCCCCCTTAGCCGGCGTCATCCTCCCGGGCTGCCTGCTCCTTCTGGGACCCCTGGGACAGAGGGCTCTGAGCTCAGTCCACCCTGCGAGCCCACCCAGTGCTGGAGCCGCTCCCGGCCTCATCAGGATCGGAACGCAGGCCTCCCAGCTCCCCTGCAGGATGCTTGCCACCAAACTGCTCACAGAACTGAAATGAAATTCTCTGGAAGATTGAAAACACCGGAGGCCCATGCCAAGGTGATCCATCACCCAGACTAGGCCACCGGCTGGTGGAAAGAAGGGCGTTCAAGCATGCGGCACGCAGCCATGGGCCAGTCCACGTGTGACCCAGCTGTTCGGGGAGAAGCGGTGAGGATCCCGGTGCTGGAAAGGGACACTGCGGTTCACGCTCCACACCCGGCCCACGGGGATCTCGCCTGTGTTCCTGGACTCGGGAGCAGGTTGGTCCTGCCCAGCTGGGCCGGTGGCTGTGTCAGGGTCTGTTTGCCTCCACGGAAGAGCTTGCTTGCCCCTCGGATAATCCGTGGTCTGCTTTTGTTTTCAAGGAATGATGGAGGATTCTAGAGTCGTCTGTATGGAAGGCGACCAGCTAGACGATCTCACGCATGAGCAGGCCACGGGAGGGTCACCACAGGCGGGCTAAGCAGCATCTCCCCACCCCCCAACCCCGTCGTGCTGTTGTGGTGACCCTCCCTCCCTGTATCTCTCTTTTTCCTTTTTTGGGGTGGTGACACTGCGGATATGCCATCTCAGCAAATCTCAAGTTCGTGTTTTGGGCCGTGGTCATGCTACTGTGCGTTGGATCCCCTTCCTCGTGGGTGGCTGTGGCTCCAGGCCCTGTGGCCGGCAGCTCCTGCAGCCCTTCCCGTGCTCTGCCTGCACTTATGAGTTTGACGGTCTCAGATTCCGCATGCGGGCAAGTTCACGCCGCGTGTGCCTTTCGTGTCTGGCTTCTGTCCCTCAGCATGTGTCCTCCAGCCCCGCCCACAGCATGGAGAGGGCAGGATTTCCTTCTCTCATGGCTGGATGACACCACCCTGTTCCTACAGGCCTTGCCTTCTTTCCCCGTCCACGCACCCCTGCACACCTCACGGCAGCTCTGCTCACAGGAGCCAAGCTGCCCCGAAGGCTGCAGTGTCCTGGGCCCACGCTGACTCCTCACCTGTGCCTTCCTCCAGACCCCATCCCTGCCTCCCTTCGACTTCTGCGTCTTGGCGTGTGCTGTCTCTCCCCAGGCGTCAGAGTGCAGGGCGCTGGACACGGAGGGCTACTCTGGTGGCGGCCACTTCTGGATCAGGCCAGGCAGTGTGGGCTGGGCAGGGGCAGAATGGAGAGGCTGTGGCTGGGCCAGGCCCGGGCCCAGAGCTGGAGGTGGTAGGTGAGGGCTAGAATGTTCAAAAAGGATGTCACGGACGTGGGTGAATTCCCTCTCCAATCCAGCAATGTCTGGCTCTTGTGTCAATGCGAGCAAAGGGCTCTTTTCAGAACAAATGCATCCCCGAAGTTGACGGGCAGGGACCCTCTAGGGCTGACTAGAGATGCCCAGAAAGCTCCCCTTGCCAATGTTCCCGATTGCATTTGCTCACACTGGATTTTCTCCATCCCAACAGCAAGGCAAGGGGGTTCCTTATCATTGTACCCTAGTCAAGCCCCAATTGTATCTCAGGGAGCTTTTCAATAATGACGCTCCGCTTGCCTGCCCGCCTCCATAAACAGGCCAACAGGAGCCCCGAAGAGGAAAGTCTTGCCCACAGGCCTGGAGGCACAGAGCTGGCACAGGCCGCAGGGACGCAGCAGGCCGGGCATTTTCCATCCCCCCTCTCCCAATCCTGTGGCACACACATGCCCACATGCAAGCCGGAAGCCACATTCTCAGGTCTGAGGAAAACGGGCCAAGAGTCACGTCTTTGCTGTGACTTTGCCGGCTGCCAGATCCTTTGGGAGCTCAGTTCAAGCTATTTCCTATCTCCCTTCCCTCCCCACGTGCACCCACACTGCTCAACAGCTCCCCACCGCAGGTCCCCAGATCCTCGAGGATGGGGTGCCTCAGGTCCCCGCCTCTGCGGGGGCAGCTCTGTCCTGTGGTTGAATGAAATGCTAGGGACACAGGGCTGCTCAAGCCACAGACAAATGCTGTTATCTGGGTTTGCTGTTATAAATTCAAAAGGGTGAACCTACCCTCTTTTCAAAGGGGAGCTCTGTAGAGTCTTGCCATGGTTTTAGTGTCACTCAGTTGTTTTGAAATTGCTGGTAGGCTTTGACTACACTTTCCCGAAGCAGATCACACCTACGGGGGAGCTCACGAAACGCAAGCATTCAACACACTGTAAGTTGACGAGGCGGGCACGTCTGTGTGAGCAGCCCCCAAGCCAAGATACAGAACCTTTCCCGTCATCTGGCAGGCTCCCTCCCACCTCCTGAAGGTAACCCCCTTCCCAGAGAGGAGTCCCACATACTTTAAAACTTCTCATAAATGGAATAACACGTGTACCATTTTGGGTGGGACTTCCGTCGTGTGAGACCGTGTGTGTGTGAATCCTGCTTGGGTGTGGCTGGTGGTTGTGACTTTTCGTTGCTGAACAACCGTGCATGTAGGAGCAGACGGAGTCAGGCACCTGCTATCCACGGGCACGTGAACGCTGAACAGTTTGGGGTCACCGAGATTGGTGTTCCTGCTCCCCGGGCTGACCCGCCTCTCGGCGCACATACACACACATGTGCAGCCAATGTCCAGGTACATGAGTGCAGAGTCAGAATGTGCAAACGTTCAGCTTTACGTGGATGCTGCCGCGCTGTTTTCTAAAGCAGCTGGAACAGTTTTGCTCCCATCAGCTCCGCACAGAGACCATGGTTGCTCACCATCCCCATGTGGGTCCGTCCACTTGTCTGAGCCTCTCTACGGGGCTTGCGGCGAGCAGAAGCTGGGCACTTGTGTGCAGATACCACCCGTGTGGGGTGCCAGGTGGGTCCGGCGAGCGTCACTGGGGCTCAGAGCCATGTCTGCAAGCCCTGTGCACACATTGCTACTCGCTCGTCCCCCTCTTCCCGACGGAAGGTTCTTGTTCTCTTCGGGACGCGACGCCTCGGTCCCGTGTACATTTTGTGAGCCCTTCCTCCTCTCTGCACATGGGCTTTTGCTCTTCCTGGTGTCTTGTGATGAAACCAAATGCGATGTTTGGAAGGAGCCAGGACAGCGGAATCGATGGGAAGGAAGTGGGGGTTCTGCAGCCAGAGGCAGCCCTGGGCCCCAAGGACCAGCTCCCCGGCTTGGGGTCCCACCATCTCTGGGCCACGTGAAGATGAGTCAGACTGGTGGGAGCAGGACCGAGCAGAACCTACCCTGGGCAGGTCCTCTGGGGTGGGAGGAGCTGCTGGGCAGCCCCGGGGAGGGGAAGTGAACAGGTAGGGCTCCAAGAGAGGAGTGTGCGTCACAGTGCCGGCCTCCCTGTCACGGGCCGTGGCCTTGGGTGAGTGGCCCTTCTCTGGACTGCAGTCTCCCTCCCTGCCCAGCCAAGGTGTTGACTACACTTAGTAGAAGTGTGGCTGAGTGGCTTCAGGACTCCTGGTCCGACCGTGACCCTCCTCCTCTAGCATCTCTCTGGCCGGTGACAGTGTGGCTTGGGGACCCCAGCCTCCCTGAGGTTGATTTCAGCTCTACCTCTTGCTGGCCCTGCAGGCCCCTGACCCCTCCTCACTTCGTTTTCTGAGCTGTAGCACGTAAGTGACAAGGGTCCAGCCCAGGGCTATCAGTGTTCATCCTGGCAGTCAGGGGTCGTCTCCTCAGGGTTTAGGAACCACTGTGCTGGGGTCGACACCCAGCCTCTCAGTGTCTGCTGTGTGTCCTTGGGGAGGTCACTCAGCCTCTCTGGACCCCAGCCCCTCACCTGTAAAAGGCTAGAAAAAGTCACACAATCATGAGCAAGGCAGTCTGCACAGCCCCAGTGCCCATGACCCCAACAGCAGGGATAGGAGCCTCATTCTCAACCCAGACTTCCCAGTGAGGCTGTCGAGCTCGGTGCTGATTGTAATGATCAGCTTGTAACTTTAGTGAAATATTTTAGGAAATAACAGAAAACACAGAGGATGTTTGTGGAAGGGGTGTGACATCCTGGGACCTGTGCCCCACCTGTATCCACACTGAATGAGGGATCGTATGGCTCAGTCTTCAGATCTGGGTGGTGTAGGACCAAGAGTGGTTGTGTGCTCAGAGGTACACGGCTCTAGGAGATGGGGCTGGAGTGAGCCACAGGATAGGGCTTGTGGGCGCGGTCTGGTTGGCCAAGGGCAGATCCGGGATGTGTCCAGGTGACACTGGGGTCCATGGCTGTGGGGACAGGACCAGCTGTGGCTGGGGTGACCAGGGGCAGAGCTGGAGCATGTCCAGGTGTGATGGGGTGACACGGGGTGTGTCAAGGAGTGACAGGGTGAGCAGCCCCAGGCAGAGCAGCCCCTTCTCCAGGGTCTCCAGATTCCAGGCCTGGCTGTCCTTTGGGGTTCACAGTACGGCCCATTCCTCTGGGAGGACATCCTGTATTCTCAGAGCCATACAACAGCTTCTCAGTCTTTGCCAGTGTCCTGGTCACTCTCTTTTCCATTGTGCCACCAGTGGGGCCTTGGTTCGTACCATCTGGTATCCTGCATGGAGCCCGGGACCCTTCCCGTGCAGCACTGTCTTCTCCTGGCCCCTGAAGGGTGAGTCAGCAATGCTCCTCCTCCTGGGCCTTCAGAAGTCACCTGGGCCTGGCCCTGCAGCAAGCATCTCTGTGGTTGGCCTAGGGGTGAGCCTGGGTGCTGGTTAGAAGTGCCCAGGACAGGGGATGGGAAACTGCACCCCCTACTCTTGGGCAGAGGTGCAAGGAGCTGGGCGGGGGAGGTCAGAGCTGGGAAAGCACCTGGTAGACCGGAGTTTCCTCGGAGTTGGTTTGGTGTCAAGGTCCCTTTTCTCTTTGCACATGGTGAGATCCAGCCACATCCCAACCGTGCTCAGGGAAGGGGACAGGGCTGTAGATCAGGGTGGAGGCCAGCACAGCCAGGACCATGGCCAGCCTCCCAGGGTCAGAGCCAGAGCTGCTGGGAAGACGCCTTCTGGTAGGTGCCCTACCAGCAGCCTGTGCCTCACTGTTTTGTCTAGTTATCTTAGGTCAGTTACTGTTTCAAAAGCCCGACTAAATAGTAGAGATGTTGGGGGTAATGTTGCTTTATTCCTGACTTTGCAAAACTAAAACTTCGTAGCTGTCATTACACACCAGCCTCACAGCTGAGCTTGGTGCAGACATCAGTTTACCCCAGTCTGTCAAGTGCAGATCAATGCTTTGTCTAAGGACTTAAAAGCCAAGACTGATTCATTAAACTCCGTCATAGGTCTTTCAAGACACAAAGTTGTAAACCTCATGCTTGCCTCAAATATTCAGCATTCTATAGTCAACAAACATGTTTTTTTTTTTAAAGATTTATTTATTTGACAGAGAGAGATCACGAGTAAGCAGAGAGGCAGGCAGAGAGAGAGGAGGAAGCAGGCTCCCCGCTGAGCAGAGAGCCCAATGTGGGGCTCGATCCCAGGACCCTGAGATCATGACCTGAGCCGAAGGCAGAGGCTTAACCCACTGAGCCACCCAGGTGCCCCTCAACAAACATGTTGAATAAAAGATTAACAGTTAGGAATGGATTTGACTATAATTAACAGAATAAAGAATGGTGACTTATTTCAAAAAAGGGGCGTATTTGTCTTGTGAAAATAAGACCAAAGATAAATATTTTAAATATATAATATATAGTATGATACATAATAAGATTATGTAATCTTATTAAATTATTAATGTAAAATTTAGGTATGTTTAAATATAAATATAAAAATAAGATAGAGGGGGCCACGCATGGTTGACTCAGCAGTATCATCAAGGACTCTGGTTGTTTCTGTCCTATTTCTTCACTAGATTTACCACGTGGCATTTATCCTCATTATTACATTATAGTTGCTGTACCTCCAGGCATCACCTCTGAGTTCCAGGAAGGGAGAAGAAGAAGAAGAAGAGGACAAAAGGGGTGTATTTTTTCCTATTATCAGGAAAATAAAAGTTTCATCCAGAAGGGTTTCTGCTTATGTCCCATTAGCAGGAAAATGTCAAATGGCTCCTTCCCAGAAAGAGGTGCCCATGGTCATCCAGGCCATGCCCACAAGCCCTATCCTGTGGCTCACTCCAGCCCCATCTCCTAGAACCACCTATCTCCGAGCAGACAACAACTCTTGGTCCTACACCACCCGGATCTGAAGCCTGAGCCATACGAGCCCTCATTCAGTGTGGAGGCAGGTGGGGCAGAGGCCCCAGGATGTCACACCCCTTCCACAAACATCTTCTGTGTTTTCTGTTATTTCCTAAAATATTTCACTAAAGTTACAAACCGATCATTACATGGGCAGCTAAGTCACAGGGCTGCCCTCCTCTATTCATGTGATCATTCATGGTAAGAAATATCACACTCCCAGAATCATTATCACTTGCACAGAGAGCATAATTATCCTAACAAATCATTGAATTTCTATGAGTGATTTTCATATGTCTTCATGGGAAAATTAGTCTTTGATTTTATTTTTTTGTGTTCTGCCTGGTTTGGTATCACAATTACATTTGATTTGAAATCATAGACTTATCTGTAACTGAACAGAGAGTCATTGGGGAATTTTTTTTTTATGACTCAGTATTTTAAGAGAATCCATCTTTATGGGTCTCTTACCTCTTCAGGACTTACCTGTGGTAAGTTACATATTTGAAAAAATCATTTAGTTGATGGCGATTTTAAGATTGTTTTCCAGAGTTTCACACAGCATTCTCTTATGATTAAAAACCAGTCTCTTCTGTATCTGTGGGTAAACCTGTTATCTTTCCTAACAGTATTAATCTGTAATAGATATTAGATCAATAGATAGATACTATAATAGATTAATAGGCAATAGATTAATCTATAATAAATTTCTGTTCTTTTCTATATATACCAGCCTTGCTGAGGTTTTATGTCCTCTGTTGTTTTTTTTTTTTTTTTTTTAATCTCTTGTTCTGTTTGTCTTTAAGGGGTCTACTCTTGAATTTGTGTGTCCATTCTACCCATGTCCCTTCAGTTTCTGTTTTATTAATACCTGCTCTTGTTTTTACTGGGCAGATTCTCCCGCTCTCTCCTGATGAATTAGCTGTTCTCCTAAGCTGCCCACTTAGTCACTTGACTTCTTTCTTGCTAGCTCTTGGCCCATTTAAGGCATGGATTTTCTCCTGATGACAGGGTCAGCCTCATGTCGTAAGTTCTGGTATGGGGCCCTGTGGCTGCCATGACTTCATTGGTCTCTTACAAAGCTTTATTTTCTCTTTCAGCACAGAGTTAAGAGTTTTTGGAAAGCTCCCAGCTGGTTTGATATTTTCCAGTGCTCCCCTTTTTGGGATCAATTTCTGATTTTATTGCACAGTGATCAGAGAACCTGGCCCAAGCAATTGAAACATTTTAAAAATATGTGATTTCCAAGATATCCTTTTTGGTCCAGGATCTGATTTAGTGCCCCAACTCAACTATCCCAGGAAGACATAATTAAATGATTTACAGGGGTTTGAAGCACTCCATGTGATGTGTTTGGAGGAGCGGTGTGAGCCGCAGAGCCAAGTGTGTTAGTCACACCGCTGGGCTAGAACATTTCCTGCATTGTTCTGTTGCTCCCGGTTTCTCCAAGGCTCAGGCGCTGTTTTCTGCCACTCCCCTCCACTGCTCCTGAACTCCGTCCCTTTATCGTGGGACCTGTCCTCAGGGGCGCCAGTGGGACGGGCTCAGCCACCCGAGGCAAGGTGGGGGTGCCGCTGACTCAGTGTCCCCACAGCCAAATGGAAGAGCAGTGGGAAAAAGAGTGGTCTGGAAGATGAACTCAGGTACCCTGACCGAGATCGCGTGTGACCACTTGCAGCACAGAGCAGGTGCTGGCTGTTGGCTGAACTACGATTTTCATA
This sequence comes from Meles meles, assembly GCF_922984935.1. NCBI lineage: Eukaryota > Metazoa > Chordata > Mammalia > Carnivora > Mustelidae > Meles > Meles meles. Next base: position 46,810,311 of record NC_060074.1, on the reverse strand, counting down.
TGAAGAAGCCCTTTGCATGCACGTCTCCACATTTCCAGGTGGTCTTGTGCTGTTTTCTGATGACCATACTTGCACCTGTGTTCTTCCTTTATTGTGCATCTGCCTGGCTCATTCATTCATTCACGCTGGGTTCTGGGGCGCTGCCCCCTCCTAGGCCCCCCTGTTCACCGACTTTTGGGCCCACCCTGTAGGCGTGGTTTCTTCTCTTCCCACAAAAACAGGACTTGGACACCATCACCATTCGGTGGTGGGTTGCCCTAATAGAGTTTTGCTTTGTCTGCTTTTTACCTTTATTATGATTCCTGGTGCCTAACATTTCCGTGCTTTACTATTATTGCTGTTATAGTTCTTTGTTACATTGCTCAGGTTTTTCTTGCTTACTCTTCTTCTTTATTTGAAAATGAAACATTTTTTTTTTTTGACCAGTGGCTGCCTTCAGGTATCAATGCACATATTTATGAAGATTTCTCAGCCAGCACTAATGCTACACCAGTAACTGTTTCACTCCCTGTAGAGTAAGTCATATCAGCATACTTAATTTTCTCCTTTCTTGCTTCCAGCCCCACATTTTGCTTGAATACTCTGGATGTTTCGAACTCTGTTTTGTGAATATATTTTACACATTCTTCATTCTTTGCACTAACTATTTTGGCCCCTGTACTCTATTCTATAACCATATTAATTATCTAAACATTAATGTCTGGCCTACTGGTCTGGATAACCACCACCATACCTTATGTTCTGTATCTTCTCTTACCAGTAATCTTAATTTTCATCCATTTCCTGTTTATCTGACCTTTCAACCTGAGCCGTATTTTCGAGCATACTTTCTAAGTCCTGCTGTTCATGAACATACATCTTTGTCACTCACATGTGAGCACTGGCTTGAGAGAAGAGAGAACTCGTGGGTCACCCATGCACTTTCCACTCCCCAAAAGTCCCAGCTGCTACCTGGCCAAATGGCTATGTTTGGGGTCCTGAATGGGAACCATAGTATTCACATTTCCCCCTCCATCATGAGCCACCGAGGTTTCTCCACTGATGTGGATACCTGCAGGACTTCTTCCTGATTCCTGAAATGGGATCTCCTTGAGGTTACCTCTTTGGACCTTGATCAGCCCAGCATCTAAAGGAGGCCTGTGGCCATCCATTCACTTTGCTGTGCCACTGAAGTCATGTCTCCTCGAGCTGTGGGTCCTGTCTGTGTGCCTTTCTCTCACTCTTTCCTCCTCATGCCCATATTCCTTGGAAAGGGTCTTTGCACCATGAAACTTTTTCTTTCTATTTCCCTACCCACCTCTTGGGAAGTAGAGGGAGGAGCAACATAGCTTCTGAATATATCTTCTCTGTCTGCTTTTTCCAAGTTATTCTGTCTTGCTCAGGGCCTGTGAGCACAGGCTGAGGCCTCGGGTTAAGGTGATGGTTCTCCACTTGGCCAGAATAATGGCTCCCTTTTCTTACCCTGGCCCACTCCCCATTGACCTATTGAGGACCCTTCATCCACTGCTCCTATGCAGCCCTCAAGCCCATTAGAAACATATCTGCAGCTTAGAATCTCAATTCTGGACATGGTTGACCTTCTTGCAGTTGTTCCAGCCCCATAAATTAGAGGTTGTGGTGTGAGTCCTATGAATGTCTGGTGAAGCTGTCCACAATGTTCCAGTCACAGATGACCTTGCAGGATGACCTTGGGGGATGAGAGTCCAAGAGAGAATAGAAGGAGGTAAGAAAGAGGACTGCCAGGAATCTTGAGCAATAAAAGATTCTTGGGAAGCAACTCTTGCCTGAGAAGTCTGTAGTCAGGATGTTCCATTCAATGTACTTAACAAAAAAGATAAAAAGTCAGATAATGGCAAAACACCTTATGTTGGACTAATTTTCCTTAAGGCAACAATTATACACTCTGACAAATAAGCACACAAAACAACACTATCTTTTAAGTGTTGGAGCACAACCTAAAACAAAAATTAAAGAAGGAATGTTTGAGAGTGTCCTCATCTGCATGGTGCAGGCCAGGTATAACTCATGCAGGAAGTACAGTCTGTTTAGTGTCAAGTGTCAGAGGTGGCGTTTGGAAATCAAGAAAGAAAGTCCAAGAAAGCTGGGAGCCTTGAAGGGAGAGGCCAGATCTGCATTTAAGCTCTCCTCCATCCCGGTGACACATGCAGGGGTTTGCTGGGAATCCGTAACTGGTGGAGGTGAGTGGAGGATTCAGTTGCAGCTCACCCACCATAGAAGCCAGAACTTGGAGCTTCAATCCTGTCAAGTTACGGGGGGTGGGGGTGGTGGTGGTGGTGGTGGTACACATATCAGATTTTCCATTGAAATTCCAGAAGGATCACAAATGAAGAGCAAAGACTATGTCCTAGGACTAAGGGTTTTCCCTAAAACTACAGGAACAGTCAAAATAGAGTATCCCAAAAGAGTTTAAATGAAGTCTCCACAAGTTCAAGGTGATTACCTAGTAAATTGATGCTTATTAGAATGAAAGTGAATGGTTTTCAGAGAAAAATAATAGAACCCAGAGTCTGAACAATGTATGATCAATAGTATTCTGTAAATAAAGATTCCTAGATATGTAAAGAAACAAGAAAATAAAAGCCAGAGACAAAAGAAAAAGCAATCAATATAAATATATCTTGATTTGTCCAAAATGTTGGAATTAGGAGATGAAGTACTGCTATTAATATGTTCAAGGAATTATGGGAATATTGGTTATAATGAGTGAACAGGTAGAAGAAATCTCAACAGAGAAAGGGAAAATATAAAAAGAACCAAATAGATATTTTAATACCAATGTGTAAAGTATCTAAAATGAAAGATGCACTGGAGGGCTAACAAAAGATTAGAGGTGCAGAAGAAAACATAAGTAAACCTGGAGACAGATTTTTAAAAAAATGACCACATTTGAAAAATAAGAGGGAGAAATATTAAAAAACAAAACAAACAGTGCCTCAGTAACCAGTGGGTCCTCTGAGCTGCCTAACATACTTGTAACTGGAGTAACAGAAAGAAAGAAAATTTGGAGTGGGATAGACAAAATATTTGGGGAGAAAAGAAAAGGCAGAAATTCCCCTAAATTTGCTGAAAAACACAGATTTATAGATTCAAGATCAATGATCTCTAATCAATGATCTCCTGGATGAAGGTAAAGAAAATCACCCATAAGCACACCACAGTCAAAGTGCTGAAAAGTAAAGAGAAAGAAAATCTTGAATGCAGCCAGAGAATGAGCCTCGACCTCCAGGAGAAGACGGTACGAGTGACAGCTGACTTCTTGTTGCAATGATGGTGGCCAGACGACGATGGAACCACATATTCCAAAGAAAACGTGTCAGCCCCCAATCTTCTATGCACCAAATCAGGTGACACAAACGATTTCTTCAAAATCTGACTTACCAACACTGACACTAGAAGACATAGAAAGTCTGGGTAGCCATATACATATTAAAGAAATCGAATTTGCTCTCTAAAACCTTTCCACAAAGAAAATCCGAGGCCCAGATGCTTTCATCGTTAAATTTCATCAAATATCTGAAAAAATAATGATACCAACTTTACACAAACAATTTCAGAATGTCAAGGGGGAAGGACACATTTAAATTCATTTTAGGAGAGCCAGGATGTCCTGAAAACCAAATCTGACAAGAAATGACAAATACAGACCAAAATCCTTACAAACACAGATGCAGAAATAACTTTTTTTAAATTAGAAAATCAAATGCAGGAACATATACAACGAATAATACATTAGGACTCAGTCAGGTTTATTGCAGGAATGTGAGGTTAGTTTGTCAGAAACCAATCAATATAATTCAGCACATTAAGAGAAAAAGGGGGGAAAATGTGTTCACCTGAGTCGATGCAGAAGGAGCATTTACTTATGATAAAAATTCTCACAGACTGGGGTGCTTGGGTGGCTCAGACAGTTAAATGTCTGACTCCTGGCTTCAGCTCAGGTCATGATCTCAGGGTTGTGAGATGGACCCCCATGTTGGACTCCATGTTGGGCATGGAGTCTGCTTGAGATCCTCTCCCTCTCTCCTTCTCCCTCTCTAAAATAAAATTCTCCTGGACTAACAACAGAAGGAAGTTTCCTTGAGCTGATAAAGGGCATCTCTGGAAATTTACAGGTAGGTTCGCATGATCATCACAGCACTGAGTGGTCTGCCGCTAGTCTCAGCAGTCATGCAAGGATGTGTGTCTCTGCCCCTTCCATAGACACTGTGCTGTTGGTCCCAGTCGGTGTCACAAGGCAAAATCTGGAATGAAAGAAGTAAAACTGTCTCTGTTCACAGTCATCATCACTGTTTATGTGGGAAACCCTTAAAAAATCAATAAGAAGAAACTAGCTATAACAAGTGAATTTAGGAAACACACAGGATACAAAGTCAACATAAATAATCAACAGTATTTCTAAATACAGCAGCAGATACTTGGAGAAATAAAATTTAGAACTCTTACGACAATAGTGTAAAAAATACATGTACTTAGGAATAAATTTAACCCCATACATGAAAACCTCTCTCTTAAAAACCTAAAATATTGCTGAGAAATTCAGGGAGAAGTAAATAAGTGAATAAGATACGGCTTGTTCCTGGATTGTAAGACTCTGTATTGTGAAAATGTTAATTCTCTCCAAATAGATTCCTTCCCCATCACAATCCTGAGTCATTTTATAGAAGTTTGGTCATAATTCTGAGAAGTTTGTGAAAATGCAAAGAATCCCAAATAGTCCAACAATCTAGAGGCATGACAAAGTTGGATGGTTCACACTACCTGCTCTCCAGATTAAGTACAGGGATCGGGCTGGTGGGAAGTTGGTATAAATACAGACATTTACATTAATGGAGCAGAACAGAAGCCCAGCTACACAGACATGTGGCTGATTTGTTTTTAAAATTGAGGTGAAATTCACATATCATAAAATCGATTGTTTTCCAAGTGCATTCAGCATATCCATACTGAGGTGAATCATGGTTAACTGATTTTTTTTTTTTTTTTTACCAAGGTGATGAGGTGATTCAATCAGAAAAGGAAATTTTTTCCAACAAATAATTGGAACAGGCAGATAAACAGATGGAGATTTAAAAAAAAAAACAACTTCAGGTCTAAACTCACACCACACAGAAAATGTTAGAGATGGATCATAGACAAAACTATAAAAGCAAGAGAAAACAGGAGATGGTTTCCTTAGGAAGGGCACAAAAACAATACACATCAAAGGAAAAACAGATAAATTCGGCTCCATTAAGATTACAAACATCTGTTTGTGCAAAAACAGTTGTTCAGAAAATACAATGCAAACCACAGACTGGGAGGAAGGATTCAGTGCGTCTGTCTAACATGGGACCTTTATCCTAAATATATAAAGACCCTACTAATCACCAACAAAGATAAACACTGTTTGGCATCATCAGACATCATTAATCATCAGGGACATGGAGGAAAAACCACAGGGAGATAGCATTTCTCTCCCCCTCGGCGGCTGGAATGAAAAAAGTCCCCAGCCACACCCGGTATTGGCAAGAACCCGGAGCAGGTGGGACCCTTGAACACGGCAGTGGGGCCATGAGGTCACACAGCCACTTGGGAGAACTCTTCGACCACTTCTTATAAAGCTCGATATATATCTACCCTCCCACGCAGAAACACCTTTTCTTGATATTGACCCAAGAGAAATGAAAATACATGTCTGGGGAAAGACTTGTAAAAACATGTTCATAACAGCTCTGTTGATAATCCCTGAAAACCAAAAAGCGGCTCAAGTATTTTTCAACAGGTTTGAGTAAGAGAGTCGCTGCTGTCGGCACACGATGGAACCCGCCCTGGCAGTGAGAGGGGACGGGGATGTCATGGGAGAGCCTCGGATATTTAAGGGAAAGAAGCCAGAGCCAAAATAAGACCTCCATATAATTCAATTTCTGTGAAGTCCAAGAAGAGGCCAACCCAACAGACGGTGATAGACGTCCAAGCAGAGGCTGCCTGCAGTGTGGGTCTCGACTGGAGGGGGCGTGAAAGAAATTTGTGGAGCTCTGACATGCTCCGTGTCTTGGCCCCGGGGTGGTGGGTGTATGCAGTTGGTACACTCATCCAAGTTGTGCCTGAATGCGTGTGTGCACCGCCCTTCCCCAACAGCGCTGAGGTCACCTGTTACATAGACTGTCCCGTAACTTGACCTGTTCCAGTGACATCTTGAGATCGCTGCTCATGAACAACCACAGCTCTAGGTTCATGGCTCCAGCTCGGGCATCTGGGGTTGCCAAGGTTGGTGTCCCCAGCTCCAAGAAGGCTGCAGTGAGCGGGGGTGGGGGGGGGCATGGGCCTTCCTGATAGGTGCCTCACCTGCCTTCCAGGCTCACCTTCGCAGACCACCCAGCTGTGTTTGTGGAATGGACCTCCATCCTGCCCATGGCTCCTACTGATTTGCCAGAAGCTGTAGACCTGATGACAGCTGACGCGGAGGGGTCCGGAGACAAGCCCCATGTCAGGTTTTGCTCGGAGGAGCAGAGGGGACCCCTGTCACAAAGCCCCCTGCTGGACCACCATGGCCAGGAGTGGCTGGTGCTGTCTGCCGTGGGACCCGGGGGACCCGTGACCCCAGCATGGAACTTGGTGAGGGGGAAGCTCAGTGGCACCATGTGGGCTTGGCCTCCGGGACAGGCCTGGGGATGCCACAGGCAGGGAAGTGGCAGCCGAGAGCCCTCAGACCAGCAATCTGAGACCTCAGTCCCTGTCATCGAGGTCCTCTGGGGTCACAGGGCCTGGGCGTGGCATCTGTCCCCAGCCTGCCTGGCCTGGCAGGAGCTGTCCCCTCCAGGCTGGCTGTGGGGATAGCTGACCATGTCTTCCGGGGCTGGGGGTACAGCGGTCCCCTGGGCCCTGATGTGTGTGGCAGGCTCGAGCTGAGTTTGGGGGGCACGGCTACATTACAGGAGAGGACGCTGTCCGCCCTCACGTCTGGCACCACTGCCCTGTGTCCGGCTCTGTCAGCCCTGACTCCTCCAAGTGCGTGTGCTACGGTCCTGGCTACCCCGACCCGAGTGTGGGTAGGCAGGGCCGTTCTCCCTGGCGGCAGGGGTGGAGTGGGCGAGGGGCTTGGGTTCACAGTCCCTGAGACCTTGACTACAGGCCCTCTGAACACTGGGGTACAGTGAGGGTCTTGGGTGACCCTGCCTGGAGAGGCTAGCCCTGCCTGGGACTGGAGAGGACCCGCCACAGAAAGCAGTGGGCGATGCTGCCTGCAGAGTGAGGGTCACGGGGGGGCTTGTGGGGGCCTCTCTGGGGCGGTGGTGGGGGCGTCAGGGCTATGTGGGCGGTCTTGACTCACACAGACAGGGCCCGGCTGCCTGAGGGCCTTCAGGGGCCTCATCAGGGCCCTTCCCCCACCCTGTCTCCAGCTGGGCCTGGGGGGTGGGGGGCCACAGAGCCCCAGGGCACAAAGCTGCCTCTGTGGCAGCGCCCGCCCGTGGGCGCAGAGATAAGCCCCAGCGGCTGCTTCTGTTGTGTTGTCACACAGCAAAAATAGACTGCGTCTCGTTTCCCAGAAGGGCCCTGGTGTGGGTCTGGGCCAGGCTGCTGTCTGTCCTTGGCCTTGAGAGGGACCAGGCTGGCGGGGCGGTTGGGAGCAGGAGTGGGGCCCTCCCTCCTGCTGTCGCTGCCTCATACATAGTCCCATCCGGGAGACCCACCCCTTTGGTCCTCCTTTGGGGTTTTGGGATATGAGGGCTGGGGGAGCCCCGTACCCCACAGCCACCTCCACAGAGTCTCTCAGAGGGCGCTCTCCGTGAATACTGAGCTGCAGGGCCCTGGACCTGGAATGGGGTAATCAGTGCTGTGGGCACAGGCCTCAGGCTAACCTGGCACTCAGGTCAGGCCCTCGAGGTGACCCTGGGCAGAGGCTGGGGGCAGCAGGGCACACATGGCTGCTGGAACACGGCGGGTGTCCCATCATAGGAATAGTCTACAGTTGCGGCCTTGGCCTTGGTGCTGTCCCTCCTCGCCTGAACACCACCGTCCACGGTCTCCCTGCAGTCGGCCTTCCTACCCTGTCCACGCCGCTTTACACACATGCTGTGAGCTTGTGCCCCCACCAGGCTCAGGACGCAGGACCCTGCATATCCACCAGCTCCTGCCCCAGGCCTGCCCTAGCCTCAGCCCCCAGAATGCAGGGTGCGGGCCAGGAGGCGAGACCAGACAGGCTTGCATCTCAGACATGGCAGCTCCCCTCACAGGGCTCTTACCCTGCTTGCCCAGACCAGGAGCTCTGGGAGGTTCTCCTGCGCAGTGGGCACAACCGGCGTGCTTGGGGCTGGACCTGGGCCTGCCCCCGGGGCCCCCAGCAGAGCACACACTGCTCTCTCCGGGCCACAGGCCATCACCAGACCGTCAAGGATCACCCCAAGGGGTTCTGGAATTCCAAATCCTGAAGTAGAGGAGTAGGCGGTGGGCTGCCATGCCTGGGAGCAGGCGTGACCACAGGGCAGGGGGACATGTGATGGGGACAGGACTGGCCGCTTTGTCTGCACAGCAGCTCCCTGCAGCACCAAGGGGGGAGGGGGCTGTCAGCCTGGTCTTCTCCAAGAACAGCCCGCCTGCAGTGTGGAAGCTGTCCTCCTGAAGGCCCTGACATGCTGTTTCACCAAGCGCCAATGGCGTCCCTACTGTGTGCGCAGATTTGCTGAGGGACAGGGGCAGACAGCTTGCCCCCAGAGCTAGGACATGAGGTGCCCCCACCCCAGGTAGCAAGGCTGCCTCTGGGGCATGGGGGCTGGGCTTGGGGAGGCAGTGGGGAGGGCGGGTCTAGGAGGACAAGCTTGGGCGCATTTGGAGAACTTAAGAGGTGAGCTGGGAGCTTCAGGGATGAGCTGACCCCAGGAAGTCTGCTGCGCGTGCATGTGTGTGCGTTTGTGTGTTTGGGGGTGGGGACAGAGAGGTTTTAGGGTGGGCATGAGCAGTCCTAATTCCAAAGGGTGACAGTACTGTGCTGTGGAGTTATCCTGGAGGGCTTCCTGGAAAAGGCAGCCTGGGGAGGAAGGAAGGAGTCTAGGTGGGGATTTGACCACAGGTGGAAGCACACAAGGCAAACTGTGCAGCAAGACCCCAAGACTCAGGACCCTAGCGGAGTCTCGGGCTTGGAGCACTGTGGTGGGCCCTTTCCAGCAGGCCAGGCCAAGGTAGGCTCCTTGCCCAGAGGGAAACTGAGGCAGCAGCAAGATGGACTGAGCCATGGGACAAGGGATGGGCCCAGGGGTGGGGTGGGTCATCTCCAGGACTCTAGAAAATAAGCAAAGCACGTGCTCCAGGTCTCCACCCCCCTCCCAGGGAGTGGGCGCCCCTGATGTGCTGTCCCCGAACCCCGCAGCTGAGCCTGCAGGGAAAGCCAGCCAGCAGGCAGCCACCCTGAAGGAGCAGGTCTGGGGTGAGCAGCACTGGGGTGCCGGAGGACGTGGGCCCGCTACTTTCCCTCCTCCACCTGAGTCCATTTAGACCCCATGGATGGGATGAAGGGTTGGGGGGCTGCATCCGGTGGTGCAGGGGGTACCCTAGCGAGACTCGCAGCTGGAGGACAAGGTCACAGACCAGCTCCCTCCTGGGGGCTACCACTCTGCTATCATCAAGTCCTTGGGACAGAGATGCCTTGGGTCCCTCCCCAGGCGGCTTCAACAGCCTTGGTGGGGAGTTCTGGGAGCCTCCAGGTGTCAGGGAAGCTTTCCCCAGGGTAGTCTGGAATTCTCCTGACGGAGGGTTCTGATACTGCGGGGCAGGGAATAGGGCTGGGGCTGGGCCAAGTAGGGGGCTCACACCTGGCAAGATCCCAGACAGGGAGGGGGGACCCAGGCCTGGGTGGAGAGCCGAGGTAGACACTGAGTTTCCCACGGTGGTCCTCCCTACCCGAGGGCTCCGCTGGGCTTCAGGGTGAGCTGGGCAAACGGAGTTGAGCACTGGGTGGGAATGCACAGGTGCCGGGGCTCCACCCCCTCGCCGGCACTGTCTCCGCCCACAGCCCCGCCCTGGTCTGCGGCCCAAGCCCCTAGCGGAAGTCCATGTAGAGAGAGATGGAGGTGGGTGGGAGGCCTGACAGAGCCACGGGGTGCGACCCCAGAGTGCTGCTCTGTCCCCGGGGGGAACAGAGACCCTTGACTAACTAGACCCCACCCCGGGACTGCAGGTCCCCCCACTTCTCCCACCGCCCCGCCCCCGCCCCCGTCTGTTTATGTCCCACTTACCTCCCGCAGCGCATTTTGGAGGTGGATGTAAAGAAAATTCTGATCTTTTAAAATAGATTTCACAGTGGAGGTGGAGGAAGAGAAAGGAAGAGATGAGTTCATCGAACGTTTCCTTTTAAAATAGGCCAGCCTGAGCCCGGGGTGTCTCTGGGTGGCCGGCGGTTTCGCCACACCTTCCGTCCCAGACCCTGGGGTGGTCATTTCTCCTAAGCCTACGCACTATTTCTAGGCTTTTTGGCCACTTTCTGGAATAATATTTGTGGCTGGTGTGTGTGGTCTGGAGGTGGTGAGCTAGAGGGAACTTATAGCAGCAGGGCTTAGCCTGCAGCCAGTGTCCCCATGGGAAGTGACTGGGAGAGGGTCAGGCCTGCAGGTACTGAGTGGGTGTGGCTGGAGATGGCCAGGGAGGGGCTGGCCAGTCTCTGTGAGGGGGAGGGGTGTCTCTGTGCTTGTCAGGAGACCCATGACAGCCACTGTGGTCCATGCTGTCCCTCCCACACATTAGGCCCTCCCTGGGCCCCGGAACCTCTGGAGGAAAATGTCCCATGAAAGCTGTGACCTGTTTGCAGACCCCATACGTACAGACCCTACTTTACAAGGGTACTGCTTCCCGGACTCAGTCAGGCTGGGGTTCAAGTGGGGGTTCCTCCATTTTGGCAGGTCCATTTTGGCAGGTGGTTTTCCTCCCTGGGGACGCCCCACCTGCCATGGTCTCCAAGCCATGACAGCTTCCTGTAGCACGGGAACCCACTGTGGACATGGAAGAGCATGATGCAGCCCTCCCAAGGACCAGGCCCATGGCACAGGGAGCTTCTGGCAGCCCTGGGGAGTAGCTCCTTCCACCATGCTGCTGTGTCAGTGGGAGGTCAGCCAGCTAGCTGCCCCACTCCAGTCTAGTCTCTGCAGGAAGGCATTGTTTAGTGGTCTGGCATATTTTGTGGGCCAGTGACAGACACCTTTCTCAAAACTTGCTCAAAGAAATAGGATGATAGATTGGATTCTAGGATTGGAAACTGTCAGGGGTTTCAGGCGTAGCTGGATCCAGGAGGTTAGACAAGGTTATCAGAGCCACTTTCTCTCCCTTTCTTTTAGGTTGAATTTCCCTGTGTAGTTTTATTCTCAGGTAGACTGTCTCTCCAGTTCATAAAAAGCTCCAGACATAGAACCTCACTTCTAAATCTCCCACAGGACTCATTGGCCAGTCTGGGTCATGTGCCTGTCCCTGGGCTGGTCCAGGAGTCAGCAGCTGGGCAGTGCTGATTGGCCGCCCTGGGTCACGAGCCCACTGCCACATTTACAGTCCCTCCAGGATCACTGGACTGGGGAGAGGGCCATTTTCAGAGGGAACTCAGGAGTGGAGGATGGGCATGCAGACACCACCCACACACACTCCATGTGGCCGGGAGTGGCCAGCAAGCACTCCGTGGAGGAGAGTCTACAAGGGTAAAGGCCCTATTAGGAAAACCTGGGGCCCCACCTGCCAGCCTCTGCCTTTGGAGCCAAACACTGTGGCCGCCAGGACCTGCACCTTGGCAAGCCCCAGCCAGCTTCAAAGGGACCTGTCCCCCTTGCCAGCTTTGATCGCAGAAGGGGACTTGCTAAGAGTCATGATCCAAAGGAACGTGTAGGACTCAAGGTATGTGCAGATGCTGTCTCAGGGTGCGAATCAAGTTTCTCCCACCTCAGACGGCCAGAGTCACCATCTGAAGAGACTTGCATGTCCTTGAAAGCATTTTTCTTTTTATCGTGTTAGAAAGGCAGCAGCAAGAAGTCCTCCTATGTCTTCTCTGGAAGCCATGGGGGATGAGAAAGCAGGGCGCTGTCATGGATGCCAGCCGTGGTTTGCAGACATGAGGGTCAGAACAGCGTTGATCCGGGCGGATTAGGACTTCGGTGGATGAGTTTCTGCACAGCCAAGGTGCTCTGCGACTCTGGGCCCCCTTGTGTGTCTCTTATCCCTTCTTACTCCACACACGCTTCGTGTTTGGGGGCAGGTGACCCCTGCAGGTCCCTCCAGCCTGAGATTTCAAGGTTCTAAGCTCCGGCACAAGAGGGCCTGTTGAGACCTTTGGATCAAATAGAATACATACTTTATAGTCATCTCTAAAAGCCAGCTTTCCGAATTCTGGATTCTAGTCTGGGAACAGAGAAAAGCAAGTATTTCTTAAGCATGTATAAGACAGGCATGTCTCCTGGGGAGGATGGTGAGTCCTGGCCACCCATCCCAAGTGGCCTCGGCAAGCGGTCAGCAGGTGGGAGGGAAGGAGTGGTTCCTTTACGGATCTTGACCTTGGGGCCCACAGCTTGTCGGAGGCAGGGCCCAGAGAGGATGTGGAGAAAGGGGACACCTGGGGCACCTCATGCCAAGGCAGAGGTCCTCGGAAGTCAGGTGTGGGGCTGTGACTGGGGTGAGGGAGTTTGGCCCTGGGGGGCACGATGAGCCCCTTCTCTGCTGCCTGGGGGATGCAGGACAGTTGCAGCTGGGTCTTGATTTCACGGTGGCATGGAAGTCAAGTTTGCAGCTACAGAGGGGAGGGGAGAAGGATGTCTGAACCCTGCTGGGGGCTCAGGCCTGGAGGGACTGTGGGTCTATAGGTTTAGGTGACATATAAGTCACGTCCACTGTCAGCACTGTGGGGGACACCAGGGCAAGGAAGAGCCGCCATCATAGGGCCTGTGTCTCAGAAGGGGCAGGTCTGGTCCTGGGCACACGTGACTGCCTAATGGGATTTGAGACTGAGGACCTGGGGCTGGGGGTCTTCTTGATCCAGGCTCCCTCTTAAGCATGGATGCATACTCATTTCTGAGCGCTCCCAAAACACACCTCTGATTCCAAGGCCTCCTCAAAGTCAAAGTTGACTTCTCAAGGTCGTGAGACTAGCAAACAGCTAAGATTCCACCCCAGAATGTCTTAGCCTGTGGGTTTGAAACTGTGCCCTTCTCCAAAAACAGAGCTGACTTGCTCCTGGGGAAGGGCCCGAGTTGGGGACATTCTGTGTCCTGCCTCCTAGATGGCGGGGAAATCGTTCACATGCCTGTTTCAGAATTTGCTGTGAATAACTCTGGTTTTGAGACTCTGAGTTCAGAATATTTACTGGAGAGTGTGAGAAGACAGAAGGTCGGAATAAAAGAAGAAATGAGGTTTTGGAGGTTAAACTCAGTAATCAGCGGGAGACAAAAAGGGAAGCTGACCTCGTCAGGAGCAGATGGTGTGGGGCAGAGATTGAGATCAGATACGATTCTCGGGGCTCTCAGGAAAAAGGGCTCATTCTACTGTCCTTTCATCGGGGGAGAGAGCACTCAAAGGACTTTAAATTAAAATCAATTCCTGTTAAGTCTTTGGCTAATTTGGCCTGCAGTCCCTTTCAGCTCGTTTGGAGGTGCCATGGACAGGGGACGTTTTGGTTGCAGATCTGGAAGGACCCTTGGAAGTGACCTTGTCCTGCCTCCCTCCAGGGGTGGGGGGACACCCTTACCTTGCCCGGTGATGGACGTGGTGGCTCTGCCTAGGGCAGTTCCCGGGATGCTTTGGCCACATGTGGCAACATCTGTTCCCATCCAGCAGGACCCAACTCAGCCTTGTTCTGCCTCTTGGGACCCCAGCCCTCAGTGACCCCCCGGCATCTACATGCAGGGGGTTCCTGCTGTGAATGGCACCATGTCTGGCATGGGACTCACTTGGTCTGTCCCCTGCCCCCCGAGGAAACTCAGGGATGAGTGAGGAGAGGCTCAGAGAGGAGCAGTGGTGGGCGCCCAGTCACCACTTAGGGCTGTGTAGTGGGTTAGAGTGTCCCCACCCTCAGATGACAGGATCCTGTCTCAGTCCCCGCTGACTGTGCATGTAGATTTACTTGGTATTTGCAGACTTAACTGAGGGTCTCAAGGTCTGATCATTGTGGGTTAGGGTAGGCTCCCAATCCAAGGACAGGTGTCCTTAGAAGAGAAGTGGAGGGAGATCTGAGACCCAGACACACACAGGGAGAGACCGGGGTGACACTGTCACAGCCAAGGGAACAGAGCCCCAGAAGCCAGAGGAGGCAGGAGTACTCTCCCCCAGAGCCCCGGGAAGGAGCACGGCCCTGCCGGCTCCTCGGTTCTGACTTTGGGCCTCTAGACCCGGTGTTTAGTCCACCGAGCCCATGGTTGATTGTTGGAGCAGCCCCGGGACACTAACACAGGCCACTCCTCAGCTCGGAATCTCCGGGGTGCGTGGCTGCCATGGAGACAGCCATGCCATAGGGCTTTGAAGGTTCCAGACAGGCATTTCCAATAATAGAACTTTCCGGTATCTTTGATGACAGAGGTGGGATAAGGCCTTGGCCTGAGAGTTGACAGTGCTGTGCTGTTTCCCAACAGATGTCCCTGATCCTGTAGCTGGGACTGTGGTTGGGTCCCTGGACCCCAGGGCTGACCCCTGCCTGGTGCACCCCTGTTTGCAGGGGTCCCTCCTGGATTTGAGCTGTGAGCACCAGATTCTCTCCAACCTAGAGCAGGTCCCAGATCCCAGACCCAGACAGGCACTCCACTTGGGCATGGACCCCGGGCAAGGTTGACTCCGATGGGGTGTCCAGGCCCTTCTAGCCACGGCATAGAGGAGTCTGAGGGGTGGAGGAAGTTGGCTGGATAGAGCTCCCCCTGCCCATGCTTGCTTCATCAGACTGGGTGATCCTTGGGTGCGAACAGCCCGTGTGCCTGGAGCTGCCCCAGCCCCAGCCACCGCTCATGCCCAGGCCCCCTGAGTCCTCAGGCCCCATGGCTCGGGCCAAGCATCCACCGTGTGCTGGAACTGGTGGAGGCCAGAAGACAGGATGAAGGCCCTGAGCTCACAGAGCCAGAGATCCAACAGCGGGGAGCAAAAATGCAGTGGCCCCAGGCACCAGCAAGCACTAAGAGGAAAGGCAGGTCAGGCAAGGGCCCTGGGGTCTCTGCCAGGAGACACATGCCATTCCAGGCCAGAGGCTTGCTGCCAGGAGCAGCTGTGACAGGGGCCTTCAGGTTCTTCGGGTCCTCAGGCTCCTCAGGGTCGGGTGGGGACTCCCAGCCCAGGCTAACGGTTCTGGTGTCCCTCTGCCCACTCCCTGTCAGCCTCCTGGGGGCCGTTGTGGTGCTGAGAACGTACTCTGGGCCTGGAACACAAAGCCACAGTGCATCCTGTGAGGACGGGCCCCGTGACAGGGAGGTCCCTGCCGTGCGGAGAGCGGGAGCCCCTGCCTGAGGCATGCTGCCAGTGAGGCCCCAGAGCAGATGGCACCCGGTGCTCGGCCCCACCCACACCCCGATCTGCAGCCTGGGGCTGTTCCCCACCTCCTCACTCGGTCAGCCTGTGGAACGGCCGGCGTGAGGCCCCTGGACAGCCTATTCCCTTGGCCCTCGTCTCTGGGCCACACAGCGGCCCACCCCCATCTGCCTCTCAGGTGTCTGTGCAGAGCTCTGAGGTCAGGGGCCACCTCTCACTCATTTCCGGAGGTCCTAGTCTGGGAACGTGGGGTGCCACAGGGCACGCTCCAGGCACGGTGGGGGCCTCCTGCTGCTCCCTGGGCGGGTCTGGCCACATGGAAACAGGGCATCTCATTCCAGGTTTTAAGGATATTCCCGTAGTGTCAGCGGCACATCCGGGCTCAGACCCTCCTGAGTGAGGCCCAGTGGCCACATGGGTGGCTTTCTGGGAGGCCAGCTCTAGGTGGTGCCTTCTGCCTCGTGCTGAGGCCCGGATTGGGGGTTACACAGCCCCCCCTTGCTGGCCTTGCCTCGGCAGCGCTTCTGCCCCCATCTTGCTGTGTTCTAATCTCTCAGGCTTTCCAAACAGGGCAGTGTGAGTGGTAACCATTCGGGTCATTGACTCACCCAAGTGTTGTCAGCTGCTAATTATAATTAAATCTTTGATGAGCTGTTTCTTATCTTCCTAATTAAATAATTATGATTAATGGAGTGGAGGACACCTAACTCTAAAATGTATCCCGGAAAGTTCTGTGCAGTTCAGGCCCCACTTGGGGTTGGTGGGGGAGGTTAGGCAGCCAATGGAGAGGCCAGCCTGCGACCCTGGGGGGTGGTGTGGGGGTGGAAGGAGAGAGGACAGAGCCACTGCCTTTTCCCAGAGTCGGCTCCAGCTGCTCAGCCTAAGCCTGGTCCTCGAACCAGACGGGAAGTGTGTGAGTGGGAGGCAGCCCTGGGGCACGCGCCCTCCCATCCCCGACCCTGGGGACCTGCTCCCAGCCCGCTGAGTGTCACCAACCACAGAGACGCCCAGCTCCTGGGTGCTCTCCCTGCAGGCCCGGGGGTGGGGGGGCTCGTTCATGGAGCAGTGAGTCAGCCCACCCACTCTTCCCTGGACCCAGATGTGCTTGGTAGGGAGGTGCAGAGACAGGCGGTGCCAGAATCGGCCACAGCGAGGACTAGCTGGGACCCACGGGGCCTTGGATGACTTCTGTGTGTGGCGAGGGGCAGTGAGGAGAACTCTGAGGCTGCTCTGAGAGGGACGATGAAAGCAAAGGTCTCCGAGGGGGTGTGACCAGCCCGGGCCTGTGCTCAGATCTCCGTGTGACCCCAGGGACAGCTGTGCGTGAGTCATGGTCTCCGGCTGGCTGACCCTCTCTGCGGCTGAGGGCACGTCCTGCCTCTTCCCAGGCCTACCCCCTGCCTAGCATCCCCCACTCCTGGAAGCCGAATGCCGTCAGGACCTCCCTCACACCCAATCTTACTCCGTCCATGGCTCCTTGCTTCCCTGGAAATCTCCTTTGTGCAGAGACGGAGCGGGTCCAGGCTGTTCTGTCCTTACAAGTTCCTGAGTTGGAGGGAGGCCTGCATGCTCTTTTGCCCAGCATCTCCGTCAGCATTTCACCCCCAAACTGGGCTGACTTCCCCACTGGTCCTGCTCGGAGGAGGGGGTCCCAGGGAGGTGGGGTGGGGAGGGGGCCTCGTCTGGCTGGCCAGCCCTGTGGGAGGCAGGGAGGCCAGCGGTGTGACTGACAGGGAGGCCCAGTGGCTCCCACAGCAGTGGGGGCAGGTCCCCTGAAGTTGCTCTGCCAGGAGCGTCAGCCCCCCTTCACTGTCGAGGGGGCCCCCTCCCCACCCCAGAGGTCAGTCGGCGGAGCCAGGGCCGTAGGCTGCTGTGCTAGAACGTTCCTGGAGCCCCCGATGCCTGGGTCTGGAACGGCCCCTGGAGAAAACCCGCTCCAAGCCCAGGTCTGCAGCCGGTGTGGGAGGCCCGGGGAGGGGAAGCTGGGCAGCTGGTGAGGGGCTGAGCGGAAACAAGAGCCCTCTTCTCCTCCTGGGCTGGGCCCTGCTTGGCTCTGTCTCAACTCACAGACCAAATGTGAGACAGTCAAAGCATTCAGTGGAGGACAAATGGCCCCAGCGCCCCCCCCCCCGAGATCAGCGGGGTGGGGGGGTGTTGGGGAGCGGGGGGGTGTCCTGAGAGGGCACACAGGTGGAGCCAGTGGGAGGGAACCTCTAGGCCAGGTCCACTGAGCTGGGCAGGGAGGGGGTCCTCCCAGGGTCGGGGTTCCAGGGGGAGGGCCCAGCATATGAACGGGGCAGGGGGGGGTAGCCCAAAGGGGGGGTGGGGCTTATCTGCAGGAGGGTCCTCCTGGCAGACCTAACTACTGTGCTCCAAAAAGGGGCTGTGATCCTAAAACAGGCCAAGAGTACAGTTCGGAGGGGGGGCAGGGGGTCTGGAAAAGGACCCCATCCCGGAGCGGCAGGCAGACCCTCAGTAGGCCTGTGGCCCTGCCCCCATGAGCCTGGACCGTCCCTTCCCCCGCAGCAGGCAGCCTCTGAACCTTGCAAGAGAACACGCGGGAGTGGTGGACATGACCCTCCGTGGCCTGAAAGGATGGGAGCCAGAGCCTGGAGGGGGAAGTGGCGGCGCCGGAAATATCATGGGGCAGGGAGCCATGGTGGCCTCTGGGCCCCGGCTGCTGCAGGCCACAGCCAGCGGATATCCGGGGCTCTCGGTCCTGCGGACATACCAGGAAATGAACTCGGCTGCCCAGAAGCCAGTCTCCAGGTGACTGCCACCAGCCGATGCCTGGGATGTTGCCTGTGGGGCTCTGTCATCTCGGAAGCGGGTGAGGCCATGCCTGGATGGTGGCTTGTGGATGCCACGAGGTGGTCAGCAGGTATCAGAGGAAGCCGCTAAGGTTGTGACTTGTTACGTAGCACAGACACGAATACATGTGGGCCCCAGATGGAGACATGCAAGAGCCGGTCTCTGCATTTGCTGGCCCATCACCCGGGCCACACATCTGTGGGCCCCTCTGCTGCTATTGGCTGGGAGTGGCCGCTGGGAGTGACCAAGGTTGGGGATGCCCCAGGGAAGGCGCAGGCAGCCCAGCACCACACTGGCCGTGTAGGGAGAGGGGTCCTGGGTCCTTCCCTTCACTTCTGCACTGCTGAGGAAACTGGGCCAGCCGCCTCCTGTCCCCGGGGGAGCTGGGCCCTGTAGAGCATGAGGCAGCTCTGTGGGGTGTGAGCCTGGTGTCCCAGGCGGGATGGTGGCTAGGGCGGGAAGACACCTCCCGGTGGCCATGGCAGGCTACACACCTGTCCCAGCCTTCTCTGAGATGTGCTTCTGACACTGCCTTACAGTCTCACTCCACGCCTGTCTGACCGGCTGGGGGCAGGCAGGGGGACAAGAACAGCTCTATGGGGACAAATGACAGGTTGCCCCATATCCGGATGAGCCCAGGGACTGAGTCCAGTTGGGACACAGCCCCACTTGCTCCAGGGAAGTGGGCGGAACACCCAGGAGAGGGCTCACTATTTAGGCCCACAGGGCAGCTAGGGACGGAAGCTGGCTGGTGGCCCCCAGGAGACACAGGGAGGGGTGCAGAGGTCTGTGGGGAGAATGGAGGGCCTGCGGGGAATGGGCAGAGCCCTGGCTTAGGGTGCTACTCACAGTGGCTCCTCCTTGTAGCTCCTGGATCCTGGCTGCTGGATGGTGGGGCCCATCCTCCTGGGGAGGAGGTGGAATGGAGGCAGGAGGCAAGGCCCCTACAGAAGCTTTGGATCTTTCCTCCTGCTCATCCTGAAGCTGTGGCCTCAGTGGCCTGTTTCCAGGTGGGAGGAGACGGGAGCCCCGGGTGGCTACCTGTATGACCCCCACTCTAGCCGAGATCCTGAGGAGCACTGATGGGAGGCTGGGCCTGCCCTTGGGGCACCAAGCCCAGTGTCGCCCTTGGGGGATTGTCCAGCTTCCAAAAGCCAGCGTCTTCATACTTCTGAAGGGACAGAGGGTCTGGAGAGGGTGGCCCAGGGTCAGCCCTGGAGCCTCCAGGAGGAGTAGTCCCCAGCCCAGGGGGAGCTACCATGGCCTGCCGCTGGCCACAAGCTCAGCCTTGTCCAGGCAGAACTGGGGACTCCTGGCTGCCACTGTGCAGATGGCCAGAGGAGGGGGCTAGGCTGAAGGCTAACCCCCGGGGCGGCTCCATGCCCTTCTTGCCACCATTGCTTGTCTTGGCTCCTGGAGCTCCCCTCGAACCCCATTTCTAGTCTCTCCAAGACAGTGGCTATGCTCCCCCATGTAGGGTCCTCATTGACATGCTCCAGGGTAGATTTCTTCTGGAATCTGTAAAGATTCTGCCTTCAGTGCCAACAAGTAAGTGAAACCACGTGGGATGGTTTGAAGCTTCTAGAAGCTTCTGCACCATAATAAAAACAGATGAGCTAAGCCCCCAGAGAGCAGCAGGCACAGCATTGGGACTAATTAGCCCCCAGCAGGAAGACATGGGGAGCCACAGTGGGGTCAAGGGATGAGGACAAGGGGCTTAGGGCCTGGGGAGTAGGCTCTCAGAGGGAAGATCACAGGGAGCCAGAAAATCTATATTCTCAGCAGCCAGCTGTCAAGTTCTAGCCCATTCCCCAAGGCCAGCTTCTAGGCTACCCCCAGGCAGCTCACCAGGGTTCTTGCTGCCCTGGCAGCCTCCCGTCGCAGCCAGGCTTGTGCGCTATGGGACACGCTCGTGTGCTATGGGACACGCTCGTGTGGGTCTCCCTATGGGAGAAGGGAAGACAGATGTCTCCCATAGCCACTGGCCGATTCCAGCCCCATCCATCCTCTCCATCCTGCCTGTGCTGGGTACAGTGCCTCCTGAGGGCCATGGCCCCACAGTCAAAGCATATCTGGTGTCCACACAGTGCCGGTGCTGACACAGTGGAAGCTGGGCAGGTCAGCAGGCACTGGCTTCATTCTCAAGACCACGGTCTGCCTCTTGAAGAATGCAGTAGCCACCCCATACTGGTCACTGCCCGAGTGGGTGGCACACCTGGGCTTGGGTCTGGCCTCTGGGCCACTGACCACCCTTTGCACTCTGACTTAGAGAAATGGCCATGTTGCGAAGTGGACAGGCCACATGGCCCATTGGTGGGTCTAAGTTGTCCTGCCCCGCAGTGAGGGGACAGAGGGGAGAGTTCCTCCTAGCTCTGGGGTCTGGCTTTTTCCTAAACCCTTTCAAGGGGGCCCCACTGTGAAGGGGCCTCGCATTCTGCTCTTGCGCAAAGAGGACAGGGGAGGTCTGCTCATACCAGGAGGGGCTCTGTCCCACCAAACACTTCAGCTGCCTCCCTCCTCCCCTTCTCACCTGTGCTCGCAAGAGAAGAAGTGACTCATATGTCTAGGACCCCAGCAGGACTGGATCGAGGTCAGTCAGGGCTCCTGGGCCCGAGGGATCAAACCCCACCTCTTTCCCACTCCCTCCCTCCCTCCCTGTCCCCTCCCCTTCATTCTCCCTCTTGCCTTCCCCACTTCCTTCTACACCCCCCCTCTCCCCCACTTCTTCTCTCTTCCTCTTCCTCTCCCCCCTTCACTCTTGCTCCCCTTCCCTCGCTCCCTCTTCCTCTCTAGCTGGGTCAGTGGCCTGTGCAGTGAGCTGTCCTCTCCACCCTGTCCCTACCCTGGCTTCCTCTACATCAGGGTAGCTTCTGCTCCTGGGCAGACAATCTGGCCCTGGCCTGGTTCTTGCCACCAGCCAAGGATGTTGGGGAGAGAAGTGCAAGGTTCATAGCAGCCTGGCCCCTGCCCCCCTCTTGGTCTCTGTCCAGCTCTGCAAAGACCAGGCCTAAACTTCACATAACAAGTGTCCAATGGCATCATTGCCATTCAGAGCCCTAAGGAAGCAGCCATAAGGTGCATGGTCCTTGGCCTGGAGGTGTGGGCAAAAGGGTTTGCAGCTCTGCACAATGCCCCTCATATTAAGCAGGAGCTTGGGGCCACTTTCCATTGAGGGGCATAGGCAGAAGTGATCTGTGTCTGAAGCAAGTAGGCAGGGCCTGACCTTTGCCTGTCTCTGCAGCAGCCGTGGGCTACATGTTAAGGTGGTAGAGCCTTCATGAGCCTGGGTTCCAGCATGGAACAAAGCCCCCCACAGAACTTACCCCCACTAGGATTGTAACCTGTGCAAAAAATACCTTTTTCTATTCCCAGGATGGAAAGGTGATCCAAAAGTTGCAAAATAATCAATGTGATATGTCACAAAAGTAAGAGAAAAGATAAAAACCATATGATCATTTAAGCGTGTAGATAAAGCATTTGACAAAGCACAACATCCGTTCCTGGTAAACCCTTAACAATTAGAGGGAACACACCGCAACATAGTAGAGGCCACATGTGAAAACCCATGTATGTGAAAACCTGAGTATGCGAACAGCATACTCAGTGGGAAAAACTTTTCCCCTAAGTCTAGGAACAAGATGAGGATGTCCTCTCTCAACATTTCTATTCAACATAGTACTGGAAGTCCTAGCCACAGCAGTCAGACAAGAAAAAGAAATAAAGGGCATCTAAATTAGTAAGGAAGAAGTAAAATTTTCATTCTTTGCAGATGACAAGACACTGTATATAGAAAACCCAAATCATATATATATGTATATGTATATATCTATATCTACATAGATATGGATACAGATATAGATATATATACAACCCTAAAGTTCCATAAAAACTTACTAGAACTCATCAATGAATTCATTAAAGTTGCAGGATACAAAATCAATGTACCTAAGTCTGTTGCATTCCTATACACAAAAAAATGAAGCAGCCGAACATGAAATTAAGGAACTATGATTAGATCAAAAACAATAAAATATCTATGAATAAACTTAACCAAAGAAGTGAAAGACTTGTACTCTGAAAACTCTAAGATACCGATGAAAGAAACTGAAGATGACACCAAGAAATGGAAAGACATCCCATGCTCATGGATCAGAAGAGCAAATATTGTTAAAATGTCTATACTACCCAAAGTAATCTACAGTTCAACACAGTCCCTATCAAAATAGCAACCAATATTTTACAGTACTAAGCAAACAATCTAAAATTTGCCCAGAGCCACAAAAGACCTCAAAAAGCCAAAGCATTCTTGAAAAAGAAAAACAAAACTGGAATCATCACAATTCCAGACTTCAAGTTGTATTACAAAGCTCTAGTCATCAAAACAGTATGGTACTGACACAAAAACAGACACAAGAGCAAAGGAACAGAATAGAGAGCCCAGAAATAAACCCATGATTATATGATCAATTAACCTACACCAAAGGAGGTAACAATATCCAATGGGGGAAAAACTGTCTCTTCAACTAATGCTGTTGGGAAAACTGAGAGCAACATGCAAAAGAATGAAACCAGACTACTTTCTTCACCATACACAGAAATAAACTCAAAATGGATTAAAGACCTAAATGTGAGACCTAAAACCATAAAAATCCTCAAAGAGAGCACAGATAGTAACCTTTTTGACATCGACCATGGGAATATTTTTCTAGATACAACTCCAGAGGCAAGAGAAGTAGAAGCAAAAATGAACTATTGGAACTACGTGAAAACACAGAGCTCCCGCACAGGGAAGGAAACAATCGGCAAAACTAAAAGATAACCTTCGGGATGGGAGAGGATATTTGCCAATGGTCTAGCCCATAAAGGGTTAGTATCCAAAGTATATAAAGAACTGATACCACTCAACACCAAACTAACAAATTATCTAGTTAAAAAATGAGAAGAAGTTGGGGCACCTGGGTGGCTCATTCGGTTAACATCTGACTTTGGCTCAAGTCATGATCTCGGGTGCTGGGATTGAGTCCTGCATGAGACTCTGTGCTCAATGGGGAGTTTGCTTGTCCCTCTCCATCCCCCTGCTTATGCTCACTTACTCTCTCTTCTCTCTCACTCTTTCAAATAAATAAAATCTTTAAAAAAATGGGTAGAAGATATAAGCAGACATTTTTCCAAAGAAGACATCCAGATGGCCAATAGATACATGAAGAGATGCTTAACATCCCTCATCGTCAGGGAAATGCAAATGGAAACCACATGAAATACCACCTCACACCTGTCGGAATGGCTAGTATCAACACAAGAAGCAATGGGTGTTGGTGAGGATGTGGAGAAAGGGGAACCCTTCATGCGTTGTTGGTGGGAATGCAGACTGGTGTAGCCACTGTGGAAAAGAGTGTGGGGGTTCCTCACAAACAAAAATAGAGTTACCCTAGGACCCAGCAATCACAATACTAGGTATTTACCCAAAAAATACAAAAATACTAGTTTGAAGGGGCACACACACCCTTCTGTTTATAGCAGCATTACCCACAATAGCAAAGGTGTGGAAGCAGGCGAGGATGGATGGATGAGGAAGATATGGTGCATATGCACATGATGGTCTATTCTCAGTCATCAAAAGAGTGCAATCTTACCATTTGCAATGACGTGGATTGGACTAGAGGGTATGAAGCTGGGCGAAATAAGTCAGTCAGAGAAAGACAAATACCATGTAATTTCATAAGTGTAACTTAAGGAATGACACAGATGAACATGGGGAATAAAAAAGAGAGAGGCAAACCACAGAACAGACTCTTAACTACAGAGAACAAACTGATTGTTACCAGAGGGGAGGGAGAAGGGGGGATGGCTGAAGCAGGGGATGGAGATTAAGAGCACACTTACCATGATAAAGAAGGAAGGAAGGGAGGGAGGGAAGAAAGGAAAGGAAGAGAAAGAAAGAAAGAAACAAACAGACAAAGGGAAGGAAGAAAGGAAAGAAGGAAGGAAGGAAAGAAAGAAAGAAAAAAAGAAAGAAAGAAATCCATCTTTGGTGGGCAAAGTGGCTGGGATCTCATGAGATAATCTGTTCCTGCAGCGTAACCCAGGGAAGCCTGACTAACCCTCAGAGTCTCCCTGCAGCTGGCGGAGGTTGTCAGTAATCACAAAGTAAGTAATCCCACGTGCTGGGATGGGAAGATGGGGCAGTGTCAAGTTTGGTGTGGGGACTCTGGGAGATTCCGCTCCTGGTATTGGCTCCTGAACAGGCAGATCTTGGGAAGAGATGTCCATGTGATTCGCAACCTGTCTGTGCAGGGAGTAAGGCCCCAAGTGTCATGTGTGTGTGCATGGAATTGCATCGGGACCCAGCTGTCCCTGGTTCGGGGAGCAGTCAAGTGGACACCGAGGCCCCCAACCCAGATGTGGGGAGAAAGCAGTGTTTGGAGAGATTGAGGTAGGACAGAAAAGGTGACTCCTGTCCTCCTTGGCCTGTGCAGTGTGTGCGTGTGTGTGTTGGCGAAGGGGCTCACAATTACCCAGAGGCCCCATCCAATCTGTCTGCAGCACTAGCCAAAGGTCAGGCTCCAGTCCCCAGGACAGCAGTGTGGCCTGCATCCCCACTGCCCTGTGTGTGGGCCACCGCAGCCTGAAAGGGTGAGGAGAGGGGCCTGCTCGGGAAGCTAGTTGACCAGCTCACACACGCCACCTGAGCGGCCGGTTCCCAAGCAGTGCTCCACGTGCATGTGTCCCTGTGGTCCCCACTACTTGGGACCTGCAGCCCTCCCCGTACACACCCTGTCTAGCAGCTCAGGCGGGGCGTCTTCCCGGAGCCCCTGCTCCTGGTGTGTGATTCCCCGAGAGTGATGCCGCAGAGCCAGGCCCCAGGAGAGCCCACGGACACGGTTGTGTGGTCGCAGAGCTGATGTTGTTTGCAACAACAGTTCACGGGAGAGGTTGCCCTGGACGACACGGGCTGGAAGGAGGTTCGGGTCAGTTGCTTGCACCTGTGCAGCCGGACGCTCCCTTGAAGCACTGAAAATGGGCTCCAGGTTCAAGAAAGAACCTAGTCCAGCTCCTCCTTCTTAGGCCATGAAGCCACAGCTCTGAGAACATGGGGAATGTCCAGTCTAACCCCAATTCATAAAAAACCCACCACACCCAAAACACAAAAGTAAGAATGTTAGGAAACACATTGATATTTTCACAATGCTGTCTGTGATGGGCGGTGTGCTGGGTTATTCTCTCCACGATTCTGCAGCTTCCAAGGTGTATAAGCAGTAAGACTTCTATGATTTAAAAAAAAAGAAGTTATTTATTTTATTTATTTTTTATTATTTTATTTTTTAGAGAAAGAGAAGTGGGAGAGGCATATGGGGAGAGGGAGAGAGAGAATCTCAAGCAGACTCCATGCCCAGCACAGAGCCCAATGCAGGACTTACTCTTACGACCCCGAGATCATGACCTGAGCCAAATTAGGAGTCGGATATTCAACCCACTGAGCCACACAGGTGCCCCTGAATGTTACTTATTCTAAATGAGTTTATCAAGTTGTCCTAGCTTAGTTGCTTGTCGTTTTACAGGACATGT